>NC_137893.1:83705249-84099059 GCF_963455335.1 Martes martes | reverse complement strand
AATTAAAATCTTAAAAAAAAAAAAAGAAACTAGAAAAACGGTGCAAAAGAAACTCAAAGTAGGGAAAAGAAGTAAATAATAAAGAGCAGAGCAGAAATCAGTGAAATGGAAACCAGGAAAACAATATAGAAAAATCAATTGAATTAAAATCTGGTCCTTTGCAAAGATCCATAAAATCAATAAACCTATAGCTAGATTGACAAAGAACAAAAGAAAAGGCACAAATTATCAGTATCGGGAATGAAAGAGGAAAATGTCACTATCAACATTCATACATTAAAATAATAAGAATAGGGTGCCTGGGTGCTCAGTCCTTAAGCGACTGCCTTTGGCTCAGGTCATGATCCCAGGGTCCTGGGATCCAGTCCCGTGTCGGGCTCCCTGCTCAGTGGGGAGACTGCTTCTCCCTCTCCCACTCCCCCGGCTTGTGTTCCTACTCTCGCTGTCTCTCTGTCAAATAAATAAATAAAATCTTTTTTTTTTTTTTTTTTTTTAAAGATTTTATTTATTTATTTGACAGACAGAGAGCCCAAGTAGGCGGAGAGGCAGGCAGAGAGAGAGAGGAGGAAGCAGGCTTCCGCTGAGCAGAGAGCCCGACGCGGGGCTCGATCCCAGGACCCTGAGACCATGACCTGAGCCGAAGGCAGAGGCTTTAACCCACTGAGCCACCCAGGCGCCCCTAAATAAATAAAATCTTAAAAAAAAAAATAAAATAATAAGAATACTGCAAATACCTCTATGTCCATAAGTTTAACAACTTAGGTTCAAAGATCAGCAAATTATGGCCCATGGACCAAATCTGGCCCACCACCTGTTTTTGTCACTGAAGTTTTTTGGAACATGGTTATACTGGTTTGAATATTCTCCTGCCAAACTCATGTCCATCTAAAACCTCAGAATGTGACCTTATTTGGAAATAGGGTTTTTGCAGGGATAATTAGTTAAGATTAGGTCATATTGGATGAGGATGCACACTAAACAAAAAATGACTGATGTCTTTATAAGGAAAGGAGAGGAAGATCAGGACACAGAGATACAGAGAGAGGAGGCTATGTGATGACTGGGTAAAGATGGGGGTGGGGGGGTGGTTTATGTTGCCACAAGCCAAAAAATGCTTGGGGCCAGAAGAATCCTGAAAGGATTCTGCCCTGAAGCCTTCAGAGGGAGCACAGCCCTGCTCACATTTTGCTTTTGCCCTTCTAGCCTCCCGAACTGTGAAAGAATACATTTTTGTTGTTTTAAATCACCGAATCTCTGCTATTTTGTGACGGCAGCCCCAGGAAACTTACACAACAGACACATCCACTCATTTACGTATTGTCTAGGGCTGCTTTTACACTACACTGACAAAGCGCAGTAGTTGTAACAAAGACTCTGTGGCCCCAAAAGCCTACAATGTTTCTATCTTTCCCTTTACAAAATAAGTTTGATGACCCTTGACAAAGATAAAATAGACCAAGCCCTTAAAAGTCACAAACTGCCAAAATGCACCCAATAAAAATAAAGAATTATTCTATATCTATTAAACAATTTGAATCTATAATTTAAAAACTTGCAAAAAACAAAATCTGGAAGTTACTGAGTTTTCCTGGGTATTCCGCCCCGCCCCGCTGCCCCACACATGGAGCCATATATATACCATACGTATCTATTACATGCCATATATGCTATTAAACTTTTGTGGGTTTTTTTCCTGTTAAAAAGAAAAAAGAGGGGGCGCCTGGGCGGCTTAGTTTGTTGAGTGACAGACTTTTGATTTTAGCAGAGGTCATGATCTCAGGGTCCTGGGATAGAGCCCGCATTGAGCATCCCCCTTTCCGCTTCTGGGCTCTGGGCTCAGTGGGGAGTCTGAGGATTTTCTCTCTTTCCCTTTCCCTTCCCACTGCCCCCCCCCCCCAGCCCCTACCACCTGACTCGTGCACGGGCCTGCTCTCCCTCCCCCAAATAAATACATAAATCTTTATAATTCAATAAATGAATGAAAGAAAGAAAGAAAAAGAAAAAAGAAATCTTCTGGCCTGGATGGTTTCTCTAATGAATCCTAACAAACACTGAGAGAAGGAAACAACCCCAGTTCTTCCAGAAGACAGAGGAGAAGTCTTGCCAAGTCATTTTACAAGGCTAGCATTACCCTAATGTCCAAACCCGATGAAGACAGAATCAAAGAAAACTACAGACCACTATCTCTCATGAACATAGAAGCACAAATCTTAAAGAAGATACTAGAAAATTGAATACAACACTGGATATGAAAAGAATAACACACCATGACCAAGTGGAGTTTATCCCAAGAATGCCAGACTGGCTCAATATTCAAAAATCAATCAATGTAATCCATCATATTAGCAGACCAAAGAAGAAAATCCACATGATTATATCAAACTGAGATAATCGATGTATGCTGTTTTAAGCTGCTGAGTTTTGTGATAATTTGAAACTCAGCAATAGATAATGAATCTTAGCAAGTTATCTGTTCCTCCTGTATTTCTTCTCCCACTCATCTCACACCCCCAGGTAACGACTAGGTAATCACTAATCTGAGTGTATGCTTTATTTTTCTTAGGTGTTTCTTTATACTATTACTCTTTTTTCTTTATACTTTTACTTATATGCTTATCCCCCCAAACCATACCTGGTATATTTTACCATGTAAAATAGAAGATTTACATGAATGTCTTAAAATTTTATAAGTGATACCACATTGTACTCAGCTACTTACTCTTCTAGAATATTGTACCACAACTCACCCATGTTATATGTGTAGGTCTTGTTCATTCATCCTTACAGTCCTGTATTGTACTGTAGGATTATGCCACAATTTATTTATCCATTCTTGTATTCGTATATTCATGACATCTATTGTTTGATTCTTTCTTTTTTTTTTTTTTTTTTTGCTTTTCTAGTGTCGCTGGAAACCTTCTTATACATGTTTCTGTGTGTAAATGCATGGGAATTTCTCCAGGGAGAGGAAAAGCTTGATCTAATCCTGGTTCTGGCTTCTTTTTTCTGCAGTCCGTAATGAAGTGGTTGCTCCCGATCCTAGCTGAGTGGGGCGTGTGTGTGTGGGGGGGCGGTTATGAGGGCGGGGGAAGAAGAATCATAACGTAACAATGAACAACAGTGACCATGAGTCACTGAGCCTTGTCTGTGTACCTGAACTAAACACTTGTACTTGCCATAGAATGTCTCCTTTGGAAGGGGCTTTCGATGCGTTTGTCAAACTTCCTGGGGATTTTTGTCTCTTTCAAAACTCCTGCCTTGCCACATAGCTCCTTTCCCTCTTATTTTCCCAGTGCAGATCCTGCCACTTTATCAAGAGCTCCAGAGATGGCATTAGGGAGCAGGAGGGGAGAAAGGGGAGAAGCCTCCCTCCCCAGTCTTTACCGGGGAAGCAAATGGATGGTTTGGCCCATTACAGAGTATCACAACATGGGCCCTGCTGTGCCCTCCACTCTGCACAGCCCAGGACAGGCACACTAAGGAAGACAGGCTGGGGCAGCTTGTGGATGGAGTTGCTTGGCATGCCGGCAAGCAAGTGCTGGTAAGGATTGTGCCATCCAATGGCAGGGGGTCCACTGGAGCTGGGGAATACTTCCCAGCCTCCAGAACTTTTCCTTCTCCCAGGAGGGGGAGGTCTGTCTACATAAAGGACACCATATCTGGGGCACCCTGGCTGAGGCAGGGAGGGGATGAAATGACCTAGAGGTGGCCTCGCAGCCCCCACAGGCTTATTCCAGCCCAGGCCTAACGGGCCTGCTGCAGGCGCATGCACATCTCCATAGGTGAATTATTGGGCTGCCCCCTGTTGTCAAGAACAACGTCCCATTACTCACTCGTGGCTCAGCTGCCCTGTCACATAGCCTGAATGCTTAGATCAGACAAACTCACAAAGCCCAGGTCCCCAGGGCTGAGGGAGAGTGCCAACCAAGAGAGTTTTCTCCTCCAAGCACACTCAGGATCAGCCCAACTCCTGGGGACTGGACTGAAGAGAGAATGCTGAGGAGCCCTCAGTCCAAGGGAGGAGGCATAGTGCCTGCCCACAGGAAGCCCTCAGTCTGAGGGAGGAGGCACTAGCCCTGCTCCCAAGAAGTCACTGGTTTCAGGAAGGGGAGGCAGAGTCGCTACTCTTGGAGAGTTACCAGTCTAAAGGAGGAGGCACAGCTACCACTGTTAGTCTAAGGGGAGTTCCCAGTCCAGTTGCCTGTCAGTTTTGCACAGGGAAGGACCAAAGATGCCAGGATCCAAAATATCTCTGATTCTAGACAGAGTCCATGAAGATTATTCTAGCAAGTGAGAAGCCATTGATTTCTGCTTGTGCTGGCACCAGACTGAAGCGGCAGGAAAACTGGAGGCAGGCAGCCAGCAAGAAGGACTTCCCACCCATGGGAAAGGAAGGCACGAGGACAGGCGGGCTTTGTCCCTGGACCTGGGATTGTTGTGGGGTTAAAGGCGATACCATGAGTGAAAGCAGCTGGTAGATGGTAAATCATCCCATAAGCATGGTGGACTATTACCACAATTTAATTGTTCCCATGGTGGTAGAAGCCTGGATCCTGGGGTGACATGAGAGCCTAGCACCCTCTGGGGTTGCAGAGTCCAAGGCAGGAACATGGACCTTAATATGTAGATACCTCTTAATAAACAAGGCCCGTCTTCAGGAAGCTAGTTGGGACCTGCTGGGCCCCATACCCACAAGATTCCTGCAGTCCTGCCAGGTAGACTGTAGGGCCTGTGGAAGCCATGCCAATCTGCCTATTCCGCACCCCACCCCCATGCCCCAGGAGCTAAGAGCCCAGAACAGTGAGCATTGCTAGTTACTGTTTCTCTTTCTAAAAAAGAACCACAACTCTATTAAAATAACAGCATGATTTAGTTAATTATTCTCCATAGTAAGTGGGTAACTGTAGGAATACAATTCATCCAGCTCCCTGCTGCCTGACTGAGTTTCCTAACATCCCACTTTGCTCTTGTCACTGCATTCCCCTCCCCCAAGGCCTTTCCCCTCCTCCACAGATTACATAAGATAAAGCCCCAAATCCTAGGTCTGAGATTTTGGGACCTCCACCATTGGGCTCTCCCCGCATCCCTGCCTCACTGACAGGACTCTACACTTTGGGCAAACTAGGCAGTCCATTCCCCGTCCTTGTCTCTGCCTCCTTCAACTGAGTCTCTTTAAGACTGGTCAAACCCAGCTTCCTTCAAGAACACTCCTTTGATTGCTGTAGTCCAGAGCTTCTTGAAGTGGACTTGTACTATTGGCATCAGAATCACACGAAATGTACAGGAGATGGGTGTAGGGGGCGGCAGTGGTTAAAATGCTGATTCATAGCCCCCCCCCCCCCCAGATCTATTGGACCAGGCTCCCTGATGGGAGATGATGTCTGAAACTTTGCTCACTTAACAAACCCCACCCCTGCCCTATGGTGCTCCACTGTCCTAGTCCCTGGTAACCAGCTATCCTGTTCTGAAACCCTGTAGCCCTCAGACATGGATCTCTTGTCTAGAAACATCACAGGCAGGAACAAGATAGACTAGAGACTCCGAAGGGCCGTCTGTCTATCAAATACCCAAATCATAATAAACCACATTCAATGCCATGGAGTTTGAGAGATGTAAAGGGAATCTTCCAGACTGTTCTGAGGGGACATGCTGACAGCAGCTCTATGATAGGATTACAGCAGGGAAGGCAGAGAGACTCACCTGACCCTCTTACTTTAAGCAGGGACTCAGATGGCCAGTGTCCTCTGGCTTCCAGCAAAAACTATTTCAGATCGTCTCTGGAGGAAAACATTCCAACTCAGTCCCAAGATTCCCAAAGATCAGGGGTAAGCAAAAGAGGAAAACAAAAAACCCCTCATGGTTACAGTTCGCCAAACACTTATAAAAATGAGCCACCATGAGTGAGAGCCAGCAGAAACCATAAGCAATAGACATGAATTCCCAAGGAATTCAGATATTAGGATAATTAGACACTGGTTACAAAATAATTATGCATAAAATATTTTCCAGTGTAAAATAGAATGGCTAGGGGCACCTGGCTGGCTCAGTCAGAAGAGCGTGCCATTCTTGATTGCAGGGGCGTGAGTTCAAGCCCCACACTGGGTGTATATAGGAATTACTAAAAAAAATTTAAAAATGAACTTTTTTCAAAAGTTTATTTTTAGAAAAGTAGAAATTGCTCGACAAACATCTGAGCAATGACAAGGCAGATTTCTTAAAGGACTGAATAGGCCTCATATTGAAGCAAACTCGGTGGTTGGGTCAAATAGGGGATGAGACGTAGCTGAAGGAAGAATTAGTGAAGTGGGGACTAGAGCTGGAGTCTTCGCTTCAATGGCAGCACAGCAAGTCAAAGAAATGGCAGATGGGAGAGGGTTTGCAAGGTGTAGAAGTCTAATTGGGGTCTCAGAAGAAGAGAAGAAAGGGAAAAAAGGAAATGTTTGAAACTGTAAGGGCTGGAAATTTTCCTTTTTTGATTAAAAACGTGGATTCACAGAGATAAGAGCACAAGGAAAAGCAGGATAAAAAAAAAAAAAAAAAAGGCTTCATCCAGACCACCTGGCCAGGCTGCCTGAATTTTGTGGGTTCAGGGCCCAGCAGGTCCTCAACTAGCTTCCTGAAGATGGGCCTTGGCTATTAAGAGAACTCGCTGGGCAGCACATCAAACAGAAAAAATTCTAAAAGCAGCCAGAGAAAAAAGACAGATCTGCTCTCAGGGCCCCTTCTAATGTCAGTTCCCTGCAGATGAGCGTGCTGATCTCTCCAGCCAGATCGAAGTCCCCTAAGGCCCCAGCCTCTGTCATCTGTGCACCTCCAGGTACATCACTAACCTCCGAGGCTCCGGAAAAGGCCGAGGGGTGTGTTGCATACGGAGGGGAAGAGTCCTGGCCTTAGAGTCAGGTGGACCGGGATAAACCCCGGCTCTGTACTCGCTGCCTGTGGTCCCTTTGCTATGCCTGGGGCTGATGCTCAAACATAAGTCACTGGCGTGTGCGCTCCTCTTGAACTTCAAAAGAATGAAGAGCCAGATAACAAAAACCAGGCGAGGATTCTGATTTTTTAAAAGATTTACTTAAGTTCTGACCCTGTGCTCAGTTATTCCTTGCACATTCTCTCAGGGAGCCCTTGGGATATCCCTGTAAAGTGGTCTTCATCTGGGGCACGGACCTTGGGGGCCAAGACATGAGAAAACCACCCTCCCCTCCTCAGTTCATGGGGTAATTTGTCTCACCCGCAAACCCACCCTCCTTCTCTCTCGCACACCAGCACCTGTTCTGATGTACTTAATATGTGACCTTGAATATGGATGTCTTCTCGTTAACTATGTAGTGTTGGCTTGCCTGAGAATGTGTTTCTAATTTCCATAAATAATATTGTGCTATAGACCTTAATTCTGTTTCTTTTTTTTTCCCCACACTCAACACTACACTTTTTTTCTTTCACACAGAGAGAGAGAGAGAGAGAGCACAAGCGGGGAGCGGGGAGCAGCAGGCAGAGGGAGAAGCAGGCTCTCCGCTGAGCAGGGAGCCCGATGCGGTGCTTGATCCCAGGATCCTGGGATCATGACTTGAACCGAAGGAGACGCTTAACAGACAGAGCCACTCTCAGAGGAGGTACCTGAGGCTCAGAGAGCCTAGATGAACTTGCCTAAGGTCACCCAGACAGCAAGGAGCTGGCCTTGGTCAGAACCTGCACAGCAGTTCTCTCTCTCTTCACAGACTTAGAGAGACGTGCTTGTTCTCTTTTCACTGGGCCCCCTCACCTACCTGCTCCCTGAAGGGGAAGGTACCCCCACTGAGCCACTACTGGCCCCCCAAATACCTCAAAAAACCTCCACTGGCCTCCAAAATGGCTCCTGGATTCTGAAAGGCCCCATCCCCCCCTTCTTCTAAACCTCTCCAGTGAATTTCTTTTACAGTATTTAATTGAGCATATCTAATTAGGTAATAGAATTTCATTTATTTAAATAGGTAACACAATTGCCATATTTCAATATTCAGAAGACAAAAAAGGGGACACGGGGGGTTCTCACTCTCTGCTGACCCCACTGCCTAGTTTCCCAACCTGGAAATCCTTCGCATTACCAGTATTTATGACTCTCACCAGAGATATTTTATCCTTATACACAACAGTATGTTTCCATGGGGTTCCCCTGCCATTTTTATGTGAATGCTAGCATACTCTTTATACCATTTGAAGCCTTACTCTTGAAACTTCAGATTGTCTTGGGGACTGTTCCACGCCAGTCCTCTACTATACCAGCTTCTGCTTTCTTCATGGCTGCATAGTATTCCGTGGTGTGGCTGCACCATTATTTATCCAACTAGCGTCCTCTTCATGGACATGATCCAATCTTCTGCTAAGTAAACAGCTGCCGTGAACATCACCGTGCACCTGTCGTTCTCCTATAGGTGAGTGGAGTGGCTCTTATGATGTACAGCTCAGACTCCTTTAGGATTGGGCACTCATTCCCCCAGCGGCCGGAGTGTTAGCTGCTAACAGCTCACAAACCTCTTCAGGCACAGCCGTCTGCTGACCCTTACCCAGGGCTACATCCTTCTCCCGGAGGCATAAACATCCACCGCCTGATCCCCCAAGGCCCCTATGGGACCTCTCTGCTCCCAGAGCTCCCGTGGGATGAGCACGGCTGTTCAACTCCTTCCTCTGCCTCTCATGCCTCCCTCACTGCCCTGTAGGTGCGGAGATCAAAAACGTTCCTTCCCCAGCTGCCCTCCTGCGTGCAAATCCCTGCCTCAGAGACTGTTTCCAGGAAACCCAATCAAAGACAGAGAGCCTGTTTGTAGGATAAATTCTTAGTTCGGGAAGAAAAGGACCAAGGCACTTGTAACGTGGGGAGATTTTCCTGTGTTTTCAAAAGACGGAACAAAATATGTACACAGCTGGCGAGCAATAACTGTCCCTTCCACGTGACCCAGATTAGAAGGCACTTTTGTGCAGATGGTCACATAGGATTTTCCAGCATCCCTCTGCAGCAGGCAGGACAATCTGATGCTTTGCAGCTAAGGAGGCTGAGTGGGAAGGGGGCGGCTTGCCCAAGATGGCACGGCTGGCACAGAGAAGGCAGCGTTATCCCGGTTTATGCCTACTGGGGACACTGACATGTTGGCTCCACCCAGGGCCTGGAGGACAAATGCGGATCACAGAGGTGCAGCTGGGGGCATGGGGAAAGGCGGAGTTAGCAAGACCTCCCAGGTAGGGCCCTGCCCTTCTCTGATGGCCCAGATGGCCCCACATGACCCTGCCCTCCCTCTTCTCGCCTGACCTTCCCCCGCCCTTCAAGCTCTCAGGGCTACTGTAAGCTGTCAGATGCCAGAGAGAAACTAATTCAGACCAACATGAGAGCCCCGTGCAACCTCTCCCCAAACTACTCGGATGTCCGCCTGCGTTTTAGACTGTACAAAAATAACTTCATGCACTTAAATCACCTTTACAACCATTTAAACAGCCCGGGCTTACATCTGGACACTGACAGCTGGATTTTGATCTGTGTCTTCAGCCCGAATGGCCTTTCCATCTCCTCTACTCTCCCACCTTTGTGCGTCCTACTCATCCTCCAACCCCCAGGCACTGCCTCCCTGAGGAAGCCTGTCCCTATCTTCCCCCTCCCAAGGACTCCCATAACCACCACTGATGCTCAGTGCTATGGGCTGAATGGTGTGCCCCCTCCAAATTCCTGTGTTGAAGTCCTAATCCCAGGACCTCAGAATATGACCTTATTTGGAAATAAGGTCATGGCAGATAGAGTTAGTTAGGAACATGAGGTCACACTGGACAGGGTGGGCCCCAAATCTGATGTATCTAGTGTCCTTATTAAAGATGCCATGAGGGATACCCGGGTGGCTCAGTCAGTTAAGCCTCTGCCTTTGACTCAAGTCATGATCTCAGGGTCCTGTGATTGAGTCCCACATCGGGCTCCTTGCTCAGAAGGGAGCCTGCTTCTCCCTCTTCTGCCTGCCGCTCCCCCTGCTCACGCTCTCTCTCTTTCTAACAAATAAATAAATAAAATCTTTAATAAATAATAAATAACTATGCCGTGAGGAGAGAGACATGTACAGAGGGAGAACAATGTGAAAACACCATCTAAAAGGGCACCTGGCTGGCTCAGTCAGTAGAGTATGTGACTCTTGATCTCAGGGTTGTGAGTTCGAGCCCCAGGCTGGTGTAGAGATTACTTAAAAAAAAAAAAAATCTTTAAAAAAGAAAGAAAGAAAGAAAAGAAAATTCCAGCTACAAAAAAAGCCGCAGATTGCCGGTAAAGAAAGCCCCCGCAGCTAGAGCGAGGCCTGGAACAGATCTCGCTCACAGGCCTCAGGAGGAACTCACCCTGCGGGTACTTTGATTTCTGACTGCCCTCCCTCTGTCGCCCCAGAACTGTGGGACAGTGCGATTCTGTTGTTTAAGCTGGTGGTCGGTGGTACGGAGTCACCGCAGCCCTAGGACACTAATGTACTCCCTGGGCCTTGCAAGGATGAGCTAAGGGATTCCTGGGATGCTAGAGGTGGGGTGTTATCACCCTCATTTAAATGGCAGAGGGAGGAGATGGATTTGTGCTTGGAACCACTCCTTTCAGTGTCTAATAGTAGTCAGTATCGGTGGGAGCATTGAAGGAAGATCCACAGTATTACTCCAGGCTGCAGACTCGGTGCTGATGGCTCCCAAGCACCACGAAGGAGGAGGGAACCTTCTAGCAGCCTCAGGTGCTTCCCCAGGCTCCTGGCCAGTGAGAGGCAGGCCAGGGATCTGATGTAGGGCCTGCTATCTCTTGCAGACAGACACCACATCCCGGCTGCCTGCCAGTGAGCACATCTGCCTCCCGGTCCAGCTGTGTGTGCCCGAGGTCCAGCCTGGTCACCTGGGCCTCAGGGGCCCCAGGGCCCAGCAGGGTGCTGAGCACACAGTGAATGCTCCAAAACTTGTGGTGGGAAGAGTGAAACCACGTGTGGCTCTGATGCAGCAGCATCCATGGGCCTCAGAACAACATTTCATACACAGCTCAGGTATCGACAGAATTCTCATCTCAGCCTGCTAAATGCCTGCCTCATTTTCCACTCGATTGACAGACTCCATTTTACTTAACTGACCCCTATTGTGTTGCAATTGGATGGTCTCTCATCCCCTCCTAAACTAGGGGGCGGCACCAGCGATGCCCAACCTTTCCGGTGCTGGTGCCTTCGAAGGAGCCAGCCTCGGAAGAACATTCCCATATTGCTGGCAGCAGCTGCCAGGCTGGAGAGAAGCTTGGGGACGGGCCTGGGCCTTCCTGAGGTTCAGCGGGCATCACGCTGTCCCCCTTTACCCTTGAGACCTGTCTTCAATCCCTGCTCACCTTTGCTGACCCCGTCAAGGCAATGAAGGGCGCAGCTCCCAGGCAGCCTGCCCTCCGGGTCCCCATCCCATCCTGCTCTGAGCCCCCACTCTCTTGTCCTTCCCGTGTCTGACAACTTCCTACTCTTCTCCGAAACAGAAACCTGGCGTTCTTTCAGTCACGGTCACTGAGCACCTACCTGGTGCCCAGAGCTGATCCGGGTGCTGGGGCCGTCAGTGAGAGACGACAGCCCGGCTCACAGAACTCACATCCCGGAGCAGAGAGGTGGGCAGGAAGCAGAGAAGGGATACACTGGGTACTAAGTGCTATGGGGACTGGGGGAGAGGGGCTGATCGTTCCCATGCGGTGGCCCAGGAAGGCCTCTCTGAGGAGACGAGCAGACACCTGAACAAAGAGGAGGAGTGAACCATGCGGACGTGTGGAGGAAGAACTTTCCAGGCAAGAGAACAGCAAGCACCAAGGTCCCAAAGCAGGAGATGCTGATACATTCTGGAAACAACAAGGAGACTGGTGAGATGAAAAGGCACAGATGAGGGGCCTGAACCGGCTTGTCTTAAAAGATCTGTCTGGCTGCTTTGTGGAGAGCAGACTGTGGGAGGACAGGAGCAGAAGCAGATGCGATTAAGCAGGCAAGAGACAATGGGGCCCTGGACGGGAGTGGTGGCCGAGGAGCACATGGACACACAGGCACACACACGTGTCCGTACACACACACACACACACACACACACACACTCTTAATCCTTTTGGATCTGTTCTGAAGTTGGGACTGACAGCAATACCACCCCTGAAAGGCATTTCAGAGATCATTGCCCAGCCCCATTTTGATGACTGTAAAACGAGCCCAGAGAGGACAGGTGGCCTGTCCCAGTCATACACACAACAGGGAACTCAGACCCAGAATCCAGTCTCGCAGCCCTGCTCCCATGCTCCTGCCCCAGCATCTCTCCAGGTCTCTCTCTCTCTCTTTTTCCTTCACTGCGTGTTCCCCACCTCACCCCCACCCCCATTTTGTCTCTCCCTGTTCCCAGCCTCTGTCTCTCTATCTCTGCGGACACCTTGGCGTTTATTTCCCCTCCTGTCAGGAGCAATTTGGAACATTAATTAGTGATGAATTAGCAACGTAAATCCCAGCAGTTGCTGGCGCCTGGTGCCCACGGGCTCTTGGAAGGGACCTTGCAAATCTGATCTTAATACCTCTCGCCTCCTCTCCTAGGGCAATTACTTCTCACATCATTTGTCTGCGGAGGCTGTGGCCACCCCCACCCTTGCAGCGCGGCTGAGGACAACAAGTTCATCTTTGTCAATTAATTATTGAACGGTTTATTTCGCACTGGGAGGTGATAAGAGAAGGGAAAGCCGCATGTTGTGAAATCATCACCGTAATTATACAAACGCTGCCGCAGCAAGCGACATCACAAGTCGCAGGTGCCAGTGGGGGCGGGGAGAGAACGAAGGGCAGAGGCCCCTAGTGGCCAGGAGACTTGGCTGTGAGGTCCCTGAGATTCTCCACATGTGACCAACAGACATACCCATGTTCAGCTTTTCAAGTCCAGTTCTAAGTGGGAAGGGGGGCACAGGGAATTAACCATGGGGGCAGGCCCCTGCGGCTTCCTCTGGGGGTGATCAGAATGTGGGAGACCCAAGACTGTCTGTATGGTCCTTCCCATCTGAACTTAGAAGCCCCAGAGCATGCACAAAATATGGTTGCATAGGACAGGGTCTTTGATATTCTAGCAAAAAGCCCTTACAGTAGTCGGAAAAGCCCAGAACATCTTTTCCACCCACCCTGCCCCATTACATTTCATTTCATCTCCGACTGCTCTCCCCTTTGCTGATTCTATTCCAGCCACACTGGTCTCCCTGCAAATGCCTGGCACAGCTTGCCCCAGGGCTTTTGAGGGTGCTGCTCCTTCTGCTTGGAGTGCTCTTTCCCCAGAAATCTGCATCCCTCTCACCTTCTGCAGGTCATTACCAACTGTCACCTTTCAGTAAGACCCTTGTAAGACCCTCCCTGAGAACCTTATTTTATTTCATTTTTTAAAAAAGATTTTATTTATTTACTTGACACACACAGAGAGAGAGAGATCACAAGTAGGTAGATCAGTAGGCAGAAAGAGAGGGGGAAGCAGGCTCCCTCCTGAGCAGAGAGCCATTTGCGGGGCTCAATCCCAGGACCCTGAGATCATGACCTGAGCCGAAGGCAGAGGCTTAAACCCACTGAGCCACCCAGGTTCCCAGCACCTTATTTTAAATAGCAGCCTGCCCCCCAAAACTGCTGTGACACAGACATTCTCTCTCTTCCTGCTCCATTTTTTTGCAGAGCATTTCATCATGCTTGGTGTATAATGTGCTTACTTATTTATTCGTTTAATCTGTCTCTCTCTCTCTCTCTCTCTCTAACCCTCCCTCCCTCCCCAAAGTGTGGATTCCACAAGGACTAGGGTTTTTTTGTCTGTTTCCTCCCCTCTCCCCTCTCCCATATCCTGTCTGTGTCTTCTGCACTTATAACAGTGCCTAGCACAAAGTTAGTGCAGACTTAATCATTGCTGAATGAATGACTATTTTTGTGGGATGGGGCCTGAATGTGGAAAGGACAGGGGAGAGTTCTTTTTTCTGGAACAGGTCAGCAAGGGCTGTGGCAGCACCAGGAACTTGGGAAGATTCCTGGCAGTGCTGGGGGACCCTGCCCAGGAGGAAAACTGTCAGAAAAGGCATTTTAAAAGTGAGTGTTCCAGTTGATTTCATGTCTGTACATGCCTCGAGGCTGGTGTGTTTGATGCTGCCCCTCGGTTGATCACACTCAGACTGGTCCCCATCCCCCAACTCTCCCCAGGGAGGGGACAGGAACAGGAGAAGCTGTGGACACTTTGATTAAGTCCCCAGCAAGAGTCTCCACGCATGTATCTTGTTCTCTCCCCAAGGCTGTAATGGGGGGGGGCAGGGACAGCTCCACAGTGTGTGAGGAGGGGGAGGTGAGGCTGCACGGGAGGGGTGCTGGGAGTAGGGTGGGACCAGGGCAGGGCTCTGCCCCAGCAGGAGGTGAAGGAAGGAGTGGAGAGGTAACGGGGAGGGCAGTGTGATGAGGCAGCGCAGCAGGCGGGGACAGGCCTCTCTCTGGGCCAGAAGATGCAGAAACAGCACAGGAAGGAGTGGACTGGGGATGGGGGGGAGGCGAAGGGCACTGATGGTTGCCCCCAGGGCCCCGTGGGAACACCAACTCTTTCCCGGACCCTCTCGCGCTGAAGCTCCTCTCTTCTCCACCGAGCTATGTTGCCTTCTCCCCTAGAAACGAAGATGGTGATTTTTTTAGAGCTAGTTTTCCCCCAAATCTCAGGAGATACCAGAGCTGCTGTTTCCATGGAAACCTTCCCCGCCAACCTGGGGAAGGAGGAGCTGGGCAGCCGCCCCGGCCCCAGCCCCAGCCCCCATCACCCCCTCACCGCCCCTGCTCCAGCCTGCAGGGGGGCCCCAAGTTTAAAATAATCCCCCTCCCCCAGATTTTCTCAGCGGGGGCTCCACTTCTTCAATGAGGGAAGGCAGCTGTTTTTGTCTCCGGGTTCAGGCTGAGATATGGGGACCCTAAGACCCAGGCAAAAAAGAGATGAAGTTACTTGAGGGGGATGCATGGTGACTGGAAGGGGGGATGGGTGGAGACTAAGACAAGCTGTATTTTCTGTCATCTTCCCCAGAAATGACTGGCCAAGGGACAGGTCCCCAGGGAAGGGCTCAAGGGCAGGACCTCTCCTTCCCTGGAAATCCCGAAAGGTGCCATTTTTTTCTGGCTCTGTACATCTCTAGGGAGTTTCCTTCCCCAGATCCCAGTCCCACCTGAGCTCATCAAGGATCGCACTGCAAACTGGAAACAAAACAAAACAAAATTAAAAAAACACAACGACAACAACAAAAAACCCCCAAAACTCTGTCCAACTCATATTGGGAGGATACATCATAGCTCCTTGAATTGATGAGAAGGCTGGAGAGGAAGGCTCAGGAAACTACCAGAAACAAGAAAGGCAGGTGAAGAGGGGCAGCCATAGTCCTGTCCAGAGACAGGCCATCTAGGGCAGGGGACACTGGCCAGCTGTGGACAATTTTAATGGTCCCCACTTTTCCATATCGCTCTTTCCAGGTCAGGATCCTGGGCAAACGGATAGTATGAGGGAGTGTTTTGGGTAATGGAACTGCTCAGTATCCTGATTGTGGTGGTTACATGAATCTATGTGTGTTAAAATTTAGGAAACCGTACACTAAAAAAAAAAAAAAAAGTCAATCTTACTGTTTGTTAATGGAAAAAAGAAGTTCCTAGGTTAAAAAAAAATCAATACACTATATGTTAATTAATTGAATTTAAATTTTAAAAAATCCTTTAGCAAAGGTGGCCTGTATGCCCACAGGCCGGCTGCTGGGGCCAGTGAGGGGGGTCTGTCTACAGCCCTGTGGCTTCCAGAATGGGCTGGGGCTCTGCCTCCCAGCCAGAGTCAAATGCTGGGAGATTCCAGGAAGATGTTGGGAGTGTGGGTGCTGGGCGGTCAGCAGATGGACAGATGTCTGATGTCCCAGTGAAGCATTTGGGAGCTTCTGAGGGAATACGACCACGAAGAAGGTGTCCGTTTCAGTGAGAGCAGCAGGTCTGATAGAGGGGAGACAGCAGGTTTCTGACCCAATGGACACAAGAGAGCCCAGTCACCTGTTTGAACCAGCACGCACACCCCACGTGCAGACACCAGAGCAAGTACGCACACTCAGGCTTCTACACCCATTTGTAAGACCCCCAGATCCCTAGTTCGGTCAGCGGGAGACTTTGGCTCTCATTTACTGCATGGCTTCGGAGCAATCCCTCTCCCCTCTCGGCTAAGTTACCACCTCTGCAGAACGGGATTTCTCCACAGTTCTGGCATGCTGAGCGAGGAGGCCCCAGAATTCATGGAATTGCATGTAGGAAGCCTGTGTTTCTGGGGTGGCCCCCCTCTGCTACTGTCCTGGATGACAGCGGGGTGGAGAGAATGACGCCTGTCACGGGAAACCCCTGAGGTCCCACCTGAGAGAAACACCCTTCTGCCAAAGGAGGAGGCCTAGTGAACAGGGAAGAGCGCCCCCACCCCTCGCCCTGACCCACCCACCTCCTCCAGCCAATAGGAATGCAACGCGTGGTCACTGCCAGTCTTAGGAGCCCAGGATCAGGTGTTTTCCAGGAGACTGAGGGCAGTGGGTGGGGAGGGGAGGATTGGGAGGGACTTGGCAGTGCCTTCCCCAGGCTCCAGCCTTCCACAGTCTCCCAAGGGAGACTGTGTCCCCTGGGACCCAGCCTCCAAGAGTAGTGGAGGGTAATGGAGGGTCTTCATTAAGGAGCTTGGGACAGCCTAGCACTGGGCTTCACAAACTCCAACTCTCAGTATCTCAGAGGATCAGGAAGGGTAGCCCCCCCCGAAGACTCCCAGAGCAGAGCTCCCCTAACCCACACTAACCCCCACCAATTCTACCTGGTTTCCAGTTCTACCCAGTTCCCTACCTGCTGAAGGCTTATGGACTCTTGCCTCCCTGGAAAAAGGCAATTCTGGATCGCCTAAGCTCAAGCATGGAGCAGTGGGAAGGGAGGGCAGTGGTTCTCGGGCGTAGACATCATGAGTGTGCATCCAAGCTTCTCGCCCCTTCTTGAGCACCCCTCCCAACCCTTGAGTGGTTTGAGGGACTGGTTCCCCAGCTGGCATCACATGGGAGTAGAAGCCCCCCGCCCCCAGCCTCAGCTCAAGGTGGAAGTGTCTAGGGAGGTTCAAGCAAGGGGAAGAGCCACAGAGTGGCTCCCTGCACAGTCTGAGGCCAGACCAGATGGCCCAGAATCCTTTCTATGGAGCAAGCTGGGGTGGGGGATGGAGTAGGAGAGGTGAGGGATGTGGGAGACACTTAGCCCACCTGCTGCCCTCTCGCCTACCTTCACATGGTCCTGCTCTCTCCCCACTCCCCTGCACCTACCGGGATGGAGCCCCAGCTTCCTGAGCCAGGATCTCAGCAGAGGGAGGTAGGGAGGCAGGGGCAGTAGGGACTCTCCAAGGGAGCCTGTCTTAAATGGCAGGAAGTGGAGGGGTGTGCCATGGGGCAGCATAGGGCTTCCCCTGAGCACATGCACCAAAAAGCCAGAGCCTTTTCCACAATTTTAAAGGTCACGTGTTGACTTGTCATGTTGTTAAGAGTGCAGGAGAGAACCATGTGACAGTAAGACCAGGAGACACAAAGCAGATTGTCAAAGGGGACCACTTTTTCTGGCCTGCTCCACGGTACCCCCCACCCCCCACCCCCCACCAACCACAGGGCACGGGCACCTGGCTCCGCCAGCTCAGGGAAGGGGGTGAAGGTCCTCTGACCTGGTGTGGGGATGGGGAATCTGAAACTGTGGACACCAGGGGGATGGAGAATGGACAAAGATGAAAACCCCACTGGGAGCCAATATTGACTGAAGCCTTTGTGCCGTCTCTAGCAATTGAGATAAAAGGCACTTCCCAGTTCCTCAGATGCTCCTGGCTTGTGGGAAGGCTCACAGAGAAGTAATTAGAATCCAGTAGATGCAGTCAGGGAAGGTAAGGGTTGTGTGGGGGGGTGGGGAACCAGGAGGGACATCTCTTCCCACTGGGAAAGCTCAGGGGCAGAGCCGAAAGCTTGGGGGGAGATGCAGGAGGGACGCAGGCAGGGAGGGAGAGTTAGGGGCACCTGGGAGGCAGAGGGGGGCAGGTCTCATAATTAGAGTTGTTCTGGATGAAGCCACCGTGTTGACATAGCACCTTGCCCAGCATGTCTACCAACTTTGTGTTAGTGGATTCTTGATGCAAAGTTAGGATGATGGAAATGCTTTATTTCTGCACCGGTCAGCCTGGTGGCCACCAGCCACATGTGGCTCCTGAGCACTGGAAACGTGGCCAGTGGGACTGAGGCGCTGGGTCTTCGTTTCCATTGAATTTTTAATTAAGGTAAATGGAAACTTAACTGGGCACCTGGGCCTCGTGGCTACTGGGTTGGGCAGTGCAGTGTGGAGACCCAGGGGTCCGCGGGGCACAGTGTTGCAGAAGGGGAGACAGACATTAAACAAATACCTCTGTGGTCTTGGGTCAGGCTGCGCGAAAAGCTATGGAGGAAAATGGAGATGTAGAGTGGTGGCGTCGGCTGTTGTTCTGGAAAGGGGGGGTTAGGGAAGGCCCCTCCAAGGCCTGAACCGCGGAAAGATGTGATAGGCAGAGGAATAGCAGCTGCAAAGGCCCGGAGATGGTAGTGGGCTGGGGCCAGAGGGGCTGCGGTCCAGGGTGGGGTTAGGGGTGGGGATGGGAGCAGGAAATGAGGTCTGAGCTGATCCAGGGCACAAAGAAGAGTGTGGGTTTTATGCCGTGATGTGGAGTGCTTGTCATTGCCACAGCCGACTGGACCGGGAACTGGGTCTGATGCCTGGACCCACTCTGGTAAACCAGATGTCCACTACTTCTCTGCTGAGCATACCACTGCTTTTGTCATGGGTAAAGGAAACAGACATGCTGGGTGTGTGTCTCAGCTCCCTAGGTCCCTCTCCTACTCTCCACTCCTGCTCTGACTCCGAGACTCTGCCCTCCCCTATTTCTAGCACTTCTTTTTAAAAGATGTTATTTATTTGAGAGAGAGATCGGGCCAAGGTGGAGGGGGGGCTGCGGAGGGAGAAGCAAACTCTCCGCTGAGCAGGGAGCCCAATGAGGGGGCTCCATCTCAGGAACTCCTGGGTCATGATCCCAGCTGAAGGCAAATGCTTAACTGACTGAGCCACCCAGGCACCCCTGCCCGCCCCTATTTCATCTCCCTTTCTCCCTGCTTCTGCCTGCCTCTTGGCTGATGTCTAATGGGTCTCTCTGTGGTTGTGTCCCTCTGCCTGACTTGTCCACCCCTTCCCAGGCTAGCTCAGCAGAGACAATGAGGGCCTGGCCCGGGGCCCGGGGAAGGACAGTACACCAGACTGGGGTGTGATGGGGGGCACAGCCTAGGTGTAGGGAAAGGCCATTCTAGCACATAGGGGAGTGTGGTGGGGAAGGCTGTGGGTGGGAAGTCCTGTTTGAGACACAGAGCCAGGATTTGCCCAGGATCCTTGAAACGGGGTAGGCAAAGCAGGTCTTGTCCGAAGGTAACTGGGATGGGACAACCCTTCCCAGCTCTTTCCCAGCTCTTTCTCAGCCTCCACCCCAAGGGGACATAGGAGTCTGGGCTTGGGTGGGGGGAAGTGTGATCAGTAACTTCTTCTTCATCTTCATCTTCTTCTGCTCTTCTCAAGGAATTTACAATCTAATTGGGAATACAAAACCTTCTAGGTGGGGTGCTTAGTTTTCTTGCTGCCGCTTAACAAATTACTACAACCTAGTAGCTTAAGACCCTGTGTTTACGCTCTTATGGCTCTGAAGACCAAGAGTCCAAGATGAGTCTTAAGGAACTAACATCAAGGTGCTCGAAGAGCTGCTCCCTTCTGGAGACTCCAGGGGAGAATCTGCTCTTGCTTCCTGTACTTCTGGAAGCTACAAGCCTTCCTTGACTTGTGGCCGCATCACTCCCGCCTCGGCTTCCATCATCACCTCTCTCACTCTCTCCTCTTTTATAATGTAATTTATAAGGAGCCTTGTGATTACTCTTGGCCCGCCTTGGGGAATCCAGGATAATCTTCCCACTTCAAGGTTCTTAATTTAATCACACCCGCCAGTCCCTTTTGCCAAATAAGGTGACACTGCCAGGTTCCAGGGGTGGGGATGTGGACAATTTTGGGTGCCATCATTCCACCTATCCTAGGCGCCCCACTGAGGGTATCCTGCTGTAAGCACTTGACTGTGAGGCCTGCGAGCCAATCAGCCTGTCTTTGCCCTCTGTTGTTCCTGCCCTCCAGAGTTGGTGCTGAAACACGGGGTCCCCTGTGCTCCTGGCTCTGCCTCTGCCTTGTGATTTCCTGGGCAAGTCACTTAACCTCTCTGTGCTTTAGTGTCTTTATCTGTAAATTGGGGATAATAACAGTACTGGCCTCCAAGGTTTTTGGTGAGGATTCAATGCATTAATCCATATAAGGTGCAGAGAACATTGGAGCATTGCTAAGTGCTATGACCAGAATGTACAGTGCCTAGCACACGGTGACCATGTCAGCTGTAGGCATGACTATGACAGTTCTTGCCTTTGCCCCGCCCTGGGATAGGCACACCCTATCTTCTGCTCTTCTCAAGGAATTTACAATCTAATTGGGAATACAAAACCTCATAGAAGCACAGAGCTTTTGTTTCTGGAAGGACAGCTTCTAAAAATGATTTCACAAATGTTTGTACTATTATAGTTTCTTCATTATGCATCTGTGATAGTCATTAATACAATTTGCCAAGTTTTTCCAGCTCTCCGCCTTTTGGGCTTATGGCTGGAATTGGCACTTGCCGACTTCATTGTGGGTAAGTAGGCAAGCAGGTGGTTGGGCTCTTGGGTCTGGTCCTGGCCAGAGCAGAAGAGGACCTGAGCATTTAATTACTGGTGCAAGACCTTCCAGAGCTCTTCCCTTCCCTCTGGCGCAGCCTGGCTTCACCCTGACTCCCCCAGGGACTACGATGTGGTGGTGGTGGGGGGCTCTCCACGGACACATGATGCCCATGAAGAGCGAGTCGGAGTTAAACTGATTGTTTCGGCCCTTGTGATTTAGGAGTTACTGATCACCTTCTCCTGACTGAGTCAACAATGAAACTGGTTTACAGAAAGAAAGCCCAATCAGCACCAGTCACGCTATGATTGGTGGGTCCCCACTCAGTCATGTTCTCTGCACCGGTGCGTAGTTTGCGTAGTTATAATCCATGAAGAACATCTATTTAAAAAAAAAAACAATTTTATTGAGGTCTAATTGGCAAATAACATTATATTAGTTTCAGGTGTGCCCCATAATGACTCAATGTCTGCATCTATATTGCAAAATGATCACCGTAGTAAGTCTAGTTAACATCCATCACCATACATAATTAGAACAATTTTTCTTCCTTGTGATGAAAACTTTTAAGATGTACTCTGTTAGCAACTTTTAAATATGCAATACAGTGTTATTAACTATAGTCACCGTGCTGCACATTTCATCCCCCAGGACGTATTTATTTTAGAACCAGAAGTTTGTACCTTTTGACCCCCTTCACCCATTTCTCCTATTCCCCCACCCCTGCCTCTGGAAGCCACCAATGTGTTCTCCACATAGTTTTGTGGGGGTTTTTTTGGGGGGGTTGTATTTTTGGTTTTTCAGATTTCACATATAAATAAGATCCTATGGTATTTGTCATTCTCTGTCTGACATTTCACGTAGCATAATGCATTAGAAGTCCATCTATGTTGTTGCAAATGTTAAGATTTCCTTCTTTTTTATGGCTGAACACTATTCCATTGGATACATATACAGCATTTCCTTTATCCATCCATCCATCTATCCATCCATCCATCCATCCATCCATCATCTGTCCAACCATCCATCCATCTATCCATCCATCCATCCATCCATCTATCCATCTATCCATCAATGTATACTTAGGTCGTTTCCATGTCTTGGCTATTGTAAATAATACTGTAATGAACATGGGAGTGCAGATATCTTTTTGAATTAGTTTTTTGCTTTCTTTGGATAAACACTGAGAAGTAGAAGTGCTAGATTATAAATAGGAGGTCCCGTTTTTAATTTTTTGAGGAACCTCCATATTGTTTCCTCTAGTGGCTACACAAATTTACATTCCCACCAACAGTGCACAAGTGTTCTTTTTTCTCCCCATCTTTGCCAACACTTATTTCTTGTCTTTTTGGTAATAGCCATTCTAACAGTATGAAGTGGTATCTCACTGTGGTTTTGATTTGCATTTCCCTGATAATTAGTGATATTGAGCACCTTTTCATGTATCTGTTGGCATCTGTATGTCTTCTTCTTTTTTAAAAAAGATTTTATTTATTTATTCATGAGAGACAGAAAGAGAAAGAGGCAGAGCCAGGGGGAGAGGGAGAAGAAGGCTCCCCACGGAGCAGGGAGCCCAACACAGGGCTCGATCCCAGGACCCCAGGATCATGACCTGAGCTGAAGGCAGATATTTAACTCACAGAGCTACCCAGATGTCTCTTGCCATCTGTATGTTTTCTTTGGGAAAATGTCAGATCCTCTGCCCATTTTTTAATTGGATTATTTTGTTTGTTTTGCTATTAAGTCATAGGAGTTATTTATAGATTTTGGATATTAACCCCTTACTAGTTATATGATTTGCAAATATTTTCTCCCATTCAGTAGGTTACCTTTTTGTTTTGTTGCTAGTTTGCTGTGCAGTAGCTTTTTAGTTTGATGTCATACCATTTTTTAATTTTTAATTTTTTGATATCATCCCATTTTGAAATTTTTTGCTGTTGGTGTCAAATCCATAAAATCGTCACCAAGACCAGAGTCCACTCTTATGTTCTACTTTTGCACTTAATATTTTCTTCCTATGTGTATGCATCAGTGAGAATTGAGTTTGGCTGACAAGTGACAGAAAACTCAAATTAACCATGACTTATATGCCCAAGGTTACTTCAATCCCTCAAGTGAAAATTCCAGGAGTAGGCAGTCTGGGGCTGATATGGTGACCCCATGATAATGAGGAACCCGGGCTTCTTTCACATTACTCTGCTATTCTCAACAGATGGTTTCCCCCAAATAGCTTAAGATGGCTGTTGAAATCCTACGCCATTTGTGCTTCTGCCAGTGGGACACGGAAGTGGGGGGTAACTCTGTAATGATGTGTCACCTATTACTGTTCATTTATTTTTTTTTTAAGATTTATTTAGGGGTGCCTGGGTGACTCAGTTGGTTAAGTGTCTGCCTTCATCTCAGGTCATGATCCCAGGGAGGGATCCCCTGAGCAGGGAGCCTGTTTCTTCCTCTCCTGCTTTCCCTGCTAGTGCTCTCTCTCTGTGTCTCTCAAATCTTTAAAAAATAAAGATTTAATTGTTTATTTGAGAGACAGAGAGAGAGAGAGAGAGAGCACGAGCAAGGGGAGGGGCAGAGGGAGAGGGAGAGAGAGAATCTCAAGCAGTCTCCACGCTGAGCACAGAGCCTGAAGTGGGGCTCGATCCCAGGACCCTGAGACCATGACCTGAGCTGAAACCAAGTGTCAGACATGAAACTGACTGAGCCACCCAGGGGCCCCGACTGGCTTCTGTTTCTATCCCATTGGTCAGAACTTGGTCACAATGCCACATCTAGCAGCACGAGACGTTGGGAAATGAAATACTCATTCTGGGCAGCCATGAACCTTGTTCATTTTTTTTCTAAAGCAGAAAGAGATGGTTCCAGGAAGGCTGCCCCAGTATAGGACAGTTCTTTCACATATAAGTTCCATGGTATAATGATCAGTATTGACTTTTTCTAATTTTTTTTCACATTCCAGGTAATCACATTAGTGCAAATCACTTTTCTACATTTGTGTTATTTCCTTGAGATTTCTTTCCAAATGTGTGATAACCTACCCAGCTGATGGGTGTGGCTTGTTCTCTTGGGCTGTAGCTGCTGTTACATTTTCCTGGACTGGGCTCCCAAACACCAGCCCGAGCAACAGAGTCAGGCGGAATTTACGACCCAATATTCCTGTTTCTTCCCAGCCCAACCAACATCAGCTTGCGCCATTTTAATTTGTTCTTACTGATTTAAGAGATGTGTTGGTTTAAGGATGTTTTCATTTTCGTGTCATTCGTTACCAGCCAGCTGAGGTTTGGGTCTGGGCTGGTTGTAATCTATATTTTCCTCAAATAGCAACCGTTCTTTTCCAACTACAAGGGAAATTGGGGCGGGGGGTACAGAAGGAAAGGGAGAGAGAGAATCTTAAGCAGGCTCCGCGTCCAGCGCGGAGCCCGATATGGGGCTCGGACTCACGACCCTGACCTTGTGACCTGAGCCAAAATCAAGAGTCAGATGCTTTAACTAACTGAGCCACCCAGGTGCCTTGAAAGGGAAATTTTTATAGTCCATTTTAGAGCGAGAAAACAGGCCCTGAATCTGGGGTCACACCAGTTATGACAGAGCCAGGACTGGACTCGTATTCCGACTCCCAGCTCAGTGCTCCTATAAACAGGACCTGTGTAAGTAATTAAGCAGGAATTCAATCAAGGCTGAGGCACAGCAGGGAAACCACTGGATGGTGGATTGAGGGGCCTCCTTAGATGAGGTTTAATGTGACTAAACACCATGGTTTTGTGTGTACTGACTCCTCTTCCTGGGCCTCAGTTTCCCCACAAGCAGAGTAGGTCAGAGCAGACCCCTCTAACGCTCCTCCCAGCACTGGCTAGAAAGGGGGATAATCCATGCTAGGACAGTTTAGGAGGGTGGGTTGGGGTGGGGAAGGGGAAGCACTGACGCTTCGGGGTGTGGGAAGGTGGGAGAGACCTTGGGGGGAGGGGCGGACTGGAGCAAGTCAGGTATGCCCCGTGGTGCACACTGTGTTCTCACAGTGTTTTCTTGAATCTGGGGCTGAGGGTAAACAAGCCCAAGTCTGTTTTGGAGACATAGGTGAGGACTGGGTATAGGGGACCCAGCCCCACCACACTTTCCCTCACCCCAAGGACGTGGGGTGGGGGCTGGATGTAGAGTCTGGGACCTGGGGAAGGGGAGCCAGATGTGCTTGAGTTACTGGGGCTCTGGGGCAAACTGTAGGCCAGGACCCTGGCCTGCTGTCCAGCTCCAGTCCATGGTGATTGATCTTCTCACTGGACGAAGTGTTTCGAGATGCTCCAGGTCACTGAGGCTGGTGGCCCTGGAAAGGTGGCACCAGGGAGTTAGAGAGTGCCCACGAGACCCTGGGCTCCCTGGCCAACTTCTGCCCACTCTGGTCCAGTTTACAAGACCCTCTACCTGACTGATTCCACTTGAACCCATTACTCTGTAGGGGGAGGGGCCCGTCTTCCTTCCAGCTGCAGAGCTGAGGTCAGGGGTTAAATGACCCCACTTAGCATGAAGGGGAGAAGCCCCGCTCTCCAACCCGGCTACCCTGCTCTCGGGCCCTGAGGGTCCCCCTCATTCTAGGGTTGAGACTGTGTGAACAGCAAACTTCATGCTTGTCTTCTGAGGGATGGGAGGGGCGGGCGGCTCCAGGAGAGCAGGGGGCCAGGATGGAGAGCCAAGGACAGAAGGGCCACGACGAGGACAGGCCGACTAGAGCACTGACAGAGAAATGCCAGTCTAAGGAAGAAAAGCGTGTGCGCGTGTGCATGTGCCTGTGTGAGTGTGAAAGTGTGATGAGTATGTGTGAGTATGTGGGTTGACGGGAGCGGGCTCCTGAGGGTCAAGGAGGTGGAGGCCGAGGCCTACGTGGTTGAATGAAACAGGGCTCGTGCCTTGGGCCTTAGGTGAGGGGCGGGGATGGGTGCCTTTTAAGGGGTGGGTGAAAGGAGAAGAAGGGGCCTCAGAAAAGCTAATTCCAAACCAAAGGGTCTCAGACACCAACTGGGATTTTAAAAGGGCAGTTCTGGCAGGATTCCCGGAGGCTAGGTCAGGAACCCCACCAGAGAGGGGCCCGTGCCAGTTAGAAACCGAGGGTGGGAGCTACAAGTGGCCCAGAGAGTCTCATTCCCTTCCCTTGACTCCTCTTCCTGCCTCCCCAGATGCCCCTTGGGAGCCTCCCTTGCCGGCCTCTCCCCATCTCTTGGACCTCTAACACTCAGTGCTGCGCTCAGCTGCTGGTGCCTTTCCCAGCTCCAACCGCACTTGCTCCCGGCAGGCTCCTGCTATAAACCCACCTGTTGGTCAACAACTAGGAGATTTACTGACACCGTTCAGACCGCTTCCTGAGCTCCAGACTCGTATGTGTGTCTGCCTAGTGGGCATCTCCACTAGGGTATCTGATAGAAATTTCCAACTCGACATATCCAGACCTGAGCCCTGGTCTTTCCTCGTCTTGAACCCAGAGTCTCTTCCTACTCAGTCAATGACAACAGAATCCTTCCTATTGCTCACGGAAAGAACTGGAATCATCCACTCTGTTTCTTCTACCCCTGTCAGTCCATCAGCGAATCTTATAGGCTCTACTTCCACATCCATCCAGACCTCTCCCCTGCCACCCTCTCCCTGACCCAGCCCCTACTACCTCTGCCCTGAGACATTCCAGAAACCTCCTCACTGCTCTCCCTCTTTCTGCCCTTGACTTCCTAGAGTCTACTCTCAACACAGCAGCTAGAAACATTCCTTAAAAACAAGTTAGCTCACAGGCGCCTGGGTGGCTCGGTTGGTTAAGCGTCTAACACTTGATTTCAGCTCAGGTCATGCTCTTGAGATCAAGCCCTGTTGCAGGCTCCTCGCTCAGCAGAGTCTTCTTCTGCTCCCTTCCCCCACCCTCTCTCTCTCTCTCTCTCTCAAATAAAAAAAATAAATAAATCTTAAAAAAAAAAAAAAAAAACAACAGCGGCGCCTGGGTGGCTAAGTGGGTTGAGCCTCTACCTTCAGCTCGGGTCATGATCTCAGGGTCATGGGATCAAGCCCCACATGGGGCTCTCTGCTCAGCGGGGAGCCTGCTTCCTCCTCTCTCTCTCTACCTGCCTCTCTGCCTACTTGTGATCTCTGTCTGTCAGGTAAATAAATAAAATCTTAAAAAAAAAAAAAACCAACAAATTAGCTCACCTTCCTCCTCTGCTCAGAAGGGCTGTTCATTTCACTCTGAGTAACAGCATAAGCCCTCGCAATGGTCTAGGAGCTCTTTGCCTTCTGGCCTCTCATTACCTCTCTGACTTTATAGCCTACCATCTTTCCTTCATTCAATCCCCTCCAGCTGTGCTGGTCTCCCTGATGTTTCCTCAAACACATGGGCATTCTCCTACCACAGGGCCTTTGTACCAGCTGTTCCCCCTGCCTGGAAAATTCCCCCAGATATCTGCAGCGCTCACTCCCTCACTTCCTTCAGGTATTTGCCCCAATGTCACCCTCTATGACCCTATTTAAAATTGTAACTCCACCCTAATCCAGAATTTTTATGCCTTGTACCCTGATTTATTTTTCTTATAGCACTCATACTTTTTAATGCATGATATAATTATTTCTTTTGTTCCTATCAGTTTTTCTCCATGAAAATGTGAGCTCCACAAGGGCAGGGATGTTTGTCTATTCTGTTCACTGATGTCTGCCCAGCAGCCAGGATGACAACCGGTACACAGGAGGCACACAGGACATATTTCTTGAACAAATGAATGCATCTAATCCAGCCCCTCATTTCACAGATGAGGAAATAAAGGCCCAGAATGAGGGACAGTAGCCCTGAATCATACAAAAAAAAAAAAAGAATCAGTGGCAGGAGCCAGGATGAGACCAAACATCTCCAGACTTGCCATCCAGTGCTCCTTCTGCCCCATCTCCCACCCCAGACTGGGTGAAGCTAAGTGTGGCAGACGCCACTGGGGTCCCTCTGTGATCTCCTCAGACCACTGGTTTGTATGTTCATCTCCAAGTTCTGTATGCTTTGCGGCTAATGTCTGGCACCTTGACCTTTTCCAGCAGTTTCCCTTGGGCTGTCAGAACACCTCACCTGTAAGGAGAGCGGGGAAGTGTCTGAGAGTCTGCATATCTTCCCCTAAACACACACACACACACACACACACACACACACACACACACACACACACACAGAGGCAGCCTGGTGCCAGGGACTGGCGGGAGAGGAAAAAGGCCAGCAACCTTCCTTGAAACAGGACCATGCGTGAGGTGCGATTTGCCCCACCATAATACCCTGAGGGATCACTCTGAGGTTAGAACCTTGCCTGAAATCTCCCCGTGTTTGGCTTCTTTCTTTCCCATCCTGCTTCACCCCGTCTTGCCAGACTCTCAAGTGAGCAGCCCTGTAATATCTCACCTGTGCATGAGTCCTCCTGGCAGGGTCAGCTTCTGGAAGAACCCAATTTAAGGTAAGGGCTTCCGTGTTAATCTGGGGTAGACTGGTGTACCAGGGAGGTATAGGGGATAGACCACAAAGCTTTAGAGGGTCCCAGTCGCAAATCTGAGAGCAGCCCCTGAACCACAACAAGACCTCGGGGAAAAATCCTGAGCTCTTGGAGCCCAATTCCCCCACTGGAGAAATGGCATCAATTCTATCTCCCTACGCAGCTGCTGGGAGGATTAAATGAGATAAAATAGGAGAAGCACTTGGTGTGGTGGCTGGCACAGAGTGGTTGTACAAGAAACATTAGTTACTTCTCCATCTCCCTTTGGTGTGTGTTGTGACCCAGCTGGCCTGTCTGGAGACACTTTGGGCCCCAAGAGTCTCCCCCACAGCTAAGCAGATACTGCATAGCTTTGAGTGTGCTGAATCAGAAACGTAATACTTCTCCAAGGGGTACGGGGAACATAAAGAAGAGGTATCCTAAGGCCACTGGGATATCTGCCAAAGAGTAATAAGGTGAGGTCCAGAGTGAATAAGACTATCTGGGATGAAGGGCAGAAGCAAAACACACACACATGCACACACACACACACACACACACACACTCCCCATGGGTTCCCACTCTACCAACAGTCAAGTGTACCACCAGACAAGGAAACATTGACAATCAACTCCAGGTTGTAAAAACCAGTCCTCAGCTGGGCAGGCAGCCTGCCTTGGGGTGGCAATGGCACCAACAGTGGACAGTGGTGAGACTCAGGAGCTCTAGAAGCTAAGGTCAAAGACGGCCGTGTGACTACGGGACCCTAGGAGGTCCCTCCACTGCTGCCTACCTCTTTTCACGTGCTGGACTACTCCCAGACTGACCCCCATGCCTCGCTCATCCCACTCCTATTTGTTGTTGTATCTGCATCCCTGTCCCTACAACCTCACTCATGTCTCCTATCTGCATCCAAGCTTTCTTAGAACCCTGGTTGTTCTCCAGAAGCAAGGGTCAAGTTCATCTTTCTTTTTAAGATTTTATTTATTTATTTATTTATTTGAGAGACTGAGAAAAAGAGAGGGTGTGAGACGACAAATGGGGTGAGAGGCAGAGGGAGAAATAGGCTTTCTGCTGAACAGGTAGCCCGCTGCAGCGCTCGATCCCAGGACCCCGAGATCATGACCTGAGCCGAAGACAGACACTTAACTGACTGAGCCACTCAAGGGACCCGTCTTTATTTCTTTTAGAGTCTAAGTATAATGGATTGCATGTTATTTTTTAAATGTTTTTCTTTTTATTATTTCATAATTATTCGGTAATGTTAACTTTGATTTGTTTTCTTTTTTTAAATAAAGGTTTTATTTATTTATTTGAGAGAGAGAGCATGCACAAGAGTGGGAGAGTGGCAGAGGGAGAGGGAGAAGTAGATTCCCCACTGAGCAAGAAGCCTGACACGGGACTTGATCTGAGGACTCTGGGATTATGACCTGAGCAAAAGGCAGACGCTTAACTGACTGAGCCATCTAGGCACCCAATGGATTGTATTTTTTTTTTAAGATTTTATTTTTATTTATTTGCCAGAGAGAGATATCACAAGTAGGCAGAGAGAGAGAAGAAGGGAAGCAGGCTCCCTGCTGAGTAGAGAGCCCAACTCGGGGCTCGATCCCAGGACCGTGAGATCATGACCCGGGCCGAAGGCAGAGGATTAACCCACTGAGCCACCCAGGTGCCCCTGGATTGTATTTTAGAGCTAAATCGTTATCATTCATCAAATCCAAGGCTCCCTTATGTTTTGTAAATATGACAACAGAAGCACAGAGAGAGGAAAAGTGGCTTTCTCAGGGTCCCACAGTGAGTTAGTGACAGAGCCAGAATGGAGTCCTTAATGCCATTCTATTTTATTTTGCCATCACAGGGATATCTGTTAAAAGCTGCGCAGATGAGGGCAATGACAGAGACACACGGTCCTGCCTGTGGCAAGGCCTCTGGCGTCCCTTCTACTGAGATGGGAGGGAGTGGCCACATGGAGCTGTTCTCCTCTTGCCCACAGTTTCTGTCAGTAGCTGGAGGAGACCTGAAGGAAGAGAAGAGACCCTTATAAAGTGCCTACCATGTGTTGGGCACTACACACATGCCAAGATGTGAAAACTGAGTGTTCAACAGAGTCACTGATGTACAATAGAGGTGAAATTCCAAAGGCAGATCTTATATACAGAATTTGCAAAGGAAATGTTCCAGAACCAGTTTCATAACATGAAGCACCCTCAGCCAAGTCAAGGACATGTAAAGAAGACACATAGTAGAAGGGCGGATTCAATGAAGAGATCATCTTGGAGAGAGTTCTTGCTATGTTGTAGACCTTATCTCATATCCCTAGGATGGCCATAATCAGAAAGATGTAGTAACAAGTGTTGACAAGGAGGTAAAGAAACTGGAACCCTCATACGTTACTGGAGTAAATGCAAAATGGTGCAATCTTTTTGGAAAACAGTTTGGAAGCTCCTCAAAAAGTTAATGTTATCATTTGACTTAGTGATTCCACTCCTAGTGATTCCACTCCCAAGAGAAATGGAAACATACATCCACACAAAAACCTGGACATGAATGTTCATAGCATCATTATTCAAAATAGCCAAAAAGTAGAAACAAGCCAAATGCCCATCACTAATGAATAGATGAAAAAATGTAGAATATACCCACAATGGAATATTATTCCGCCATCAAAAGGAATGAAATACTGACCCATGATACAACGTGGATGAACCTTGAAAACATTAGGCTAAGTGAAAGAAGCCAGCCACAGAAGTCACCATATGGTATAATTCCATTTATATGAAAGGTCCAGAGGAGACAAATCCATAAAGACAAGAAATAGAGTAATAATAGCCCAGGGCTGGGAGGATGGAGTGGCGGGAGGGAGGAGGGGAGTAACTGCTAATGGGTATAGAGTTTCTTTTTGGGATGATGAAAATGTTCCCAAATTGATCATGGTGATGGTTCCATAACTCTTTGAATATATTAAAAACTATTGAGTTGTATACTTTAAAAGGGTGAACTTTATGATGTGTGAATTATATCTCAATAAAGCTGTTATTTAAAAAAAAAAAAAAAGCTGCTGCAGAACCATCACTCACCTAAGAGAGTAGAAAAATCGTGGGCCTGCCCATGTTTTCATTTGTGTCAGGGGAAGATAACCACCCCCGGATAAATTTGAAAGAGAGTGTGGAACGCATTTTTTAAAAATTGAAGTGTTTGTCCATCATTACCACAGAGATATATGCTACCTTGCTTACAGTTGTTGTCCAAACTGTCCATGACTGAGAGCTGCCAGGATTCAGTTTTGGAAAGGTCTTGACAGGCTAAAATATAAAAAGATGTTAAAGATTGGACGGGGGAAGTAATCTGGTATTTAACATCTGCATAAACTCAGAAGAGGGTGGGGGTGTTCAATTCAACAGAAATTTGTGTGAAAAAGACCCAGTTTTATTTGACCATAAGTCCAACATTTGCTAACCATTTGATGTGATAGCTGTAAAAGCTTGCCCCATCTTAGATGACATTAAAAGAAATAAAACCACAGGGTCAAAGGAAGTGATAGTCCCAGTGTGGTAAGAACCCAACTCAACTGTTCTGTTCCGGCCATCATGGAAGAAGTATGCTGGCAAATATTAACCAGTCTGGAAGAAATTGACCAGAAATGGAAAAGCCTGGCAATCACGTGAGAGGAGAACGATAAAACCAGCTGACAGTATTTAGCTGGAACATATAAGATAGAGGTGGGAGCCATATAACATCACATGGAAAGTAGAGTAAACTTGCACTATGCCCTTCTTTAGTGATGACACAAGAATCATATATGTAAGTTATAGAAAGGTAGGTTGGGGTTTAACTTAAGGAACTAAGTTAGTTATTGAAATAGACTGCCTCAGAAAGAAATTATACTATTTATAGTTTACTGAAAAATAAGTGAAATTATTTTTATTTTGAATAGGTAGTACATTCACATACTCAAAAGGCAAAACAATAGGGTGCCTGGGTGGCTCAGTTGGTTAAGCGTCTGCCTTCAGCTCAGGTCATGATCTCAGGGTCCTGGGATCGAGCCCAGATTCAGGCTCCCTGCTCAGCAGGGAGTCTGCTTCTCCCTCTCCCTTTACCCTAACTGCGCCCCCTACCAGCCTGTGTTCTTTCTCTCAAATAAATAAATAAAGTCTTCAAAAAAAAAAAAAAAGGCAAAACAATACTTAAAAGTTTACAATGAAAAGAGTTGTTCCTATCCCAAATTATCCTCCAGGTCTCTTATACATAGAGGAACGACTTTTTATCCTTCCAAAGCTTCCATAGGTGAATAAAACACATATTTCTCTCTCTCTCTCACACACACACCCCTTTTCCACAATAGCTAACGTACAATACACACAGCTATGTCTTTACTTCAGTCTGGAGAATTTTTATTTACTTGTTAAAAAAATTTTTTTTAAGATTTTATTTATTTATTTGACAGAGAGAGATCACAAGTAGGCGGAGAGGCAGGCAGAGAGAGAGGAGGAAGCAGGCTCCCCAGCGAGCAGAGAGCCCAATGTGGGCTCAATCCTAGGACCCTGGGATCATGACCTGAGCTGAAGGCAGAGGTTTTAACCCACTGAGCCACCCAGGCGCCCCTAAAATCTTCTTTACTGTTGTGCTGAATCTGATGGTAAACCCATATATTGAGTTTTAATTTCAGTTATTTTATTTTTCAGCTCTATAATTTCCACTTGATTTTTTTATACTTCCTATGATCCAGTGAAATATTCCACTTTTAAGTGTTTTTCATATTTTCTTCTGGTTTCTTGAATATGTTAATCATAGATATTCTATTTTTTAATTTAAATTCAATTAATTAACATATAGTGTACTATTAGTTTCATAGGTAATCATAGCTATTCTAAAGTCCTTAATATTTGGATCTCTTGTGGGTCTGTTTCTATTGTCAATTTTTAAAAAAATTTCATTTGACTGAGATGCTCTGGTCCTGTTTCCCAGCATACCTAGTAATTTTTTTACTGAATGCCAGATATTGTGATTTTAAAACTTTACAGTATATCTTAAAGATCTTTCCAGTGACATAGTGAAACATATATTAATGTATTGAAAATGTCCTCTTTTTTTCTATATAGACATTTTATAAACAGTATCTCCAAACCATGGAGCATTCCTACTGCCTGGAGAGAGTCCCGCAACTAAAATCCAGCAAGGATGGGATCCATGTCCGAGTCTGTCTAACTCCAAATGGGTGTTTCCCCCCACCCCACAACATCTGTGAACAGCCATCATAGGAGGGGCCTCAAGTGGATCCTGAAGGGCCCTTTGTTGTATAGATAGTTCCAGCAAGCCTGTAGTGGTTGTGTTACCCTTTCAAGTTAGCTCGAGAATAAACAGTCATATCAGTTAAGAATTCTCGTTGCTACAAGAACTGTGTGTTAGTCAAAATCTCAACCAGAAGTGGCACACTTGAGATAATAAAAAAGGGATTGATTACAAAGGTATGGGTGGAATGTAGGGAGACCACAAGGTGGAACATGAAGAAACCTAGGGTTGGCAGCAATGGAGCTGTCACCACCGCAAAGCTGAAAGGGCTGGAGCAGGGAGAGGTGACTGGAACCCACAGAACAGAGAGTCATGGAGAACAGGCCACCTTAACAGGAGCAGTGCCTTCAGCCAGCCCAAGGAGACCTTACAGGTAGACAGCCAGGGGAATAAGTAACCGCAATGTCGCTCTCCTCCCTCTTTCTGATCTTCTGCCAGGGCTCCCTGTTAGCCAAACACAATCAGAAGCTTCCTGAGGCAAAGAGGAGATGGAGAAGTGATCTAAAGTGGATCTAGACAGGCAGGAAAATATCTGTCACAGGCATGTGTGTGTGCGCGCGCACACACACACACACATCCCAGAGGCATAAGGAATAAAGACATTTAACTGGGTCGCACATAAGTCTCTTTGTAGGCAGTTCCAAACTCGTTCAGCAGCTCAGTGATAGGATTCCGTGATGTCATTGAGGACTTAAGCTCTCTCCATCTTTTCACCTCAGTATCCTCAGGATGGTTGACTTTCTATCCTAAATTGTTGTCTCATGTCTCCACCTTTACACCCTTACTTGACTGCATTCAAGACAGGAAGAAGGGGCACCCTTTCCTACCCATGTCTTTTGATCAGGGAGAACAGTCATTCACGAAAGCCTCCCTGCACCCAGCAGTCTTCCCGCTGCATCTCATTGGCCAGAACTAGGTCACATGCCCACCCTCAAGCCAATCGCTAGCAAAAGTGGACGGGAGTCTCTTGGTTGGCATAGAAGCCACAGTTCACTCTTGGGGCCAGAGATTGGGTTCACTTCCTTGAACATGTTGCCGCCCAAAACGAAATCAGGGTTCTTCAGTCTGAGGAAGATAGAGGGATGTTATCAAGTAGGTAATAAGCCATATGAGCTACAGGCTTTTCTTACTTTCCCCCAAGAAGTTCCAGGCACCTCACAGGAACCCAGGAAATGCACCACAGCTGAACTCAGGGAAGTAGAACGGGCTGAGGTTCTGAACAGCCACAGATCGTCCCAGCCAGTCTCTGTACTGCAGTGCAGGGTCTCCTAGCTCCAGCCAAGCACCGCTTCTCTCTGCTCTGCGCTCCTCCCTGTGACAGATTCCTCTGCCTATTTGTGGCTTCCTCTCTCCAAAATTGGAGCTTCTCTGGCTCCTCTCAGCCTATTGCAGGGCAAAGCCTTATGGTAGCCAAGGTTAGGGAGTGGGATGGTAGGTACAGACAGCCCGAGTGCAGCAGGGACTGGTGGTGGCGGTAATGTCCTTTATGAGGGTCCATGCAGAGGTCAAGTGAGGGCAAATGAAGCTGGGGCAAAGTAACAGAATAGAATTTACCTAGATATGCATAAATGCATAATGACACCACGATGTGTTCGTGCACTTGAAAGAAGGTGATTCAGTGCAAACGGGAGCTGAAAACTCTCTTGACTTGTGTATTTGTGGTGCCCCCCTGGGCCAACAACTGGGAACAAATGTCTCTCTGTCCTCCGTTCTCCACTCCTCTGGGACAGGCTCAGAAATCGTGCCTAGCATGAAGGGCTTCTAGAGGAATGTAGTAGATGCTCGGTGCCTGCCCAGATCCCCTTTATCAGGCCTCTGCATCCAGCCCAGCTGCTAAAGTTTCACAGTGACCCCCTTTTCCAGAGAACTATTCTCAGCCAACAGAGCCACCTCCCCAGATGTCTGAGATGCCTGAGGGGGTTCCTTGCCTACCCACCCTGGGCTCCTCCAGCCAATGCCGGTCCAACCAGGCGGTAATAAGAGGGGGCCAGCAATGGGGTATTGTTTCTGCTCCAGGGCCTCCGTGGGGTCAGGCTTCCACCTTGCCTGGATTTCCCACCCCCAGCCTCACCAACCTGCCCCTCCTCTCCCCCTCCACTGTAAGTCACCTGGTGAGAATTCACATCTCAGGCTTTGCCTGCAGGGAGATGTTAGGCAAGCTGACATCTAAGGCTTGTCTGCCCTGAGACTCACAGGTCTGGGCTTCTCCATCTCACCGGGCTCCCCAGGGGCGAGAACAGTGAGCAGCAATCCTCTCTTCCATCTTTCTCCTCCAGTCACTGCACAGAAAGTCTTTAAAAATTTTTCTTCTATTTGAATATAGTTGGTACACAATGTTATATTAATTTCAGGTACTCAATATAGTGATTCTACTTCTTTCTATGTTATGCTGTGTTCTCCAAAACTGTAGCCACCATTTGTCATCATACAACCTGACGACTGTATGCCATTGACTATATTCCCTATGCTGTGCCTTTTATTCCCATGATTTATTCATCCCATAACTGGAAGCCTGTATCTCCCAGTCCCCTTGCCCCATTTTGCCCATCTCCCCTTCCCCTCTGGCAACCACCAGTTTCTTCTCTGTATTTATAGGTCTGATTCTGCTTTTTGTTTATTCATTTGGTTTTTGAGATTCCACATGAGTGAAATCATATGGCATTTCTCTTTCTCAGTCTGATTTATTTCACTTGGTTAACACCCGCTAGGTCCATCCATGTTGTTGCAGATGGCACGATCTCATCCTTTCTTAAGGCGATGTAACATTCTATTACATATATCTTCCTTATCCATTCATCTCTCAATGGACACTCAGGTTGCTTCCATATCTTAGCTATTATAAATAATGCTGCAATAAACATAGGAGTGCATATATCTTTTTAATGTTTTCATTTTCTTTGGGTAATATCCAGTAGTGGAATTATGGGATCTCATAGTATTTCTATTTTTAATTTTTTAAAAAATATTATTTATTTATTTATTTATTTATTTATTTATTTATTTGACGGTCAGAGCTCACAAGTAGGCAGAGAGGCCGGCAGGGAGAGAGAGGAGGAAGCAGGCTCTCTGCGGAGCAGAGAGCCCGACACGGGGTTCGATCCCAGGACTCTGGGATCATGACCCGAGCCAAAGGCAGAGGCTTTAACCCACTGAGCCACCCAGGCACCTCTCTATTTTTACTTTTTTAAAATTAAGGGACCTTCACACTGTTTTCCACAGTGGCCCCACCAATTTACATTCCTACCAACAGTGTACAAAGATTCCTTTTTCTCCACATCCTCACCCACATTTATTTCTTGTCTTTTTAAATTTTAGCTATTCTAGCAGGTAAAGGATGATATCTCTTTGTGGGTTTGATATGCATGTCCCTGATGATGATGAATGATGTTGGGTATCTTTTCATGTGTCTGTTGGTCATTGTGTCTATGAGTCATCTGTACATCTTTTTGGAAAAATGTCCATTCATGTCCTCTGCCCATTTTTTAATCAGATAGTTTTTGGTGTTGAGTAGTATAAGTTCTTTATGTATTTTGGACATTAACCCCTTATTGGATTTATCATTTGCAGATATCTTCTCACATTCAGGAGATTGCCTTTTTGTTTTGTGGATGATTTTCCTCTGCTGGGCAGAAGCTTTTTATTTTGATGTATTCCCAATAGTTTCTTCTTGCTTCTGTTTGTCTTGCCTCAAGAGACATATCTAGAAAGAAGTTGCTGCTGCCAATGTCAGAGAAATTAGTGTCTGTGCCCTTTTCTAGGATTTTTATGGCTCAGGTCTCACATATAGGTCTTGAATCCATCTCGAGTTTATTTGTTTATATGGTGTTAGAAAGTGGTCTAGTAGCTGACCAGTTTACCCAGCACATTTCCCAGCGCAAGACCCTGTCTTTTTCCCATTGGATATTCATGCCTCTTTTTTTCATAGATTCATTAAACATAACCTTGTGAATTTATTTCTGGGCTCGCTATTCTTTTTTGATCTCTGTGTCTGTTTTTGTGCCGGTACCATACCGCTTGGATTACAACAGCTTTGTAGATATTTTGAAATCTGGAATTGTGATACCTCCAGCTGTGTTTTTCTTTCTCCAGATTGCTTTGGCTATTCAGGGTCTTTTGCGGGCCCATACAAACTTCAGTATTATTTGTTCTAGCTCGGTGAAAAATGCTGTTGGTTTGTTGAAAGGGATTGCACTGAATCTGTAGATTGCTTTGGGAAGCATAGACATTTTAACAATATTAATTCTTCCAATCTGTGAGCATGGAATGTCTTTCCATTTGTTTGTGTCGTCTTCCATTTCTTTCATTGGTGTTTTGTACTTTTCAGATCACAGGTGTTTCACCTCCTTGGTTAAGTTTATTCCTAGGGATTTTATTCTTTTCAGAGCAATTGTAAATGGAATTGTTTTCTTAACTTCTCTTTCTACTACAACATTATTAGTGTATAGAAACACTACGGATTTCTAAGTATTAATTTTGTGTCCTGCACAGAAATTCTTAGAGCACCCATTACGTGCTACACACACTGCTTAGCTCTGTGAGAAGAGGCAGAAGACAATGTCTCTGATTTCAAAGGGTGAAAATTCTAATTAGCAAGAAAGAACATACCCATCAAGAGGGAAACGGTCATAATAAGCATCATATGCCAATGCCCAGTGCTCGAAAGACCAACAGGTGTGAGGAGAAGGGAGCTGGGGCTGCAGTCAGGAAGGGCTCCCTGGAGGAGGTGCTAGTAGATTTAAAACTTCCATAAAGAGAAAGGAGGCCCAACACACGAGCCGGCAAAGTGGAATTCTCTGAAAGGAAGCAAGAGCAATTAGATGGGAGAGGCAGGTTGCCGCCTGGGGGTGGCATAGGGGACAGGATGGCACATGAGACCCAAACCGAAAGGCAAGGTGATCATGGGAAGGAGGCGCAAAACAGAGAAGTCCAGGGGGCACATGGGCGGCTCAGTCAGTTAAGTGTCTGACTCTTGATGTCACTCAGGTCACGATCTGGGTGTGGTGAGATCAAGCCCCATGGTGGTTCTGCATGGAGCGTTGAATCTGCTTAGGTGCTTAGGATTCTCTCTCTCCCTCTGTCCACAACACTTGTGGGCGCATTCTCTCTCTGTAAAAAACCAAAAGAGGGAATTCCACTTGTCTTGTTCATTGTCATCCCCCCTGCTCCCCCTCTAACACCCAGCATGGTGCTGGGCACAGAGCAGGTGCGTTGTAAGTGTTCACCGAACAGGATCCTGCCTTGGGGTGCCCTCCTCCTCACCCTCTTCCCAGACCCAGGCTTCTCCGATCAGGTGCAAGGGCTGTGGGGTGGGGCTGGAGGGAGCAGGTGGGGACTTCTAGGTCAGCGTGATCTGGTCCCCTAAGAATCAGGGAAAGAGAAGGCCCCTCCTTTCATCCCAGCAGGAATTTAATTAGGAGAGCTAATTAGTGGGCTGGGAGTGAGAGATGAGGCTCTGGTGCCTGTGTACGTGCACGAGCGTGCGAGCTGAGGATAATTTCGGGCTTGTCTTCCGCAGGGAATGAAGCCGCAGAGACCGGGGCTGCTGAGGTCAGCTAAGAGCCAGGGCCCATCCCCCTCCACCAGGGACAGGCCCCAGGGCGCACATGTGCACACGCACATACACACCAACTCACACAGATACATCACACCCACCCACACGTGTACTCACACTCAGCCCTTTCACTGCTTACCTACTCCCATTGTCCATACACAGATACGTACACACCCACATGCACCTTTGTGTATAACCACGTTACATGCATACACACTCACGCTTGTGCTCACAGCCACACACACATGCACACAGGGTCACAATTCACTCACACACATTCACACCCTTGCCCAACACATGCACATACATGTCCTGTGCACTTATACACACTCACACATACAATCATGTGTACATTCACACACGTGTACAGGGGGAGCAGTCTTGACCTCCATGCCTCCACACCTAACCCAGATCCCTCCTAACTGTTCTCGAGAGTTCTCAGTGGTGCCCCACGCCATTAGCAGAGTTGGCGCCCCACACTGAGTAAGCACCAGTGCCCACACCTAGGCCCTCAATGGGGTCCTCTCTCACCCCTTGGCTTCTTCAAGAGGAAAATAAACTTCTTTTTCTTTTTTAAATTTTTGTTTTATTTATTTGACAGAGAGAGACACAGCGAGAGGAGGAACAGAAGCAGGGGGAGTGCGAGAGGGAAAAGCGGGCTCTCTGCTGAGCAGGGAACCCTATGAGGGGCTTGATCCCAGGACCCTGGGATCATGACCTGAGCGGTAGGCAGACACTTAACGACTGAGCCACCCAGGTGCCCCAGAAAAAAACATCTAAACCAGATGCCACAGTCTCCCCGGCTCCCACAGCCTGCATGTCCCTATGTGAGGAAGCTCCTTCTCCCAGCTACCATCCAGCCTTTGGAAAATGACGCCAGTCCGGGTCTCATGGACAGAGAATGTCCTCCCTTGACAGCACACAGTCTCAGGGGAGCCTGAGCCTCACCCCAGAGCCATATTACAAGATAAGGGTGAGGGCTCCAAGGGTTCTAACCCAGCTCTGAGCAATCTTGGACAACTTAGACCTCTCTGAGCCTCAGTCTCCTTGCATGTAAATGAGGACAGCCACGGTTCCAGGCTGTGTGAGCAGTAAGTAAAATTATACGTGTGACTTGCTTAGCACTGACCACGGCATACAGCTCATGGTCGATAAGTTGAACACACCATCATGGAGGCCAAAGCCAGCAGCACTCCCGGCTTCCCACTTCTCCTCCGGGCCTGGCTCCCTCTTGCCTTCCTCCTCTCTCTCAGAATAAGGAGACAGATTATTAGTACAAATTTGATCAAAATGACACATGGATTAGCATGTACGCTGCAAAGTCTAATTCTGTTTACTGTTCTAGGGGAGCATGCAATTATTACAGGGGCTGGGACAGAGTGTTTTTAATAACATTTCTTGTTAAGATTTAATTATAGGAAATTGTATTTTCTTAATCACTGAAAACTCAACTGGCTAGGAAGAGAATCGTGATAATTTTGTTTGCAGTTTATTAAATCCTTAGGATATTCTTTCTCTTACATTTGCTTTTATTATGTGCTGCTGCTAAGTGCTTTTTTACCCTTGGAGCCGGGAGGAGGGAGGCCTCTGGCTCCCTGCCTCTCCCGCCCCCAGGCCCTCCACTCCTGGCAAACACAGATGCCAATAACCAGAGACTAAAGTAACTTGCAAATTTCAGTTGTTCACTTTCCTTCTCTGTAAAAAGAACAGCTCCGTTCTCCTCATCTGAAGTTTGGTGGCTGAGAAGCCGTCTGCAGAGCACCTGGCCTTCATACCAGCTTCCCCTAGAAGCCCCGCCCGAGTTCATCTCTTTGCTGAGAATCCCCAAAGGACTGTAAAAGTGACATTGTCCCCTGCCTGCATTCACAGGCTGTTCCTGGCCCCCTCAGAAGTCCAGAGTCTAGGGAGGTGCCTTGAGGGGAGGTGGCCCTGCAGGAGCCACCTGACCCCCTGTCTGTTCTCTTCTGGATGAGGCCAAACTGGGTTGGGGGGCGGGGGCTCACTCCTATAACTGACCTTGTATGAGGCCTCATTTTCTACCAGATGTGAAGAACTGGGAACACAGACCTGGATCCCACAGAGCCCTGCCCAGGCTGTCCGGGCACCCTCCTTCTCCCTTCCTGCAGCTTCTGTGCCTGCGAGAGGAGGCGCGGAGAGTCAAGGGGGCCGTGGAGAGAGGTTTGCACTGAGGAAACAGGACCTGTGAAAAACAGACACACAAAGGAACCACCGTCTACCAGTTCCTCCAGGAAACCAAGCTCAGGGGAAAAGATGCAATATTATCAACAACATGAGGAGTGATGCTTATAAAACCAACGTGAGACGCGGGCCCCACAGGGATTTGTCCTGCAGTGGTGAAGTAAGAATCCTTCAGTCAAAGAAGGAAAGTATCTGTGACTGTGAACGCCTGTGATTCTCAAAGTGTGTGTGTGTGTGTGTGTGTGTGTTAGTGGGGGTTCTCTAAGGCCTCACTCACAGCTCCCTCTCCATCTCTACCCGACCCCATGACTCTCCAAACCTGAACCATCTCCATACAGATGCTTTGTTCACGGGCATCCTTTCTTCCAGAGAATTCCACCCGTTCGGTCAACAAGTCCCACCTGCATCTAGCCTAGAGCTCTCCTGCTGTGTCCTCCTGATCCTTTGGGAGGTGGGAGAGAGGGACACCGAGACAATAAATGGAATTGCCCGCAGACCAGCCTAACTTGACACATCCCGGGTTCTCTCCACTCCCCTATCAACTCTGAGCCCCCAGCTCTCCTAATGACCCCCCCAGTGGCCTCTCTGTTCACTCCCTGTCCCTTTGGTGTCTTTGTTCTCTGGGGCTGGGGAAAGCACGCCTGACAGTGTTAACCCCGATGGCAGAGTGCAGGACATCAAAGAGACGGCGAGAAAGGTAATGGATAATAGATGGCTGGAAGCATGAATGATACATATGCAGATAAATGATGGATAATGGGGCCTGCATGATGTATATGCAGCTGCCGGAGTAATAGAGTGTACATACGTATAGATTGATGGAGGGAGACAGTTTCAGAGACACCAGGGCAGCTGCAAGGACTGATCCAGGATCAGTGGTAGATGCATTGATACGAGATAGGCAGGGAGATCAGAAGCAGGGCCGGTAGCTAGGAGACAAGACAGAGAGATATCCACAACGAGGGACTTCCTGGGCACAGGGGACTGGAGGAAAGACAACGGGCAACAAATGGACACCCAGAACCTTGCATTGCAGGCACTGCTGCCGCCCAGGCATGCACGGTAGGTCGCAGGATACAGGGAGTGAGCCGAGCAGCCAGGACGCATGGACAGGTGATGGATGTGCGGAGAGATGACGAATACATGGGCGGACCCTCTGCTCAGGGCCCCCTCGCTTCACTCCTTCGCCACCCTGGTACCCCCCCCCACCCCCACCCTACAGCTCCGGTGGCGGGGTGCCGCGCCTCTGGTGGCCGCGCGGGGGCGCCCACGGCGGGGGCAGCTGCACCGGGGGCGGGGAGGGTGCGGGCGGCCGGCGGCTGCGGGGCCGGAGCCCGAGTTTGTTTCCATGACGGCCGGGCCCACGTGACCCCCTCCCCACTCCTTCCCCCCCCATCCCTGTCTCCTTCTCTTCATAAATAATGTCCCTCGTTGAAAACTGCTCCCCAAGGAAGGGCAGGAGAAAGGCTTCTTGCTGGGCTGCTTTCCCCAGAATCGGTGCAAGTCTTTGAAGCCCGCCTGCCTTCCAGAGCTGCCCGAGTCAGTTTGCTCTTTTTCTGTCACTCCCTCCGTTTGTCCCTCTTGCCTTGTTTTAAATCGTTTCTCACCATCCCGCATCCCTGCTCCCTCAGTCCTCAGGGCCTTAACGACCCCAGCGCGCCTCTCCAGAGCCAGCAGGAATGAGGTGCAGAGACAGGGAGGGAAGCTATTGTTCTGGAAAGGGCAAGGCAAAAACTCCTGGGAGAACTGGGGGTGGGGGACTTGAACCCATAAGACCCCCTATCCCCTGAAGCTATGATGAAGTCGAGCTGGAGTGAGGGGCTTGTCACAGCCTAACTCTGGCTCAGCAGTCCCTCCCAGCAACCCACCCCACCCCCAACACACATAGACTCCCGGGGAATATGCGCATCTGGGATGGCCCTCTCTCAGCCCTAGCTGGGGTGGTGGGGGGGGGGCAAAACTGCATAGGAGGAGACAGAAGGAGCATGAGCCCCAGTAGCGGGGGCCTCAGGTAAGGTTAGGATCCTGGGGGTGGAGCTCTCACTGCTGTGAGAGGAAAAAAAAAAAAAAAAAAAGACCCCTTGCTTAACCCATAGTTTCATTGTGCACTCTGCAAGTTCCAAGCAGCCTCCAAGGCATGCTTCCACAGCTCTTCTCAATAACAACTTAGTACTCTACCCCAGACCCCCCAGGAAACAGATCACCTTGGAGAACCTTCTGCAGAGAGGCCAGCCAGCAAGGCACAGAGAGGTTAAGCGACTGGCTTGGTGCACCGCAGCCTGGAAGCAGGGTTGTGGCCACCTTCAAAGCCAGAAATTCTCAGGCATGAAGAATGGAAGAAAGCAGCAAGGAAGGGATGTGAGACATACAGAGAAAATAGAGCGTGGCTCTTTTTTTTTCATGAACTGGCTTCCCCTCCAAACAATGGCCAAGTCCCCACCCCCGCTTCATGTACCCCTTCCAGTTCTTTGCCCTTGAGTTTAAAAAAAAAAAATTAGCTATTTTGTCTCTGCCTGGAGGAAGTGATACCAAAACTGTCTTTAAGAAGCTGGAGGGGTCATCCAGGATTAGCTAGAGGTTAGAGGGATAGTGGCAGAAAGGGCGGCAGAGCAAAGGCAGAGAGAGGTGGAGTATGAGAGGACTAGAGATGGCACTGTATTCCTGGGGTGAATGTTCAGCAGGTCTACAAAGAGATTTCAGGAGAAATAGGCAGAGCTCAGATCTGGAGGTCTTATTCTCCATCTGAGAAGCTCCCTGGTAGGGAGCTGCCAAAGGGTTCTGCACAAAGGAGTAATAAGTTGAGATTCGTAATGTGGCGGGTGGGTTGGAGGTAGTGGGTATTGGAGACAGGAAGGCCAGTCAGCAAGCTACCGCAACAGTCCATTGGGAGGGGGAAATGCTGGGGAACTACATCAGGGCGGTAAGAACTGGGTTAGGTAGGAAGGGAGAGCCAAGGAATATTTTGGAGGTCAAAGCCTCAGGACCTAAAAGGATAGAGACTGAGTGAACAAAGCTGAAGTCAAGGCTAACGCATGGGTGTCTGGCCTGGTCGTGGGGCAGATAGAGCCATGCTCTTTGAATAGTCATATTGGAGGAAGAACAGACTTAGGGAACTCATCCAGTGGGAGCATGCTGAGCTAGGGGGTGCAGACCAATGCTTTGGGGGTAGTTGAATATTCTGGCTTTAGCCCCACAGGTGAAGTCTGGACTAGCAATGCATGGTAGGTCTCCAAAAGGGAGAGGAGACAACTGCCCTGGGGAGGGAGCCATAGACACATGAAGAGATAGATGCTCAACATCACTCATCATCAGGGGAATGCATATCAAAACCACAGTGAGGTATCAACTCACACCCATCAGAATGGTTACTATCAAAAAGACAAGAAACAACAAGTGTTGGTGAGGATACGGAGAAAAGGGACCCCTCATGCACTATAGGTGGGAATGCAGTCATTCCACTGCTAGGTATTTAGCCAAAGAAAATGAAAACATGAATTCAAAAAGATATATGCACTTCTATATTTACTGCAGCATTATTTACAAGAGCCAAGATACGGAAGCAAGCCAACTGTCCATCAATAGATAAATGGGTAAAGAAGATATGATACACATACAACGTAATATTACTCAGCCATAAAAAAGAATGATGTCTTGCCATTTGCAACAACATGGATGGACTAGAAGGTATCAAGCTAAGTGAAATAAGTCAGAGAAAGAGAAATACCATATGATTTCACTTATATGGGGAATCTAAAAAAAAAAACAAAACAAATGAACAAACAAAAAGAAACCCAAATAGACTCAAATACAGAGAATAAACTGGTGGTTGCCAGAGGGGAGGCGGGGAGGGGGTTGGGCAAAATAGGTGAAAGGGATTAAGAGGTACAAACTTCTAGTTATAAATTAAATAAATCACAGAGATGAAAAGTACCGCATAGGGAATGTAGTCAATAATACTGTAAGAACGTTGCACGGTGACAGATGGCGACTACACTTGTGAGTATTGAGCAATGTATAGAATTGTCAAATCATGTTGCACACTTGACTTGAAACTCATATAAGGTAAGTCAACTATACTTCAATAATAAATTTTCAAAAATAAAAATAAAAAGAAGGGGTCAAGATAATACTGTCAGAGAGAGAGAGAGGAGGAAATTGGTAGGACACTGTAATGGGCAGGGAGAGGGGAGAGGGGCTGGTGAAGGAGAGAGGGTCCCAGAAGGTGCTGGTGAAAAAACATCAAGGCTGCCCAAAGGACTTGGACCTTGGGATCTCACTCATAATCAGGGTCTAGCAGGAAACTCAGGATCTGTTCAAACCGTAATTCAAAGAGAGTGTAATAAAGGCACAGACAAGGTGCAAAGGTGTGGAGAGGGTGTAAGGAAATGGAGGGGACATGGTGAAGCTCCAGGGCGAGAGGACCCTGGAGGGGGAGCCATGGGGAGGGGCCGCAGACCAGGAGCTACAGGCTAGGATGGAGGGAAATAGCCAGCCCCCTGCAGCTCACAGCACCTCAGCCTCACTCCTCACCTTCCCTCCATCTCCTGTGGGACTCCCCATTGGCGGAGAGCCAGAAGGCCACACAGCCCACAGAGGTCACCCCTGGAGTCTACACACTGACCATCAGGCCACACAACCTTGGTGAGCAAGCAGATAAATGCACTGGCCCACGTAACTAGCCAGACGGGGTGGCCCTGGCTCCAGGTCCCTCTTGTTCCTTTCTCTCATTTCTGATTCTTTCTGCCTGACCCACTCATTCCTCCATGACAGGGGTGACCCTGAGGAAAAGTTGCTCTGCCCTGCTAGTTCCAGCAGCAAAAACCCAGAGAAGGTGTCTGAGTGGTCTGGCCCGGGTCGCAGGCCCATCCCAGGAGCAGTCGCTCTGAACTGGGCAGCCCACAGTGAGAGCCACCCTAGGAGCCACCCCCGGGAGCTCCCGGACAGGGACGAGGGTGGCAGCTACTGGGGAGCAGACACTTGTAGATGGAAGCTGAGAGAATGAAGAGGAGGCAGGCTGGGACCAAGATACAACCCTTTGTGTTTCTAAATGAGACAGGAGGTGAGAAGGCAGCAGAGGGAAGCTTTCCTTCCTTGCCTCCTGCTGGGCGGGCACCAAAAATACCCAGAGATTTGTACTCCCACATGCCCATAAACACACATGCTTGCATATATATCTCACCATAAATATATATATAGGCACATGGCCATGCCTATACAAACATGCTTGCTCACTTTCTACTCATATACAGACATCGGCACAGTCTCCGACATTTACACTGCATCAGTCAGGATGGGCAAGGTTATGCCGCGCTAACAAACAAGCCCCCAAACGCTCAGCGGCTTCAAACCACAAAAGTTTCATTCTTGCTCACATGACCGGTCCGTCACGGCCTCTGCTCATAGTGCATGTGACTCTGCCCGAGTCATTCCAAACCTTGCTGGTCCCTGTGCCAGAGGGAAAGACAGACCTCTGGCAGGTCTTGCACTGGTGATGAAATCCTTATGCCCGGGAGTGATGCTTTTGGTTCTATTCAGGGGTCAGAACTGGTCTGAGGGCCCCACCCAAGGAAGCTGGAGACCCAGAACTTTTTAGCAGGCAGTGTTAATGCTGACCAGGACGCAACATGGGTGTGAGTGACTCTTCCCGTGGCTCTCTCGCTTCTCATACCCTGTTGTTCCTCAGACTCTCACGAATCCCTGTTCCCAGCAATCAAGGTCAAAAGTCCCCTCGTGGGAGCCCGAGGTCATGGGCTGTCTTGGACTGCAGGCCCAGTCTGCTGCTCCCAACTATCCCTGTCCCTCCTGGCCACTGCCCCCTACAACCCCTTGGAGTCCAGGCTTCCTAGCCTCCCCTGCCCCTGGCTTTCCCCCTGCTGCTGAGGAGAGATAAAAGGGACAGCTGCGTGTTTATGCAGTGCTACTTCTCACCCTACCACTTACTTCAAGTTCCCTGCTCCCTCCCTTTCTTCTTTCTGTGATTGCCTTGAGAGTTTCCTCAGCACAGGAGACACAGGCTGCTAGAGGGTGGAGAGGCAGAGAGGGGAGCCCAGACGGCCTGGGGCAGGGGGAATGGGAGTTCCAGCAGATTGTAGCCAAGATCCTGAGAGGGCCCCAGATGCCAGCAGACAGACGCAAATGGGCAGAGGCAGAAAAGAAACATAAAATGTGGCAGAGAGACGCAAAGACGCAGCGGAGCAACAGAGGCAGATGGAAGGAGACACAGATTGACAGAGACAAAAACAGAGACAGAGAGATGACAGAAATAGGTGGAAACAGAGACACAAAGACAGGGCCAGAGAGATGGTTGCAGGAAGGAGCAGGACAGAAAAGATGGTTGAGCTACAGGGTGGAAGTAGGGGTGTGTCCCGGGTGAGTGTGTGTGTGCATGTGTGCATGTGTGTGTATTACTGTATAGCCCTGGATTTTAAGCCATAGTATCATTCGTTGAAATGGTCTATGAAAGTGGGTTCTGAGATATCTTTAGGATGGGGAGAAGATATCCCTGTTTTCAAGCAAGGGGCCGGGCTTGGGGCCAAGCAGTAAGCTCATGGGAAGGGGGGGGGGGTCCTTGGAGACAGAGGGGTGATGTGGTTTCTGTTCTGTGCAGGGGCTGGAGGGGGTCCCAGGCTGAGAAGAGAGACAGATTCCTGCCTCCAGGGAGCCTTGGGTCTGAGGAGAGATGGAAGCTTCATTCATTCCTTCACCAAATGATCCTGGAACCTGTGCGGGGCTCTGCCAGGCCCCAGAGACCCTGGGGAAAACCCAGATAGACAGACTCCAAATAAACTGCAATTGTAAAATGACAGATTGCGTTAAACGCTACAATAGAAGAGAGTGTCATATGCAAGGGGAAGATGGTGAGGTGTCTTCAGGAGACTGGGTGCTCAGGGAAGTTTCTCCCTGGGAGAGGAGAGATTATGACTGAGACCTTCCTAAAGAGAAAGGGCCAACCAAGAGGAAGAGAGGGTGTGGCATGCGGTGAGGGCGGGGAAACAGTCCCCATCCCCACCCCACCCCCCAGGGAATGGCCCAGCAAAGGCCTTAAAGGCAGGGCACCAAGACCCAAGGAGGACCAGAATGGTGGGAGCCATGAGCCAGGGCCTTGTCAGGAGTGGGAGGAGTGTCCAGGGCTGGCCTTCCTTGGAATGTGGATTTTTGCTCATTAGAAGCAGAGCTCTTCGTACAAAGGGGTTTTCCAATTTCTACAGCCCAACACCACCTCAGGAAAATCCGAGCTGAAGGCTTGTTTGTAGGGAGAAGAGACTGAAGACTGGAGTTTAGGAGATGAGTCTACAGAATGTTTCAGGCCTTTTGCCTCAGTGCATCCGTGAAAGCCAGAGCCATCTGGGCGAAGGCGGCTGGAGTTCTTGCTCTCGCCACATCGGCTCAAACCTGTGGTCTGATCTGGAAAGATGACCTCAGTAAGTGCTGCTCATGTGCCCCTTAACACAAGGGACACAGGCTTCACTAAGTTGGACCTGTGACCTTTCCTGAACGGATCATTCAAGACTTCTTGCCAACAACTGAAATAGTGCTAGCTCTTTATTCATGAGATTTTTAAAAACTTTAAAAAAAGATTTTTTTTTTTTTTTTTTTTTTTTTTTTTTTTTGCAATGAACGTGGGTCTGAGTTCAGGAGAAAAGGCAGAGTTGTGGTTTGGCCGTGAGGGCGAGGGGCTCCGAGCTGGGAGAGGGAGTGGGCCAAGCAGCAGGGGTGTGCTGAGGATTCTGGGTAATTGAAGCAGAGATCCAGGGAGAAGTTCGGGAAGGGGAGATGCTCTCCATCTCTGCTGTCAGGCGCTCATGACTCAGGACGGCATCTGGGATGCCGGTGTGAAACTCTGCCTAACCCCAGGTAAGTACATCTACCACGAGAAGATGCTTATCCAATTTGCCATTGTGTCCTCCAGGGACTTCGTGTGCTGCCAGGATGGAGGCAGAGAGAAAGCCTGTCCCCCAGAGATGACCTCTCCAAGACTCTTGCCATGCTTCTATTTCAAGGAGGACATATGTGTCTGAGCCACAGCGTCCTCTTGGGAGGGACAGAGCTAAAAAGTCAGGGAAAGGTGGCGAGAGGTCAGGGGAAGCCAGGCAGGAGCCAGAGAGCCTGGGGAGAAGGAACTGTCACGGAAAATGGTACAAATTCACCGGGCCCCCAGCCCACCACCAGAAAGGCAGCAGGAGGAGGCCCCATAGAGGGCCTACCCCGAAAGATGGAAAACTAGGGAGCAACGATTGAAGGCCAAGGCTAAGTGCTCCCATGGCTATTGGTTCCTCTCTCCCTGAGCACTACTAGGAGGAAGGGGAGATCTCTAAAGTCCAACGTGGTTTGGATTCTCATAAACCGTCCCCAGGGGACCATACAACTAAGCGAGATCCCTGGATGGCCAGACTATCCTGTCAGCATCTACTGAGGCTGGGAGTGCACTTGGCCCCACTCTGCTCAGAGCCAGACAACAAAAAAGTTGCATCTGGGCCCTCTTGGACAGCAGGGCGGTGGGCCTGGAGTGGGTCACAAGGCCTGAATGGAGCGGCCTGGCCTGGAGACGTGTGGCAGCCACAGGGCAGGGGACACAGACCCCAGACCGTGGGCCCAGACAGAAAGACATACAGGGACAGACACAGGGACTGGGGGTTGTGGGGAATGGAGGAATATTGCTGTAACGGTGGGTAACACCCCACATCTCAATGGCCTGACCAGTCATAAAAGTTCACTTCCTCAGTCAAAGCCCAACTCGAGTGTTAGGGTGGCCTGCCATGTGGCCTGTCAGGGCCCAGGCTGCTTTCTCTTGTGTCTCTGCCCCCTTAAAGATCTCTGACTCCTCCCTGTTCAGTCAGCAGAGTGGGACAGACACCCTGGAGTGTGCCCCCAATTCTTGATCCTTCTGCCTGGAAGTGACAGGCAACAACACCCTGCCCACATTCCCTTGGCGGGAACTAGGAATGTGGCCCCACCTAGAGGGAAAGGGGTCAAAAGGATGGGGTCCCTGGCTGGGTGGCTGCTTCTTAGCCAAAGACTCCACCCTCCATGGCCTGGAAAGGGGGTCCTGAAACTGTGGCGGACTGCTGGCCAGCTCTGCCTGCATCGCTAGCATTTACTGGGCATTTATGCTGGGCCAGGGCTCCTATAAAGTACAATTTATCCTGGTCTTCACAACAAGCCTTGAAAATGGAAGACTGTTAATCCCTTTATATGCGGAGAAACCAAAGCTCAGAGAAGTAAAGAGGCTTAGCCCTTGGTGGGGGAATCTGGATTTGAACCCCAGGACTTGGATATCAGGGTCTGTGGCATTTGGTTTTCCCAACTCACCAAACCGTTTCTCTGGAAAACGCCTGAGAGCTGGAGAGGGACAGACAGGAGGGAAGCGGGGAGGGCAGTGAGGAGTCAAGGAAAAGGACGAGCTTGTGAGCTTTCTCTGCCTGACCTCAGCCCTTGGAGGAAGGATCTGGCTTTAGCCGTCCCCCACAGGCCTGAATTCGAATCCCACCTCTGCAGATGCTAGCACGCAGGGTCTTGAAGGGTTGAGGGCTCCATGAAAACACAGCAGGATGGAAGTGCTTTATAAACACCAACAAGAGACAGTTCCGGGGATAGGAGGCCTGCCCTGAGGGGTGTGTGCCTGGAAGAGTGACAAGATGGGGAGCAGCCTGGGGACTGGGGAGGCATGAAGCTCTGCTGGCTCCCTGCCCTGGCCGGCACGGGGTGGAGGGGAGGATGGAAATAAGGCATTTGGTGGCCCCTGTGTTTCCAGGCTGCCTGAGGTCGGGAACACCTTTCCTGACTGGGACGGTGACTCAGGAAATGAAAAATGAATGGGTCGCTAAAATGTTTTACTTCCCTGGCTGCGCCCTCACTGTCAGTTCGAGGCCTTCAATGAGGGACCGAGCGTCCCTCGACCCTTCACCTTCGCGGATGATGCGGGGTCCTGCTTCCCCCCTCGCAGGTCCCAGAACAGCCTGCCGCTACACGGCTTATAAACTGTTATGGCCCAATGAAGAACTCACCCTTAAATGTCACTTACTGGGAATTAAGGTAAAGATGGACAGAGGGACCTACGTTGGCACAGCCCGATGTGGGGGCTGACAGGGTGGGGGTCAGCCTCCTTGGGAAAGGCAGTCAGACGTTAGGTCTGGGGTTAATGAAAAGTGCCCCCATCCCCCGGGGTGATCATTATCTCCAATAATTATCCCTGCTTAGTGGCAGAGGCGGGAGGGGGGGTTAGGTGGGGGTAGGAAGTGGGGGTAGGGCTAGAAAAGCTGTCATTAGACTGGATGGGCTAAGAATATAGAACAGGCACCGTGGACCTGGGGTCCCCGTGCCCACCTGCCTCAGCTCTCTCTCTCTGTCCCTCTGTCTCTCTCCCCTCTCTCCTTCTTTATCCCTCCCTTGCCCCACCCCTACTTTCCTAGCTCTGCCGCCCACCCCCGCTACCCCACAGAGGTCTGCATGGTTCCTGGGTTTCTCTTTGCCCTAGTGGACTCTAAGCACAGAATTGGGGAGGAACTGTAATGAGTCTGATCCAGGCCAGAGGACTGTGGTCAGGGGTGTCATGCCAGCTTCCCTGACTAACTTTGGGGCCACGGAGAAGTCAGTTTCTAGCTTTGTCCTTGGAGGCTCTTCTCTGGAAGAAGTTAGACCACAAGTCTCAGGTCCTCCCAGCAAGAACCCTTCGAGTCTCCTCTCTGTCCCATACCTTTTTTTTTTTTCATTGAAAAATAAACCTCACATCCAGAAAAGGGCACGAAACAAAGTTTCCACTTAACAAATTACTTTATTTTTTAAAATATTTTATTTATTTATTTATTTGACAGAGAGATAGAGAGTACAAGTAAGCTGAGCAGCAGGCAGAGGGAGAGAGAGAAGCAGGCTCCCCACCAAGCAGGGAGTGGGATGTGGGGCTCGATCCCAGGACCCTGGGATCATGACCTGAGCCAAAGGCAACCGCTTAAGTGACTGAGCCAGCCAGGTGCCCCAATAAATTATTTTAAAACAAACACCAGGGTAATCCCCACCCCAGTCAGCTGGGACCAGAATGTTGCCAGCTCTAGCAACCCTGTGGACCCCTTCCCAGTCCACCTCCCTCTTCCCCGGGATGGTCCCCAGGCAATCACTTCTGGCATCTCTTTCTAGTTTGTGTGCTCCCTCAGCCAGCCGGTGTTGTTTTGCCTATTTCTGAACTTTACATAAATAGACTCGTATGTTACGTCTTCTTTTGTGTCTGGCTTTATTCAACCAAGCTGGTGGTGTTTGTGCGCCTGGGCCACATGGTTGGTGTAGTCACGGTTCATTCGTTCTCTGTCCTAGAATTGTTGCTGTCTCTGGGCCCCAGACCCACCACCCATCTGCCCTGCCCTGGAGTCACCAGCTGCAGCACCTTAGCACTCCTGGCTACCTGCATGCTGGGGACGGGGCTGGCCCTTGCAGCAGCCACCCAGAGTCCTCTGCAGCCCCTGTAGACAGGCGTGTCCACATTGTACAGTGAGGAGTGCTGGGGCCAAAGTGAACAAACCCCAGTGTCTGGGCCCTGCACCCAAGCTTTCCCACCCTCCTGTGAGTGCTGGCTGCTAACAGGGAGCCCAGGGAGACTTTGGCACCCACAGAGATAAGTTCTAATGGTGGCGTCCCAGGCAGGAGCTGGGGAGAGAACCTGAAATAGCATTTCCCTATTGTTGCCTGGCAGATGTTTGCTAAGTGAATGAATGACCGCCCTCCCAGGATCCCTCAAACCAGGCTTCTAGGTGGCCAGCCCTTCTGCCTTCCTCCCAGCTGCCAATCACACTGGCTCTTGGAACTAGTATCTCTCTCTCTCTGAGACCCTGTGGGCCGGTGGAATTCTCCCAGACTCAAAACCTCCCTCCTTCCTTCCCTCTCTGTGAGATTAACTGCCTGCTCCTGGGCTCAGAAAGGAACTATAAGGATGGCTCCTGGTCATGTTGTGGGTCTCCCCAGCCCTTCCTGCCTGGAAGTTCCCTTAGGTCTAACCTCCATCCCCCTTACCTTCCCCGCCGCTGACTTTGCTGCTCTGCTGGTTCTGATGAAGCCAGGGAGGAGAGGAGGCGCAGCAAATAACACACCTGTGGCTTTGTAATGTAGGAAGCACCTGCTAATACACTAACTGAATGTGGACGGTGCCTACCATCCTGTTCCAAGCATTTGACATTTTTTAAAAGATTTTATTTATTTATTTGACACAGACAGAGACATCAAGAAAGGGAACACAAGCAGGGGTAGTGGGAGAGGGAGAAGGATGCTTCCGCTGAGCAGGGAGCCCAACGCGGGGCTCAATCCCAGGACTCTGGGATCATGGCCTGAGCAGAAGGCAGAGGCTTAACGACAGAGCCACCCAGGTGCCCCAGCATTTGACATTTTTAACTCATTTAACCCTAAGTACCACCTCTGCAGCAGGTACTCTTATTATCCCCCTCCGTTGAAAGGAGGGAGCTGAGAAGTTAAGGAGCTGGTCCAAGGTAGAGTTGCCGGATAAAATACAGAATGAGCAGTTAAATTTGAATTTCAGATATACAAGGAATTTTTTTAAGTATAAATATGGCCCAAATGTCGCATATCAAATTCACATGGGCATCCTGTTTTTTTCTGATTTCCTCAATCTGCCAACCCTAGTCCAAGGTCACCCAGCAAGTAATGGTGGAGTCCAATTCAAACCCCAGCTCGCCTCTGCTCCATTGGGATCTGCGCTAAGGCCCTGGCGCCCGGTGGAAGAAGCAGATGGATTTGAGACTATTTTGTAAATCAAACCGGCAGGGCTAGGAAACAGATTTTATATGGAGGCTAAAAGAAGCCCAGTTTCTGGCTCCAGTAGATAAGATTCAAAGAAGAGAGTTTTCTTGCTAGGGATCACTGGGCTCAGAGGAGGCAGATCCCCTGAAGGCCAAGGCCAAGTCCCCTGGGGGTTCTAGGTCATCTGATGGCCAGTGGCCACACCCTCTAATTTCCAACTAGCCACAGGGTCTGGCCTGGGCCCTGCCTGGCTCCAACCCAGACACCCCGGTCCTTCCCGCTCTCTGGTAGACTCCCCATTTCCAGCCTTAAGAGCCAAACCACCTCATCCGACTGCTAAAACCTCGCCAGGGTCTGCCCTCTGCCTTCCATCCCATCCTTCCCCAGAGCTAATTGCCTTATTTAGATGTAGCCACGAGGCTTAGCTGTAAAAATTGCAAAAATGAATATGGGATGGTGTCTGAGGCTGCAAATGTGGGTATGTGCTTTTATTTTACACCAAATAATGCATTTAATTACTTCTTCCAGAGGAAGCCTGTTTGGCAGATAGCGAAGGCAATGCTAATAATAGCACTTTGCACCGAGTGCCTCAAACACAGAGGAAGAGCCATGAAAGGGTCCCGTTTTCTGTTCCCAACAACTTGAAAGCTCCGCGAACACGCGTGCCTCCTTCCTCAGGAGCAGAGGGGATTGTGAAGAAAATGCTGTGGGTTTTCGCTTTTAACTTGCTGTTTTGATCCTTTGCAGCCACTAGAATGCAGGACCCCGGGAGAGACTGGGGTGTAGGAGGGCTGCTTGTCACGCCCCCTCTTCTCCCTCCTACCACCCTCTTAAAGGGCAGGGCCAGAGGAGCCCCCCCAAAATAACCCCCTTCCTTGGCTGAGGCACAGTTTTGTTCAAAGAGCATAGAACAATGAATCAGGAGAATTCCGTTTTGCCTTTGGTTAAATTCTGCTCCATATACAGGCCTCAGTCTTGCCGGGGGTGTTGGCCTTCATGTTCCTCATCTGTAAAATGGGTCTCATAATGACATCTACAGTCCAAGAGTGTTGTGAGTTCATATACATGGGCTTAGAACAGGGCCTGACACATAGAAAAGGGCAATTAATTTAGCCATAATAACAGTTTATTATTTGCTGAGCCAGGAGGTGTTTAGACCAGCTCAGAGACCAGGGAGATAAGAGTGTATGGAGACAGGTGTGACAAATTCAGATGTAAACTGAAAAAAACAAAATGGGTCTGTGGTCTGCTCATAGCTCTGGGACAACCTGGGACCACTGGGCCGAGATTTAGGGTCCCTTCTAGCACTAAAAATCTATGATTTAGATCCAACCTCTAGCCCTCAGATATAGAACTAGAAGGTGCCTTGGAGCCCATTGTGTCCGGCCAACTCCCTCACCCATTTTACAGATGAGGAACTGGAGGCCCAGGGAGGGGAAGAGCCTTGTGAGTTGTATGCGCGGGTGAGGGGGGGTGGGACTCTGAGCCAGGCTGTCACGTGTCCCTTGCATGACACGTTCCCACACACACCACTCCCCCACCAACCCCCCAGGCTGGCTGCCATGTGCTCTTGGGGAAGCTGCTGCACTTTTCCACACGACACGCTTGGTGTTTCCGTCCATGTAGAAGGAAGGGATGCCAAAACAGCATGGGGAAACCAGTGTGAGTTTATCCTTGCTGTGTCATCTGGGCAAGTAACATCAGTCCCTGAGCCTTGTCCTTTTCCATCCTTTACTACCACAGCCAATGCAGCTCTCCCTCTACAGGCTTGCTGTGTGGAGACCCTTTTTTTCTAAGCTGCTTTACCTGGATGAACTCATTTGTTCCTGACAACAATGCTGGGAACTGAGTCCTGTTATTATCCCCAATTTGTAGATGAGAAAACTGAGGCCCACAGAGGTCAAGTAAGTTGCCTAAGGTCATGTACTTCTCTTGAGCTTGTCACTGGGAAGGGTTCAATGTCCGCTGCATATGCCAGTGAGCTCGGGAAACATCACTCAGCAACATTCAGTGAGTATCAGCATCCCCGCACCCAGGCCCAATCTAGTCAGTACCTTCTAGGAACCTCTCATCACAGCCAAGACTCCCAGGAACCAGGAGACCTATTGCACACCATATGGCTATGGAATTAATAAAGTGTTGTAACCAAAGATTGGAAAAGAGATGAGGGGACTTGACTCCTGGAGTGGAACTATTAAAAAAAGAAAGAAGCTACTCAGCTCTGCAACAGAGGAGTGGGAACGAGGCCCAGGTCTCCTCTTAGAAGCTGGGCAAACACCAGGCAAGGGAGCATCCCTAACCAGCATAATGTGCCTGCTGTTGGTCATAAAGACGCAGATTATTGGCGTAATGGTGATAGAAGAACTGAGGAGTAACGGAAGGACCTCTTAGCAAGGCGGAGAGAGATAAGAAGGCAGGTTTATTGCCTTTAGCAAAGAGGGATACTCAGAGTTGGGACTCCCATCCTGATGACAGAAGACAGAGTCCACCTCACCGAGCTCTGGGGCTGTGACCCTCTATCAACCTCTGGTCACGGGTAAGGAGATGAATCAGAACCAGCAGAGCCTTTGCTCCCCATCTTTGTTTTTCTGGAGACCTGTCCATACTCTACACCAGCAGCAGAAGCCAGAACAGGCTTCCTGACCTCTGCCATCCTCCATCCCTGCCTATCCAGGCAGAGCAACTCCCCCCATCTTCTGTTTTTCCTGGTGCTAGGGCTGCGACTTACTGGCCATGTAACCTTGGGCAAGTCACTGCACCTCTCTGGGCTTCAGCGCTGTCATCTGTGAAATGGGCATAATAAAAGAAACCACTTCTTGGGATAAGTGTGGTGATTAAATGAGGCTTGTGAAGTGCTTAGCCCAGACTTTCACCCTGTGTAAGCGCTCAATAAATGTATTTTTAAATTATTATTAAGACCAGTTTGGCCCTTACCAGATTATATTATAATCTGATGATGAGTCTGTCTCCCCAACTGGACCATGGGCTCCAGACTTCTCATGTCCCAGTAACAACCTTATGACCTAGTTTCTGTTGCCCCATTTAAAGTATAATGACATTGAAACTCAGAGCAATTAGCCGGCCACCTGCCCCAACGTCACACAGCTGGTATCAGACAGGGGCTAGGTCCCTGCAAAGCCGTGCCAGAGGGAAACACTGTGCCAGGGATGCGTGGGAGCCCCTTGTCATATGAGAGAAATTTGGATGAACATGGAAGGTACAGCTCACAGGCAGCACCATAATGAAGGGAAGGGGACTTCCAGAGTTTTCCTCAGCAGGAGTTCTGTGTGGAGGGGTGAGAGGTCGGAGAACTTTAAGGATAGCTGATCTGATCTCCCTTGACTGACATTCACCCAAACAAGTCTATATAACCCGACCGTTCCCCCGAAAGAGGCTTCACATGTTAGTGGACATTGCATCCACCTGGGAAGCTAATTTAAAAATTCAGACCCCTTGGCCACCCCACAGGTAATTATCATCCCCAGTTGGCGGGTGTGGAAACTAAGGCTCAGAGAGGCTAGGTAACTTGCTCAGGACCACACAGCGGAGCTGGAATGGAACTTCAGGGCTCAAGCCCTGAACCACAGTGCCAGACTCTGTCTCAGGCCCAGGTGCAGGCATCTGAGGAAGCCACAACCAATCCCTTGGGGGAGCAAGACCATGGACAGGGGCCAGAGCTGGACAAAAAGAGTCAGGACCCCAAACTCAGAGGCAGGCCTTCTAGGCAGGGTTGTGTTTCCACTGGGGGCTGGCGGCTCAGAGAAGAAACTGAGGCAGAAGCACATAGGCTCAGCTGTGTGGACTGGCTCAGCAAGGCAGCAGGGCAAGTTCCTCATGGTCAAGGACACTGGCTCTGCAGTTAGCAGGGACTGTGTGACCTTGGGCAAGTGATTTGACCTCTTTTAATCTATTTTTAAAAACTATAACTGGATAACAACCAGCCCTACCACATAGGGCCCTTTGAGGCATAAGTGAGCAGATGCACACATCCTAGCTCCAGGGGTCCCTGGATAGGTGGTGGTTTAGCCTCCTACAGACCCAGCTCTGAATCACTGCCCCAACCCCCAGCAGTAGCTGGGTATACCACCCCGAAACTGCCTGAGGCCACCTTGAAGCCAGCAGGACTCCCCTTCCTCTCCAGGAGGGGAGCAGAAAGGAGGCCTACGCTGGCTCCTGATGCAGCCGTGCTGCTAATAGAGTTCCCTGCCCCCGCCCCGGGCTGCCATCTGTGCAGGGCTGGACAGACCTGCAGGTGTCAGAGGGCAGTTCATTTATAACCCACCCGGCTACCCATTTACACTGAGCCAGAAGGGCCGCAAGCCCTGAACCCTCAGACTCTCAGCAGGAGAAGGAGAGGAGAGCAGAATCGGGAAGAAGTTCCGGCCTGAATTCCTTTCCTCCCAGGGACGGACAGGTAGACAAAGGGGCATGGAGGTGAGGCCTTCTTCCTTTGACTCCATCTATCAAAGCCGTGGTCTCATGTCCACATCTCATTAATCTGCACACTTCCTTGAGAAGCAGAAGTGGGGGAGAGCCTGTGGGGGCAGGGGCTCTGCGGCTCCCCCGCCTGCATCCAGCCCCCGTGCTTATCAGCTCTGCGACCTTGGACAAGTTGTTTCTGCTCTCTGGGCCTCCGTTTCCTCATCTAGAAGCTGGAGACACTACCAGAAGCCACCTCCCGGTGCTGTTGTAAGGATTAAATGATAATACTGATAAAGATTTCCAACAATCACAGGCACATGGTGAATGCTCAACCATCATTATCAGCGGCTGGTCCATCTGGTGTCACCGTGGGCACTGGGGGGCCTAGACATAATAATGAGGCTGATGTGCCTCATGGCTTCCCTGGGGCTGAGGAGGGGGGCATTTAATGAGTAACAGGTCAGATAATTGAAGAAGGGCCACACAGTGGAGGAGGGAGAAGGGGGAAAGCGGAGGGTGTCCCTGGAAGTCTGGGTTGAAGCTATCCTGCCTGGCTCATGCCTTTCCCTCCTTCATTCTTCACTTTTCTTCACTTTCCGAGCCACTTCTAAGGGAAAAACAGAGAGAACATCTGTTGTTGGTCATCCCCCCCCCATTACCAGGCTGGCCTCAGGCCACTAGGCAGTCCTTTAGGATCTCTGCCCCTTGGTTGGCCCAGGACTCCAACAGATTCGCGTGGTCCCCACTAAAGGGGAAAGCAGATTGTTGACCAGGAACCAAGAAGCTCTGTTGTCTTTGGGAATAGTCCAGCGAGGGCCCCAACAAGAAGGCATTTTGTTTCAACTGTACATTCAGAAGAGGCTCCCTCACGTGTGTTATCTCCTCCACTCAGACATCCAGCTCTCTGAAGAAACAGTCACTGTTCTGTTCCCTTGTTTAGGGGCTCCCTGAGGGCAGGGTTTTGTACCCCCCCTTCAGATTGAGTCTCACTGAGGGCAGGGCTGTGGTTTCCCCCTCAGACTGGGATCCCTGAGGGCAGAGCTCTGTCTTCCCCCTCAGACCGGGATTCCCTGAGGCAGGACTGGGTTTCCCCCTCAGACTGGGATCCTTGAAGGCAGGACTGTGTCTCTGCTCAGACTGGGGCTTCCTGAGAGCAGGGTTGTGTCTCCCCTGAGATCGGGGGTCCCTGAGGTAGGGCTGTGTTTCCCCTCAGATTGGGGTCCCTGAGGCAGGGCTGTTTCTTCCCTCAGACTGGGACTCCCTGAGGCACGGCTTGTCACTCTTCAGACTAGGACTCCCTGAGGCAGGGCTCGTCTCCCCTTAAGAGTGGGGCTCCCTGAGGGCAGGTGGATACCACTTCATGTATCTTCTGGAACAAGACTCATGGGTGTTCTAGGGAGGGAATGATGGATGTTCCCTTTACCTCACAATTCCTTTCCTCCTGCGCCTCTTGGGTGGCTCAGTGGGTTAGCATCCGACTCTTGGTTTTGGCTCAGATCATGATCTCAGGGTCATGGGATCAAGCCCCATGTCAGGGTCTGCCCCCAGAGAGGAGTCTGATTGAAACTCTCCCTCTCCCTCTGCCCCTTCCCCTGCTCGTGCTTGCTCTCTTTTTCTCAAATAAATAAATAAATAAATAAATCTTAAAAAAAAAAAAATCCTGTCATCCTATCTAGGTAGATGGGCAGTGAGATAGAAAATTAAAGGTCCTGGCAGGAAGTGGAAAGACCAGTGAGAGCCGTGGAGTCCATGTTTCAGCAGTGGAGAGCTGATGGGGGTTCTGTCCAGGACGCACCCCACCTTCCCTGCCCCAGCCCCAGTTGCAACCAGCAGTTTTCACAGACCTGGGTCTGGCTTCAGGGGCAGGGGGTAATGCGGACAGCTCCCCAGTGCCCAGCCATCTCCAGAGCCCCAGAGGGAAGCACCTGTGCTGTGAGAGCCAGAAGGCCCATCTCTACACACACACCACAGAGATTGCTTCAGTTTGAGTGACTGCCCATCTAGTGTTTGTTGAATGAATAATTGCCAACAGTTATTCCCCCAGCCTGGTTGGCTCACGTCTACCAGCCTCTACCTGTCCAAATCCTCCCAGGCACAGATTCTCTCAACCTTCTCAACTGCACCCCGGCCCCCCATTATATTCAAACGTGGCCCTCAACTCCACTGCTCAACCTTGGCAGGGGGAACCAAGGGAGTTTCCTAAAACACTAATGCCTGGGCTCCACTGCCCCAGGGATTCTGATTTCATTGCCTGGGTGTGGGGCCCAGGACACTGATTCTGTTTAATTCCCCAGGTGATGCTAACCTCCTACAAGGTTGAGAACCACAGGATCAAGAGACCAGGCTGTGGTGTCCTCCAGAGGAAGAGGGAGCCCTTGATTATCACTAAATCCCAGTGCCTAACATCATGCTTGGCACATAGCAGATGCTCAATCAAAGTTTGCTAATAAACGATTTCATGCCAGATGGGCTGATCCCCTTCCTGGAGGTGAGACTGTGATGAAGAGCTTATCTCTGTTGACTGACAGACTTGATTCAAATTCTGCCATTTCCTCAGCCAGGCATGTGGAGCCTCAGTCTCCTCACCTGTGAATGGGGTTAATAAGAGCCAGCTACCTCCCTGAGTTGTTCTGATGGGGATGGAGAGCACATCTGCAAAGGCTTAGCTCAGGCTGTCTGTGTTAATCTGGGTCCTGGCGGGAAGCAGAAGGTTCATTCAAATCACTGAGGAGAGTCTATCAGAGGGGTTGCCTGCAAAGATGTGGGCAGAGTTGAGGAAAACAGTGAGGGATGTCACAGAAAGAACCCCAGGGCTGGCACCACTGGGGAGCTATTAGCACCCCTAGGCCTAGAGGAAGTTGGGGAGAAAGGGGTCATGGGGAGCAGGAAACAAAGCTATGCTGTGGGAGAGGGGCTGAGAGGAAGCGGCCACCGCATCTCGCCCCAAACACCCACCTCGGCCTTCCTCCCCTTCCTCCCCTTCCTCCTCCATCTCTTAGTGCGACCTCCTATTGGACAACACCAAGCAGGGGGGGATCTCCCGGAGCCCAGGGGAAGCAACCCATAGAGCTCAGCCTCCCAGGGGCCCCAGGCGGGGAGGAAGAGGGCAGAGAAGGGGGGGTTCAAAGGAACAGACAGAAGATACGCAGTGCCTTGCCATATGGTAAACACTGATTAAATAGTACTGCTCTCATTACTGTTCAAGGGGCTCCTGTGGACCGTTTTGTGACATCTGACTTGGACAATTTAATGGTATCATAGGCACACGTCAGGTCTCCCTAGCATTAGCGGACGGTCTGGGGGCTGGGGACAGCTCCTTAGCTGTTCCATCTGCACACGGCAGGGACCCTGCACACACTGGAGGGAGAAAGGACCTCAGGAAGGAATGACAGCACCTTTCCGTGTTCAGCCGTGGGCTTCTGCATGTTTGACAAGCCATCAAAATGGCTTTGCAATAGCAAGCTTCATTAAAATGGAAGCATGGTGTTCTAGTATGCAGATGGGGCCACTTTATTACTTTTTAATTTGTTTACAGAAAGCCCATGTTTGGTGTACACCATCTTTGCAAATAGTAACAAATGGGCATGTTTGCTGCCTCCAAAGCTGCCGTGTCCCTGGATAAATAGGCTGAAACCGTGTTTGAACACTGCGCTTGGTTACTCTTAATAGAATCTGACATGATCCTCAAAACGTGCGGGAGGCTGCAGGGAGGGGGACACAAAATGTGTGGTGGGTGTGGTGTGCCGTGTGTCGTGTGCGTGTGTCTTTCGGGGACATGTGCCCCTCTCTGGACTCACCTTCTTGAACTGCACAATAAGAGCCCTGGGCCAGATGGTCTCCACAGCCTTTGCAGCTTTCCTATCCCAGGGCTTTGTGAATTCTCTCCCACCCTAGGAGCTACAAACCTCCCTGAACCGATTCCCAGGGGAGGCCCTCTTCACTAGGATGAAATAAAACTACAAATTACCAAATGCATTTTGAAAATGGGTCAAATTGAATGAAGAATACTTAATGGAGCGTTAACTATTCAAGCAACAGTTACAAATACTTACACTGCAGTCCCCGAAAGCAACAATATTTGTAAATCCACTAGAACCCTCCAATCCCAATTTCACTCGTTAGTAGCTGTGTGATGTCGGATAAGTTGCTTAACCTCTCTGTGCCTCAGTTTGCTCCTCCATGAAGAGGGGGTAAAAATGGGACCATTGTGGGGGCTAGATGACATGACTCTTGCAAAGTATGCAAAGCCCTTCCCAGAGCAGGGCTGATTATTAACAACTGTCATTATCTTATGTGTGGTAGTAGTGTTTGTATTCAAGAGAAAGGACTTAGGCAATCTCTGTTTCATGAATTGCCCATTCAACAGAGCCTGTCCTGTCCTGACCATGACCAAGGAAGTGGCCTCGCCCCCACAGGTTTATTTCCCTTGAGATGCACATCACAACCTAAACCCCCTTTCTTATTTAGCTTTCTGTTTATGTCGGTCTCTCTCCACCTCAGTATGGGCTGCACGAGGGCATGGACCTTTTCAGTCTTATTTGTGGCTGCCTTCCCAGCGCCCAGAATGGCATCTAACTTGTAGTTCTCCACAAGTTCTCGTCCAGGGAATGAACACGCGGTGCCCGCACCGTGCCTGCGGTGGTGACCAGACCTGAGCATGAACTCTGGAAACCACTGGTCAAGATCAGGCCCCACCTGGACGCCACATATATGGACTGAGTGTTTTCTACACACACAGCCAGCCTCCGAGATCCCAGTTCATGAAACTGTCCATTAGTTGGCCTTGTGTTTTGACTTTTAGGATAAAGCAAGATCGGAAAACCATGGGGAAGAGCACATCCTATTACTTGGGAGGAAGTCCCAGACCGAGCAGCCTTGAGCCATCACCTGAGCCCCCACTCCTTGCAGTAACTCCTTATCCTGGAAATGGGTCCCCAGCTGAGGCTCCTGGAGGAGGATACACCCCTTCAGATGGCCTGGCGCTTTACAGTTTAGAAAGTTCTCTTAGAGTCCCCATCCCACCTGATTCTCCTTGGGGATCACAATCCCCATTTTATAGATGCAGAAGCCAGGTGTGGAGGCAAGACAGCCTGGCCAGGGCACTTTCCAACGATACACTGAGGCCTCAGCAGAAAGGAATGTTAATTACCCTGCTGACTAAGGCATGGGAAGGAGTTGGTGCGTTTCAAATAAATTTTCTTTCTTTTTTTTTTCACAAGTAGGCAGAGAGGCAGGCAGGGTTGGGGGGGAAGCAGGCTCCCTTCTGAGCAAAGAGCCTGATGCAGGGCTCCATCCCAGGACCCTGGGATCATGACCTGAGCCAAAGGCAGAGGATTAACCCACTGAGCCACCCAGGGGCCCTCAAACAAATTTTCAACTACAAAGAGAATGAAACTGAAAGGAATGGGCTACTCTCAGCAACCAGAATATTAGATTAACCAGGAACACAACCCCTCGCCTCAGCCCTCAACACTCTAGCTGGAAACATACCTTAAAGATCATCCTGTTGGATGCTTCTTAGGATTTCAGAAATTATATGTTACTTTTCTTTTTTTTAAAGATTTTATTTATTTATTGAGAGAGAGAGAGCGCGCATTGGGGAGGAAGGGAAGAGGGAAAGGGAGAGGGAGAAGCAGACTCCCGGCTGAGTGGGGAGCCTGACATGGGGCTTGATCCCAGGACCCCAAGATCATGACCTGAGCCAAAGGCAGATGCTTAACCAACTGGGTCCCCCAGGTGCCCCAGAAATTATACATTTCTAATTGATCACTCTAGCAGAGATTCACCCAGTATGGTAAAAACAAAAAGTCCACCTTTCCTGAGAAGTATTTAAAGGCATTCTCTTATTACAATAAAAATACCCAACCAAGGGGCACCTGGGTGGCTCAGTCAGTAAAGTGCCTGCCTTCTGCTCAGGTCATGGTTCCAGCATCCAGGAATGGAGTCCCACATCAGGCTCTCTGCTCAGCGGGGAGCCTGCTTCTCCCTCTGCCCCTCCCCCATTGCTACTCACTCACTCTCTCTTAAAGGTTTTAAACCTTGGTTCTCCCCAGGACAGGAAAAAGGAAAGGCCAGACGCCTACTGCTCCTTTTATTTGGGGCCCAATGAATCCTTCTCACCTCTCAGAAACTTCCAAATAACCCTCTCCCTTCCAGTAATTCTAGGAGAATGAAATTGACTCCCACCTGCTGCTCCTACCACCATTCAAGCTAATCGCTCAGGGAGAGGCAGGGCAGCTTCTCTGTGTGCCTGTGGTCTCCTCCTTCTCCTCCTCCTCACTGGCCCAGGGATATTGATAACCTCCATCAGTGATGTCACAGGACTAGGTGGGGAGGAGGCCACTGTCCTGCAGGTGACATAAAGACAGAGGACTCCAGCCAAGTGGCTGGGAAGCGGCCAGAGCCGAGGAAGGGGGCCAGGAGCCCCTCCATGGGTCTGCGTTGGAGGCTTTCATGTGAGGCGACAGCAGCTTATTACAGCTAATTTCCTTCCCCTTGCTAGAACCACAAATCCACAGGGTTTTCACAGCATATTTGTGTATCTGGCACTCTCAGCTCGCCTCCCCTTGGGGACTATAAGAGACGCTGAGGAAAGAAACAACATGGTCTTCCATAATTTCAAAGTCAGTTCCAGAGTTAATAATAAATTAAGAGCTGGGGGCGGGTGGAAGGGGACTAGATGTGGAAGGCCCACTCCCTGCCAGTGTTGACTGGCTCCTCCGGGAACATCTTCTAGGAGTCAGGAGAAATAATGGAATCTCTGGGATCTGAGATGCCCAGGTGGCTTCCCCAAGGTCACATGGCCACTGGATGCCAGATCTTTGTGGTACCAAACCTAGTGGGTGTCCTCTACTCTCCCCACCGAGGATGGCTGGTTGGGGAATGGAAGAATTGAAGCACATTCTCTCTCATGGATCTCTTTCTCCCTCTTGGTGGACAGTGGGGGCACCGGAGTAGGTCCCAGCACCCCCCTCAGAGCATCTGCTGATCCCAGAGAAAGGGCAGGACAGAGCTGGAAATTTCCTCTCCCTGGAAGATAACTAAACCCACTCACCTCTGAGGAGGTTTCTGGACCAGCAGCCACCTCAGCTGGAAATTCAACAGTCCCAAATACCTGTGTAATTTCGTTAGTCAGTTTTTGGTCCTAGGAAGACTATCTCCCAGACTGGGAGCTCCCTGAAGACCAGGGCCTCTGCCGTCAGCCTGGAAGCTCAATTAATTCTTGCCAGGGCTAAGATCGGGAGGGGACTTGGAAGCAGGGGTGTGAGGACTGCAGCCGTGTGTTGGGCACTGCTGGGCAGGTTAAGCCTGGAGAAGACAGTGAGGGTGGGGTTGGACAAGATGGCCGCCCCATCATCCCGGAAGGGCTGTCCTGTGAATCCTCCAGGATTCACTCCTTCCAAATCCTGCCCCCAAGAAGAAGGCTAGAATTAAGGGGAGAAGATACAGTGGACTGGACTTTGTTTCCAGAAAAGGATCAACTTTCTAAGAGAGTTGGACAGGCGAGAGGTAGTGAGCCTCCCCCTATGAAAGGCGGAGCTTCTGAGGAGGGGTCCGAAGCAACAGTTGGCAGCTGGACCAAGTGTCTTTAAGATCCTTTCCAAACCCAAGGGTCAGTCAGTGATGGTGGATATTCTAGTCTCATCCACCCCCCACACCTAGGGCTGCTCCTCCTAATAACCCCAGGGATGGACCAGAGGTAAATGGGCAAGAGGACACAGGGACAAGGCCCCAGCCAAGGAGGCCACTAAATCCATTAGTCAGGCAAACAGCTACAGCAGAGAAGCACGAACACAGCGGTGGCTGCTGCGGGCCTGGAAGATGGCCCTGCCATCTGCAGCTGAACAGACAAATAAATAGGGAAATAAACCTTCCTTGCTGGCCAGGATGGGCTCTGTCCTCACTATTGCAGGGGAGCGAGGCCTCTGCTCACCTAGCACAGGGCACCTGCTCGTTCTTCACAAGGGAACCTGGGCCAGAGCCAGGGAGTGACTTGCCCACAGTCACATGGCCACTGGCTCACAAGGGGCAGGGGCAGGGCACAGCCCTGGGGCTCCTCACTTGCAAGCCAGTGCTCTTTCCCCCACTCTTGGCTGCTCCCACAGAGCCATCTGCTCCAGCAGCGGCTGGGATTCCTTTTGAAAAATATGTTCATCTCAGGCAAGTCCCAAAGTGGACAGAGAGATGATATATGTGTTCTTCGCTGACCCAGGAAGAGCAGGCAGAAGGAGCTCCTGATATTTCTGGGATATCCAGGAATGTGTTACGCTCAGTTTCCTTGTTTCCACCCCAAGCCATGGCAATTGGGAAGCATGGGAAAATTCCTGCGTCTTTTGCTTCCTTCCAGGAGCTCTTCCACACCTACATTCTCCAGTGGCTGATGGGCGAATAAACCACTCCACTAGAAGATCTTGAAGACTCAAAGAGTTGCCCCTCCCAGGAGAATTTACATTTTAAGTCAGCCTCTGCTAGAGAGGAAGGCTTAATAAAGTGTCTAGAACCTGGACATCAAGGACTTTCAGGATGAGAGGGAGAGATGTGGGGGACCAAAGATGCCTTCCCAGGGCTCCACAGCTACTCTTGGATGGAGAGGGAAGCCTGAGGTGGAGGTGGGGGCACTCTGCAGGAGGGGAGGCAGATAACAAGGACCTGGGCACATCACTCAGTGTTGGGGGCAGCCCTCTCCATCAGGCACCAATGGCAGGGCTGTCCCCAGCTAGCCTTGTCCTGTAGAGATCAGTTACCTCTCCCTGTTTGTTGCTGAATCCTGGAGAACAGGAATTAGAATATTCAACACTAATCTACATCTGAACCAACAACCACCAGGACCCACTGCGGACCATCCTCCTTCACCACCCCTCCCCCAGCCCCCCAAACAGACACTCCCATCTCACTGACTTGGGTCCCCTCTTGGACCTCATTTTTATTTATTTATTTATTTTATTTCCTCTTGGACCTCATTAATCACACACTGCCTGCATGCTTAAGACTGGATGCAGTGACCCCCCCCCCAACACCTGGGGGTGGGGGAGCAGTCCCTGCTGGAGGTTTCTAGCTCCATCAATCCTAGGGCACTGGGAGAAGGAGCAACTCCTAGGGATAGTGCAGTAAAAGGAAGCTTGTTCACAGGCTCCAGAGCAGGGCCTGAGCAGAGCCCGGAGCTCCTGATCCCTCCCCTACCCCTCCTCTCAGACCCAGGGCAATTTCCCCAGAAGTGTGCTCACGCTGCGCCCTTCGAGCCTCAGCGCCAATTGACTGGATTTCAATCAGAAATCCATCTCCCTTAAGGACCGCTTTGGATAAAAGCAGAAGTAACCTGCAATCTAGATGCTGATGCCAAGTCATAATGGGGGAGCCGGAGAGAGGCCAGCTGCCCCACTCCGGTCCCCAGCCCGCAGCGAGGATGGAACCAGGCTTCCGCGGCGGCCAACCCAGCTTCCACCGACCTAGAGAAAGGGGGTAGCCCAGTCTCCCTGCGTCTCTGCCACCCGCCGCGACGGGCCGAGCCGCCGAGCCTGGGTGAGGGGTTAATGGGCTGCTAGCCCTTAGCCAGGGTCCGGGAGCCAGCAGTGCGCACGGGGGGCGCCCCCCGGGCGGTTCCCGAGGCGCGAGCGACAAAGTCGCCTATAGGCTGGCTGAAGGGGACCAGACGTGCCCTTAAGAGCGGGAGGAGCCGGGGGCTCAGCACCTCTCCCGACCCACCCGCCCACCCCAACCTCATCGCAAGCTGCCACTTCTGTCACTCGTTCCTCTCCTGGTCTGTCTACTGCAGTCAGGAAAGGGTCATTCCGCGAGAGGGTGGCTGCTCCAGTCCCCTCCCCGGCAAGACCCCGCACCCCGCGGGCGGGGCAGGAGGGACCCCCGCGGAGCGCTGGCTGCTCTGGTGCGCAGCGCGGGCAGCCTCCATGGTAAATAATGCACGCCTCCCGGTCCCGGCTGCAGCAGGTAGTGTATCAAAGTAATATCGCGCTGAGAATTGCAGTGTAATCGCCGTAATTTAGGGCCCCATGGGTGAGCCCGTTTCGGAAAGGCTGCGCGCCCGGACGGGCAAGGTGACTGGAGCGTCTGCGCCGGCTTTGACCTCTGGATTTCCTCCAAGCTAAGTGAAGCCATAAAAAATTCAGAAGCCCAGGCTGTCTCCCAGCAAATGGGGTGTGGGCAGAGAGATGGCATTGTCTATCTAGACCCAGAGAGACGGATGCGGGGCCGGGAGGAAAACGCTGCCGCTGTGCGCGCACATCCAGATACGTTGGTCGCCCGCACGCTGCGCTCGTCCCCTCCCAGGTGGCCGAGAGAGGCCGGAGCGGTGTGTCAGGGGCATTCTGCCAGGAGCCCGGAGATGTTTTCATTAGGACTTGGGCGGCCCCTGCAGCCTGCCGGCGGATCCGTCCCTCCCACGGGCTGCTCGGCAACCGGCTTCCAGACCCTCCTAGGATCCGGCTGGGCCGCGCGGCCGCTCCTCCTCCCTGAGCTAGGAAGTCGTCGGGCATTAATATTCCTGCCCAGGTCCTCCTGAGTGGTCTGCTGCCCGCCTCCCCTCCCCCAGCCCAGCCGGGGAAAGTCATCGTGGGGTGGAAAGATGATAATAGGAAATGTATTTGCAGGCTCCCTTCGAACTTCTTGATGGGAGCCAGCTGGAAGCGCCCGAGCCGCGCTGTCCCTCTGCGCTCCGCTTCTGGTGACCTAGAAGGTGATAATCATGAGCTTCTCTCAGGAAAGACAAAGAAATGGAAAAACTTATCAGGCCCTGCAGCCCTGTCACATTGCATTAGCAGAGAGCCTGTGTATGTGGCCCCGCTCAGCTTAGGTGCTGGAGGGGCTGTTTCGTGTCTCTTCAAAAACCCCCCACCCCACACCTAATTGTCTGGATTCAGGAGTTCTCTTCCCTTCCCAGCCCTCTCCAAATCATTTTAATCTCTCCATGAAGAGATGTGACATACACCAAGCTTTCCTGGGCTGACAATCTGCTAATGTCCCCCCCCCAAGACCCGCACCGGTTTCCAAGCTCCCCTTTTCTCTCTTTCACATTGGCAGTGAGCCTGGGAGCTGGTGGGGCCCTTACAAACCAGCAGTTCTCGTTAAACAAGCGGTGGTTACCCTTACAGCAGAACATTCTACAGTCGGTAAGAATCAATACATTGTACCCCTGAAACTAATCTAACGCTGTATGTTTATTACACTTCAATTAAAATATTTAATAAAAAACAATGAAGGAGATTAGTGTGTGTGTGTGTGTGTGTGTGTGTGTGTGTGTGTGTGTAAAGATGTCCAGGCTATATTGTTAAACAGAAAAAAAGCAAGTTGCAGAATAGCATGTAGAGAACGATCTCATTGGTGTTACATTTTAAATAAAGGCTATATATACTCACATGCTTGCATATGCATAGAAAATGTCTGAGAAGATAAAAAAGACTGTTAACAGTGGTTGTCCCATGGGATATGGAGAAAGGACTTTAACCTCTTACTTTTAGATTTTTGTACTGTTCAATTTTTTTCAACAAACAATTGCATTGCTTTCATAATTTAAACATAAATCTCAAAAAAAAAAAAGAGAGAGAGAGAGAGAGAGAGAGAGAAACAAAGAAAGAAAGAACAAGAAAAAAAGAGGAAGAAATCTTTCATCCTAATCCCCTCATTTGAAACTGGGGCCCAGAGAGGGAAAGTAACCATCTCAAGTTGCGCTGTCCTATCCTGTTCCCACACCAGGCTCCTTCCCAGGCACACCCAACCACCAGTCAGGCTCAGGGGGCCCCCAAGGGAATGATTGCCTTTCCCAGAGCAGTAATGGCCTCCGACAGGAGTGTGACTTGATTGGAGGGAGCAGCCAGATAAGGGCAAGGAGAACCAAAGACAAGATTTAGAGACATATTTGGACACTTAGCCAGGGTGGTGACAGATTTGGATGCTTGCCTATGGCCTTGCTTTCATCCAGCCCCCATAGGCCCAGTCTTCTGACCCAGCTGGCTTCTCTTAGACCAGCCTTAGCAAGGATGGGAACTGAAGGGTCATGCTTAGGGGGTCCAACTATCTTGACTTGTCCAGAACTGTCCAGAACCAGAGGGTTCTCAGAAGGTAGGCCTTTCAGAGCTAAAATTGAGCCCATTCTAGGCAAACTGGGACATGGACACCTTGTGCAGCAACCCATGAGAGTTCGGCCAGGACACCCCTTGACAGCCCAAAGGTAAAGATTCTAGGTTATCTCCAGGCAAGGACAGCCAGCACCTGCTCTGGCTTTTCTGAGATGTACAAAGCTGTAAGAGTGAATTTATGCCTTGTCAGTTGTGATTTCCCTTCAGTTCAAGCACGTGCCCGCAGGTGTGTGTGCACACACGTACACAGAACCCCTCCTTCCTTCCTTTAGTCTGTCCATTGACACATCAGCCAGGGCCCAGCTAGACCACCCAGAGCCCCCATGTGTCTCTGAGCAGCATAATCCTCAAGAAATTCCAGAGTCTTTAATTACACACGGGTGCATTGCAATTTCTCATCTCTCCCTCCCCACCTCAGGAGACAAAAAGGAAATTTCACACCCTAGTGAGCCCAGCTCGTCTTTTCCTTCTTGATGCCAGCCTGGGGTTAAAAAGCAGGGACAGGCAACACATACCTCCTCTGGGTCCTGATTCCTTGGCTGATTTTGAGATTCTAAGCACGCCTCTTAAAGATCATAATCTGATTTTGCCATGCTCGCCTTCCCAGCCGATTAATGGCACTCTGGCTTCCATGTTGCAGCACCACGGTTCTCCAGAATGCCGCCTTCCACACCCCGCCCCCACCCCACCCCCAGGAGCCTTGGGCCCTCCTTGAGACTGATAAGCCAGAGGAGAAAAGGGCAAGTTTAAGCAAGGGGCTATAAGAGAAGAAATGAGAGATCCAAGGTCAGGTACTTGTTCTGTCACTAACTAGCTGTGTGACTTTGGACAAATTGCTTCCCCTCTCTGGTCTTCAGTTTTCTCATCCACAAAATAAAGGGGTTGACCTAAAGGCGGTCTCTAAAGTCCCTATAGGCCTAATAAACCAAACTTGCTCAGCTAAAATCCTGGCTTCCCCTTCTTGGTGGGTGAACTTGGACAAGTTACTTAACCTTTCTGTGCCTCAGTATCTTCATCTGTCTCATTGGATTGTAGTAAGGGTTAAGCGTGGCAATATTTGTAAAGTCCTTAAAGCAGTGCCAAGCATATACTAAAGCACTCGTGACAGATATCTGTGCCCTGACCATATGCCCTCCGCACTCACTCATCCCATGTGTAGCCCTTGGACTTGCTCCTGCTCCAAGGACCTGCATTCCTCTGCCTGAGAGCTTTCTTTGATTCCCCTCCTCCCACCCCCGGACTGCTTGCCTGGAGCTCCAGGCAGGCTGGAAGTGTGAGGGCTTTAAGTGTCCCAGAGCAGCCCTCACCCACCAGACCATAGGAGCCGACGTATAAATACCCCAGCAGCCTTGTCCCTCACTGGGGCAACTCTGAGGCTTGCTCCACACGGTTCCCCAGAGACCCAGCAGGACTGAACCCAGGATCCTGGGCAGGAACTGCTCTTCCATGCACCCTTTCCTGGATTTCCTCCTTCCTCTGCCTCCCTCCACCTCCCTCCGGGTGTTTCCCAAGATCACCCTCTGGATAAGCTACTTGCACACACATCTTTCCCTCAATTATTACTCTGAGATAAGACACTTTATAGACATGACCTTCACGTGTTGCGACAACTCTGTGAAGTGAGTGTGATCGTTCTGTGTTACAGATGTGGAAACCGAGGCCCACAAAAGTTAAACACCCTGCCCCAAATCACATGAGTGATTTGAACCCCGGTGTGTCAGACTCCATTGCCCCTGCATTTCCACCTGCCTGCCTCTGAATCCTGCTGCAGGGACAGACACTCCATTCTTTCAGAGCTACAGCGGCTGCTCCTTTGCTCCCGGCAGGGAAAAGGGGCACAGGGCCAGAGCCATCTGTGAAGTTTCCTCCCTGGCAGCCACTGAGAAGCCACCTAAGGACTCCTTTTCCAATCACACGGACACCCACAGAGCCCTTGGGTGGCACAGTCCTGGGCAGAGCTATCAGGCGCTTGGTACCAAAGCCCCAGTTTAAGTGCAAACACGTGGAGACCCTTGGGGGAAAAGAAGTGGCCTCCCAGGGTGCAGCGGACCAACCAAGCAGCTGCCTGCCCAGAGGGGATGCCATGTTTCCTGGCCCCCAGCTGGGCCTCCCTCTCGGCCTCAGAAGTGCCTGCTGGAGGCAAGAGCAATGGGCCATATGCCCCAAATGGGAGGAACTGAGCTTCACAGCCATCCCCCAGTAGAAGACCTCACAACAGACTTGGGCTCATTACAGTCCCTGATGTTTTAAGTCAGGTTTTAGACTTATCAATAGCTTTTATATGCACATGGTTCCAAACTCAAAAAGACTCCCTCCCTTCTTGGCACTCCACTTTCCCTCCCTGAAGACAACAGCCGCTGTTGCTGATTTACTGTGAATCCTCTCAGAGATATTCTACGGATAGACAAGCACACAAATGGAGGCATTATAGCACCTCGTTCTTTTTTCTCCAGAACAATATATCTTGGAGATCTTTCCATATGAGTACATAAAGAACTTCCTCATTCCCTTTTACAGCTGTTAGTATCCCAGTGTATTTATGTCCCATAATTGATTTAACCAATCCCCAATGGATGGATATGGCCATCCGTTTCCGATCTTTTGCTAACACAGACTTTGTACATATGTTATTTTGCACACTTGGGAATATATAGGAAAATTAGCTAGAGATGGAATTGCTGGGCCAGGGGATAAGTGCATTTGTAATTTTGAAAGATGCTGCCAGACTGATCTCCAAATCATGGCGAATCAGCCATGTGCCCTGCTGAGGGCCAACAGTGCCCGGCATGCGTGTGCCTTGCTGACTTTGATCTCACAACAGCCCTGGGAGGGTGGCATTATTATGCTTGTTTGATGAGAAAAGTGACAGATACTCAACTTTGCCTAAGATGACCCAATAAACCTTTTATTGAGCATTTAATTGCACGCCAGGCTCTGGGCTAAGTGCTTTACATTCGTTATCGTATTTAACACTCCCAATAATACTATGAGGCACTTCTTCTTACTATCATCATCCTTCACTTTACAGATGAACCAAGTGTTGGGGCTCAGAGAGGTTTAGTTTTCCCAGCATCACACAGCCAGTAAGTGGCAGAACCAGATGTGAAATTTCTCGGTGTGGTTCCAGAGCCTGGTCCACAGCTGCTCCCAGGAGGTGCTCACAGACCCCCTATTTCCTGTCTTATCATGTGCCCTGAACTCCGCTAGGCACCGTGTGTGTGCACAAGCAGAGTTCCTCAAGGCGTTAGAGAGAGAGAGACAGGGCTGGAAAGGACCATGAAAATGCTTTTCAAAGGGGGATCTCTGCCCTGGGGCAGGAAGGGATGGGTTGAAAATGTGGCCATGAAGAGTGGTTTCTGGTTGCTTCAATGCCTCAGGCACTACTAGGATCTAAACTGTCCTGCCCTGGGGACACCTGGGTGGCTCAGTGGGTTAAGCCTCTGCCTTTGGCTCAGGTCATGATCTCAGGGTCCTGGGATCAAGCCCTGCATCAGGCTCTCTGCTCAGCAGGGAGCCTGCTTCTCAACACCCCCCTGCCCCCCCATCTACTTGTGATCTCTCTCTCTCTCTGTGTCAAATAAATAATAATAATAATAATAATAATAAACTGTCCTGCCCTGAAGGGGAGGATCTCACAAAGAATTGTTCCCCCCAAAATGCCTGAAGCACCTCTATTAAGAAACTCTGGGACCTTTTATTCAGCGAATGAAGAAATAAAGGGAGGATTCATTTGGGGGCAGGAACAGGAGTACGGTTAGAAGCAAAGCCAAGACTAGAAATTGCGCCGCTGATCTCCAGGCTAGATCCCAGTGCTCTAAACGCTGGGTTCCATGGAGCCGCCTCCTGCACACGCTTGCATAAAGAGAACCAGACTCAGCAGCTTAGTGTGTGTGTGTGGGGGGGTGCTTATTTATGAATCACCTGCTGCATACACATAATCATTTAAGTTCCACAGTAATCTTACCATGTACATCCCCAGCTCAAGGGCAGCACTAGGAATTGGAGAACACAGGGATACGTTAAGTCCACTTAACGTGGTAGATCTGGGGAGAAGGCTGAAACCCACGCAGAAAGCATGCCACTGACGACGTGGACAGCAGTGAGCTAACAGGGCTGATTAGAGGTTCTTGAACCAGAACATGACTTCATCAAATGTGTGTTTTAGTCTACTCACTCTGGTGGCAATGCTTTGCACATGCTGTTCCCCCTGCTCAGAATACCTTTCCTCCCTAATACACCTAGAGCTTTATAGCTGAAAGTTCTCTATGAAGCATTTTCTGACCCCCCTAGGAGTCTGATCAGGTGCATCCACACCCCTGTGTTAGATGGGGAACCCCCAAAGCAGTGGCTGGGTCTTATCTTTGCATTCCCAGGCTCTGGTCCAATGTCAGGTACATAGTGGGAACTCCATAAATGTTTATGGAATGAATGAATGAATGAATGAATGGGAGAGATAGTGGCAGCAGGAAGAAAAAGGAAATATGAAGCCAGATTGAAGGAAGATGGACAGGGCCTCTTCACTAGTTAGATAGAATAATAACAGCTTACACTTTCATAGCACTTACTGTATACCAGACACCATAATAGAGGTATTATTATTATCCCCATTTGACAGAGGAGGACACTAGGGCTCAGAGAAATTATATAGCCAGGAAGAGCTTGAGGCCACATAGCTAGTAAGTGGTGGAACTAAGCTTTGAACCTAGGCAAGTAAAGTCAAAACTGTGCATTCTGGGCAACTGGAATCCTAATGCCCAGAAACCCCAGCTCTTCTGATCTCTGATCTGTTGCATTATCCCTGCTTTAACATATCCCTCCCATTTATTATCTCGAACCCTCTCCCAGGACCCAAGCTTCAGCCCCTACAAAATGTACAGCCTGGACAGAAGGGGCAGTGTCCTCTCCCTTTCTAGAGCTGGGGGGCTGGGGAGCACGTGGAAGTGGCGGCAGGGATCAGAGCCCACCCCAGTGGCTTTCGGCCTGCCCCAGTGGGCTCTGGGCGCCCCGCCAGTGCAGGCTGCAGTGCCATCTCTCTGCTGCACCTCCTCCTTCACCCAAGTCACACTCCACACGCTCAGGTTCCTTTGTGGTGGGTGTTTTGATTAATTTTATTCTAATTAATTCAGTAATCTCAAGCTGTTTGCAAAATCTGCACTGAGCGCTGCTCCGTGATGGATCTGCAGAAGGGGCTGCAGACAAACACACGATTCATTTCTCCGTTGGTGCTATATATATCTTACGTCTGGGAGGGGGTGGGCTGGGGAAAGGAGCGGGAACACTGCCTGCCTGCTGCCTTTCAGTGTCATCTCCCAAATGCCCTCTGCTTGCTTGGGGTCGGCGCTTATGGACGGAGGGTGGTAGGAAGACAAACAACCCCAAGGCTTTCTTGCAGGCAGGCTTGGTGGCAGGGATGTCAGTGCCACTTCTGTCTCTTTTTTTTTTTTTTTTTTTTGTGGCTCCTCGGGTGGTTTGCTTACCCTCACCAACTTCAGCACCCTCACCTGGAAAATGGAGGTGAAGTGCCTGCCCTGGCTACCTCATGGGCTCTCAGAACCAGCTAGAGTCTGGGGACAGGCTTGGGAAATTATATAGAAACAAAGTGCTGCTGGCATCAGTATTAGAGAGCGGTAGAGCATGATGGCTAAGACTCAAACTAGATTTTCTGCCTCAACCTCTAACTACCTGAGTACCTTTGGAAAGGTTATTTCACCTCTTAGTACCTCAGTTTCCACACCTGGAAAATGGGGGTGGGGGAGAACACCCACCTTACAAGAATTCTTATAAGGATTAACTGAATATGTGTTTTTACTTTTCTTTCTTTTTAAATTTTATTTATTTATTTTTTCTTTCTTTTTTTAGAAGAAGATTCCTCACCCACTGTGGGGCCCAACATGGGGCTTCAACTCACAATCCTGAGATCAAGACCTCAGCTGAAATCAAGAGTTGGATGCTTAACTGAATGAACCATCCAGGCACCCTGAATGTGAGTTTTTAGAACAGTGCTTGGCATGGAGTCAAGCATTAAAAAAAATTACTATTATTATAGTTATCTTAGTCACCTTCATCCCTCTAAAATCTTCCCGGTGCAACACAATGACCAGTTAGGCAGGAAGCCTCTGATTAACCATGACAAAACTTGAGCCCTGGTCCCAAAGCACCCATCCTTCCCTCATTTCTTTGAATGCACTGAAGTCTTCAGCCATAATCTCTATGTTTTCTTTGGGTGGCCCATTTTTGCTTCCTGCTCAACAGAACACCCCAGATTACAAGACCCAACTTGCCCTAAGTCTATAATTCCCAATGATGGGATTAAAGGGGCTGGATCCATGGCTATTCCAGAAGTCCCATCCAAAGAGACTTAGAGGCAGCAAGATGACTAGAAGGGAACTCATCTCGAAGCTGAGTTTGCTAAGTATTCACAATGATTTTACTTAAAATCTAAATAAATATAGTAAAGTTTCTTTTTAAGTGAGGCAATGTTGATTGTCTATATGAATGATGATTTTCCTTTATACAAAGGGACATTGGAAGGGACATATGGAAATGATGGAGGAGAATCTCTCCCAATACAAATTTGTACTAGTGCCATTAAGAGGAAAATCCACTGAATCAACAACCAAGGTGGTAATGGAATGGGAAAGGAAGTGATGCTTTAGACGGGTAGTCAGGGAAGGTCTTTTTGAGAAGGTGTCATGTGAGTCAATGTCTAAGACATGAAATAAAGCCTGTTGCATTGCCAGCAGGGTGATGAGCACTCCAGATAGAGGGCATAGTCATGCAAAGACCCTGAGATAGGAATGAACCTGGGATATCTGGAAGACTGAGAGCAGTGGCTGAGGGGGACAGAAGGATAAATCAGAGTCGTAAGTCCACCAGGTCCAGACTAAAGGGTCTCACAGGTCATGGTAAGGAGCTGGATTTCATTCTAAATGCATTGGGAGCCACTGAAAAGTTTTAAGCAAGAAACTGACCCAATCTCTTTGTTTTTAAAGGTCACCTTAGGGGCACCTGGGTGACTCAGTTGGTTAAGCGGCTGACTTACAGCTCAGGTCATGATCTCAAGGTCCTGGGATAGAGTCCAATGTTGGGCTCTCCACTCAGTCTGCTTGTCCCTCTCCCTCTGCCCCTCCCCCTACTTGTGTGCTCACTTTCTCTCTCAAATAAAAAAGATCTTTCTAAAAAAGATAACCTTAACTACCTCTCTAGAATTCATTCATTCATCCTCCCATCCATTCATTGACAAGAATTACCATGCACCTATTGTGTGCCAGTCTGTGCCAGGAACTGGCAGTTCAGAGTGGAGTAGGACATTACCCTCCCCTCCTAAATAAACCTCAGCACTGATGAAGAAACAGACATAGAGATGCCTTAAAGGCAGGGTGGCAAGTGCCATGGTAGAACTGTGTACAGGATTTGACTGTGGAGGAAAGGCCAGGGGCCTGAGATTGGGAACAGAAAAAGCTATTGGTTAGAGCAGTTATTCTCCAAATTGAGTACTTCAGAATCCCCTGAAGGGATTGCTAATAATAGATTGTTGTTGCACACACTCTCCCCACACAGATTCTGATTTGTCCAATCTGGACTGGGGCCTGGGAATTTGCATTTCTAGCTAGTTTCCAGGTGACGCTCATGCTGCTGATCCAAGGAGTACACTTTGAGAACCACTGGGTAGGAGGCTCTCAGCTTCTATGAACCAAAATATCTAGTTCTGGGAATCCATTTCAGCACCTGGGGTCTTGGACAGTTCCTGGCATCCCCCTTCAGTGTTTCTCTTCCACCCCAGGTGTGAGACAGGGGAGTCTGCTGAGAACAGGTGAGAATGGTGATTTCGCCACCATTTACCTCCATCAGCTTCCCCTTGAATTCCACTCACAACCCCTCCCTCTCCCCCTCTCCCTCCCTGGGAGGCACATCTTCAAACTCTGTCCTGCAACTGAAGGAGCAATTTCACTCTCAGTCGCTTTCATTGATTCCTTTCAGGATGCAGAAGACCTCAGCCACCACTGAACACAGTTTCCATTCAGCCAGCCGACAGCCCTCATCTCCCTCTTTTCTCAAAACTGTGCATAGGGCTGGGGGATTCCAAGTCCCCCAGCCTTCACCCAGCCTTCATCTGCATGTCATAGGCTTTATTCATTTCACCACCCTAATGGTCAGACATCTCACCCTCTTCCCCTCTTCCCCTCTTCCTGCCTTTTTCTGTGCCATGAGTGTCCCCTTCTCTCCCTATCATTTTTTCCTAGTTCCCTCCCCTCCTCAGCCCTTTGCCCATACCCTTCATGCTAAATTTGGTCAGCTCTCCCAGGAAAACCTAAATTACCAGGATTCCTAGTTATCTTGGCCCTGAGTCCCTCAAAGAGTTGGGGATGAGGTTTCCAACATCAACCAGAGCCCAAATTTCAAAATTAACAAGAATTCTCCAATTTGGGGTTTTCCCAACTATCCTCCAAGACCAGAAATATCCTTGGAGTTTCAGTGGGCAGCAGATCCACTCCCCTCTCCTCCACCAGATTATAAACTCTGAGAACAAGGAGCTTCGCTACTCAACATTGAGATATGCTCCCCACAGTGTCTAGCACCTAGCCCCTGCTCAGTAAATGGCCCCTTTATTATTACCAGTGTCATGATTACATTATTAGTGTTATTGTGCCCTCCCTTCCTTGTGCCTTGCCCGGTACTTGGCACATAGGGTCTCAAAGCCTTCCAGGTAAACACGTAACAGAATGCAGAGTTGTCATTCTCACCTCGATAGTCTCGCCTCCTACTGCCTCATTCACCTGTAACAGCTTCTCCCTCATTTGCCTTTTTTTTTTTTTTCTCCTTAACTGCCGCTGTGTTCCGAGCCGGAGCATTTGAACGATTTTTGTGCAATAACTCCCCACCCCCAACGCCCAGATCTTGGAGGCCTGGGAGATTAGTGTCAGGAGATTTGGTGGGTAATGGGTTCTGGGCAGTAGCAAACGGCCCCCTTTTCAGAGATACAATTATGCAGGTTACACTTCCCTGGCTTCAGACACAGCTACGGACCTCAGGGAAACTGGTGTCAGCACGTACGGTGCATGGGGCCACATCATATAGAATATTCTCCACTTGCTGTAAAGCTGTTGACAAATATATAAGAAACAAGACGGTTTTCTTTTCCTTCTTTTTTTTCCTCCTTTAGCCAAATACTGCAGGCCCTCGTGAGTCACAAAAGTTTTGAGATATTACTCAGGAATGTAGGAGGAAAACTCCATATTTCCCCTTGTCAAAGGTTTGGTTTTCTTATTTATTTACTAGCGTGCCACTGGGTAAATTGAACCCTGAACAACATTAAAAGGAAATAAACATATCTTTCAGCTGCTCACGGACCTGGCACTCACCAGGGAACTGGGTTATCAGCAAGCCTCCCCAGCCAAGGATGAAGTCGCAGCCTGGAGGTGCAGTGGGGGTCTAGGGGCCTACAAAGCAGGGGACCTTCAGCTCCCCGCTCTAGGTGTGTCGGAGATCCCCTCCCACCCACTGGCTTCCAAGACTCATGACAAACACCACTCGATGTCCACAGCAGTGGACAGAATGGCACACAGAATGGCTCCCTTTTTATCCCTGCTTTTGTAGTCCTTGTGCTTCTCACCAATCCCTACACACACACACACACACACACACACACACACACACACACACACACACCCCAGCAATGACAAACAAACCAGAACCACAGGAGGAATGTCATCTCAGAGTCATATCTGCATGGTTGAAATCAGAGGATGAGATGCATGAGAGCATTCTTATGGCCTGTTTACAGTCACCGAGAATCAATACTTACTTTTGGAAAAGAAATACACACACACACACACACACACACACACACACACACACACACACATATATATAGCTATGGTGGATGGATGGATCCCTCTCACCCTGAAAACCATGACAGATGGGTTTTGCTCGGACCTCTATGCATTTTAAAGGTGCATTTAAACTCACTAAATTAGAATCTGGGTCGGTGGTGGCACCCACCCAGCCCTGGCCTGGCCTCCTCTCTCCCTCAGCAGGGGGCAGCCAACAAGGGCTTCTTTCAAAATTCAATCTCGCCTGAGTGGTGTGACTGCTTCTCTCTCTGTTTCCATAACGAGAAAAGCTGGGCCCTCTCCTCAGGGGGCAAGCCTGCACCAGGTGGGTTTATGCGGGTGAAGGCAGAAGCCCCACTGCCCCGTGATCTTCAGAGGCCTCGACCCCACCCCAGTTATGACTCAAGATTGATTGGGATCAGGGCAAGCCGTCCCACACAAGCTCCAGGAATGCAAAACCACTTCTGACACTCATTCTCTTGCTCAAGAACCTGCAGTGGCTCCCAGTTACCCAGAGCAACTAAGCTTCTCAGTCGCAAACCATAGGCAGGGATGGAGAGCCAAGGCCCAGCGGGGCTCAGCAGGGAGAGTATAGTGATTGACTGGCAGGGTCTGCCATGGATGGAGGTGGGTGATAGGAAGCACAGATGCCAAAGAACTGTCTTCCCTGGATTCCAGAATTAAGTCCAAATACCTCTGCTGCTCTTTCAAATCCCTCCACTGTCTAGCCGCTCTCTAGTGTCATCACCTCCTTCTCTCCAATAAGGTCACCTCTCTCACACCAGGCTTCACACTTTACTGGCATGGGTGACCTCTGTACCCACTTCCTCCTGTCATCTCTCCATTCTTTGTCTATGAGTTTGATTCCTACTTCTTCCTACGGTCCAGTTCAATTCCCCCTCCCCTGAACAGCTTTCTTATCTGCTTCAGTCTGTGCTGGGTCTCAAGGCACTGAAGGATACTACCGCATACTGAAATATCTATGTCTTTGGCATTTTTCCTATTTCTAAGTCTCATTTCCCCGGCATGATTGAAACCTTCACCCCACCATCACCTCCAAATAAGAATCACATCTTAATTTCTTTTTGCACACCCCCAAAGCACTTCACACAATCTGGCCGAGACCCAAGACCCAGAAGAGGACTTCTACAGGCTTCAACAAGTGCTTTGAGACCTCTAGGGTCTTAGAAACTGAACCTGTGGGGCCAAAGATGGTGTCAGAGGGGCCCACCCTGGACCGGGAGTCATCTTGACCCAAATTTCATCCTTGACTCACTGTGCTACCTGTGGCTTGGGCACAACTTAACTCAGTTTCTGGGCCTTGAAGTGTCATCTGCAAAATAGGTAGCCACTTTTTGCCCCCTTCCACCCTGCCCACAAGGCAAGGGGCAGAGTTTCAATTTCCCCTCTGCCACCATCAAGGCAGAGGCACAGCGCCGGAGACTGGGCCTCCCTGAGCCCCAGCGTCCTTCCTGAAACATTCTCAAAGGAGAACAGTGTTCAAAAAGGGTTTTCTCCCTTCTCCTTGGTCCTACTCCCTGAAGCACAGTGGAGAGTAACTGGGGAGGAGGTGAGGAAGGGGGAGGTGGGAGAGATGTGGGGTCCAGCATCTTAAGTTTGGTACCACTTGCCTTATGCTAGAGTTTTCTCTCTCTCTCTCTTTGGTGGTTGTTGTTGTTGTTGTTGAAAGGGAAGGGGGGGAGGGGCAAAAGAGAGAGAGATCATCTTAAGCAGAATCCACACCCAGTGTGGAGCCTATCATGGGGCTCAATCTCACAACCCTGAGATCATAACCTGAGCCGAAATCAAGAGTCAGATGTTTAACTGACTGAGCCACCCAGGTACCCCCAGAGTTCTCTTATTCCCCCTCACCTGTCCTTGGGCTAAGGAAGAGTTTGGGAAGACAGATGTGCTCTACAGGGTCCATAAGGCAGGGGTCATGGGAGCCCTCGGGCCTCCATTGGCTGAAGGGGGTAGATAAATCTGAAGCCTGGAAGTCAGTCATGGGACAAGTCAAGGGAGGTAGGGAAGTCTGAAGGCCCAGTGGCCTCCCTGAGGAGCAAGGTCAAGTGGAGAAGGGCTGAGAAGACAGACCCTAGTTGGAGGATCAAAGAGGGGTAGAGAGCAGAGGTCTCCCAAGCCAGCAGGGCCCTAGTCCTATTAGTCACTGGCCCCTCCCACTCAGATGTACATAGATCCTTCTTGGCCCCACACAGGGACCACAACACCTCCCTTCCCCCTACATGCAGACCACAGCTGTTCTGCCCCGCCTTCTCCCAGGTAGTCACGTGGGAGAAGAATCACCACAAATGGTTATTACAAAAATGATGGGAAAATATCTGTGGCAGAGTTAAGTGCAGAAAGCAGGACACAGCACAGTATATGCAGTGAGAGTACCATAGTGTAAAAGATGTTGAGAAGCGGTAGCCAGCAGACAATAAGCCTGGGTTTCGCTCCCAGCTCTGTCTCTTCCAAGCTGCATGACCTTGACCAAGTATTGACCTTTCTGTGTTTCAGTTTCCTCATCTGTAAAATAGAGATGACTAATATGGCACTCCCTCTACACCCTGCAGTGAGTTAATCTTCAGAAAGCACTTAGCCCAGTGCTTCATATCACTGCCGAAGCCACTGGGATGGAAGCTCAAAAGGGTGCAGACTTTTATCTCTTTGATTTCCTGTTTTATCCCTGCACCTAGAATACCACCTAGCACATGGAGACATCAACAAATTATGTATGAATGAATGAATGAATGTTGGTGGGAGGGGAGACATACAGATCAATCAGAGGCTGCCACACGCCCACTCTCGGGGAAAGCAAACACACATTCTGTGACTATGTATGTGAGTCTGGCTTTCCACAAACACTGAGCCTTCACTCTCTGCCTGGCAATGTGCTATGGGGTGGCAGGGGTACCACGTAGGGATGAAAGAAGCCAGGGCCCTACGGTAGAGACTGATAACTATCTTCTTTCCTTTCTCCTCTTCTACCCTACTCCTGGAGCTTTTGGCAGGTCATAGGGCTAAATAGAAAAAAAAGACTACATTTCCCAGCTGCCCTTGCAGTTAGACATACTCACATGATGCAATTCTGACCACTAATATTTATTTATTTATTTATTTATTTATTTTTAAGATTTTATTTATTTATTTGTCAGAGAGAGAGTATACACAAGCAGGCAGAGTGGCAGGCAGAGGCAGCGAGAGAAGCAGGCTCCCTGCTAAGCAAGGAGCCCGATGTGGGACTCCATCCCAGGACCCCGGGATCATGACCTGAGCTGAAGGCAGCGGCTCAACCAACTGAGCCACCCAGGTGTCCCTGACCACTAATATTTAAAAGGGATGTGTCAAATGAGAGCTTCCTTAATAGACAGGTGGCACTCACTCTTCCCCTGGTTGACTAGAAAGTGAACAAAATGACTGGAATTGGAGCAGCCATGTTAGACTATGAGGGGACATTGGTCATGAAAGCCATCTGTCACAGAGCAACAAGATGGTAGGAGCCTAGATCTCAGAGGACCCAATGGAGCAGAGCCACCATATTAGCCCTGGATGCCAGACTTTCAAGAAAGAAAGAACTAAAACCTCTAAATTGCATAAACCAATATTTTTAGGGTTTACTATTATCTGAAGCCCATCTCAATCCTAAGTGATGACTCTCCCATCTCTGGAAGCTCATAGTCAACTAGGGGAGGCACCTAAGGAAACAGACCAACTCTACTGAGTGAGGTAGTAAGGGACATGCACAGGGTACTTACTGTAGGAAGTACACAGAGGATGGGAGACCACAATCCAGCTGGGAAGAGGGTGTCGGGGGAAAGGCTTTCAAAGAATGGGGAGGAATTTTCAAGATGGTGGGAGGTGGGGACAGTGGGGAAAACTCTGGGAGGGGAAGGGAATTTTGTCCCAAGAGACTGAAGAAGGTTTTCCAGAATGAGTGGAGTCAGACTTTGATGAGAGGGACTATGTCAGGCCAAGGCTGGGAGGAAGGACATTCCTGGCTGAGGAACAGCAAGTGCAAAGGCAAAGAGGCGATGGCTGATGGACAGGGATGGTCTGGAGTCATTTGAGCACCGTGTGTGCATAGGGATGGGGTAGGAATCATGGCAGATGAATTGTGAGTGTTTTAAACCCTGGTTGGAGTAAGACTGGAAAGCTCTGTACCAAGTGGCTAGTGTTTCAAGTGTGTGATATGTATAAACTCCCTCAACCTCACTATAACCTGATGAGGCAAGCACTCTTAGAATCTCCTTTGCAGATGCAGAAACTAGGTGAAGGAAGATTTAAATCCCTTGCTCCAGACTGTATAGGAGTGAATGACAGGGTTCAGATTGGAGTCTGGGCAGTGGGACTCCTCAACCCATGTGCTTCCCCGAGACCCTATGCATTCTCTCAGAGCTGCAGACTTCACAGGGATTGGTATTCTTAGCCCTTTCTCTCCACCTGCACTGGCACACCCCTGCCTATCCACACCTGGCATCCTCTGCAGGCTCATATTGGCACCCGTCCTACTTATGGCAATGCCAGGAGATTTTGATCTTGGTCCTAAAGGGAAAGGGAGAGAAGGGTCTCCTTGGGGGTGGGGTGGGGGGCAGCAAAATCCAGAGCAGCCAGAGAGAAAGGCACATCTGAAAAGGGGAACCTGGATTTATTCAGACAGGGTCCTCCTTTCATTTTAGGGGGGAGATTTCCAAAAGGAAACTTCCAGTACCTAATCTCGTTTGTACAATAGGGAAGTAATGACCATTTATACATTAATGCTTTTCTTAGGTGTTTCCATTTACCCCGGCAGGTCAACTCTATGAAGTTTCTAATCTCACCGTCATTTTACAGACAATCTGAGGCACAGAGATGGGAAGTAACTTGCCTGAGGTTGCCCATCATAAATGATGGAGCCCGTCTGCGTGACCCCCAAGTCCACTCGCAGTCGCCTGGCTCTTACTGAGTTCTCTGTCAGAGATCTTTTTATCCGTGATAGAATTCCGTTCAGATGCTGCTGCCTCCTCCCTCCCTCCCTTCCCCCTCCCATCCTGCTCCCACAATCTGTAGTCAACATATGCCTCGAAAAGGCGACAAAGCCACAGACGTCCTCAGAGGCTTAAAAAAAAATGTAGTATTATTATGCAAGAGCTGAGAGAATCATTGCTACAAACACCCTTTGCCTTACTCAGTCCCGGCACGTTTGGAAAACCCGTCCTAAAACAGGAATCTGAGTGCCTTCGGGCACCGAAGACCTTGGACTGGTCCTCCACCATCCCCCGCCTTAGGGAAGGAGGCCTCTTAAATCCGCGCTGAGCCGGGGAAGGGCCCCTCTGGAACTGATGGAGACGCGCGCTTCCCCCGCTCTGGCCACAGATTTGTAATAACCTCTTGGCGGGGAGAGGCCCAGAGCAGGGGTGCGACGCCACGCTAGTGCAGGGGTGCGACCTCACGCCCGTGCGGGGCGCGCCCCTCACTCACCACGCAGCGTACCTCTGTCCCAGGCGTGGCGGGCGGCGGGCCCACCCCCCTCGCCCGCTGGCCTCGCCCCCAACCCCCGCCCCCTGTCCCGGGTTCCCAGGTCCCTCGGTGCCCCACTGCCCGGCTGGTCCGGCTTCCAGGGCTCCGCAACCGCTCCCGGCCCGCCTGCTCCAGACCTTGTGGCATTTTAAGCCCCAACTTGAAGCTGACTGATGGCTGGCTGCTGGGCGGCCCACACGTCTGGAGTTCTTCCCGGGAGAAGCCCCAAGTACAGCCCAGTAAATCAATAAACAAATTAATAAGCAAATACTGCTGTCTGCCGAGCCGAACTGGGACTCCCGGGCGAAAAAAATTTCAAATCAGCACCAGACGGCCACAGGGCATGCCGGGAACCGGGGTACATTTCGGGGTGGAAATTTCAAAGTTCCCCGCCCTGGCCCCCAGGACTCGAAGCAAGGCTGGGGGCGGCAGCCGGGCCGGAGCTGAGCCGGAGGGAGGTTGCTACGGAGGAAAGCCCAGTTGCAGCCTGAGTTCACCTTCATCCCCAGTTGCTCCTGGGTCCTCTGTCTCCCGCCGAGAGAGAGGCTCGGGCACAGCTGGCGGCAGCTTTGACCTGGGTCCCACAGACGATGATGACGTGGGTGACAAAGGAGCCTTGAATCACAGAAGGCACCAATTACGGGAGTTGGCCCCTTATTGCCGACTGGCGGCTCCTCCCCATAGTGGCTGCAGGGGGGCTTCTGTTCACTTCCTGGACTGGCGTGCGCAAGGAGCAGGAGGGGCCGGCAGCCAGAGGGAAGCCAGGTGACCCCCGCGGACGCCACCGCCATGACCCCATTTGTGAGAAGGTGTGCAAGTAGGGGTGCCGGTGCCTGGGGAAGACCGGAACTCCGGCTCTGGCACAAATCTCGGAGCTAGCCGCCTCCCCAGGCTTCAGAGCATCCACACTCCCACCCCCACCCGGAAAGTGCCGAGGGGCCAGGGTCAGGATGCAAACAGACGGGCCTGGACAGCTGAAAATAGACTCAACCGGACCTCCAGAGAACTCCAGCCAGGAAGCCTGCGGCGCCCTTTTCTGAAAGGCCCTCCAGAATGCTCGTGTCTTCTCTTTTGTGCTCACAAATGCCACCCAATCGCTGCGAGGCCACTGAAGCCGAATAATAAGGCAGAGAGAGTGTCTGCCTGGGGCGCTGGCCTCTGGGCTGTCTGCCAGGGCTGTCAGGCCGCCCAGACTTCAATACCAACAGAGCTAAGGGACAAGAAAACAGCTCCTGTAAAGGCTTGGAAGCTGGGGAGGGAAATGACCTGTCTTGTGAAGTGACAGAGTTCAGTCTGCCCGAGGCCTTCTGACGTGAGGCTGTTGCAAGGATGCCCGTGTGGGCAGGCTCTCCCCCACCGGCTGGGCACTAATCGTGCCCACAGTCGGCAAAACGGGCCTTGTAAGCACTGCGCTGCCTGGTTGCCTATGGCTCATGCTGCTAATGAGCCTGGGCCCACCATTTCTTCTGCTGCCATTGGGGAGGGGTCTTGTCAAGCTGCTACAGCACTCAGCAAACACTCTTCAGAAGGGAGGGCAGATGCCAGCCCCAAACACCCAGGACACGGGGAGAATTCTGATCATGCAGTCCACGTGCTGACCAACCTCCGGTGATCTGCCCTTGGTTCACAGAACCACGTCAAGATTCGCGAACATTCCAGTATTCCTCTGCGGACTCAGTCATAGGGTGCCCACTCTGTCCCTTTGAGGAAGGTGTCCAGGTGGTGACAGTGAGCGAGACAGACATCGTTCCCACCCCGCCTGAGCGTGCAGTAAGAAGATGCCTGGCTTCCAGTTTCAAAAGGTGGGCTGGGGTGGGCAGGGTACTCTCCAGAGGGAGGCTGGGGTTTCAAGAGGACTTAGAGGCAGGCTGGGCTGGGCTGGGAGCAGAATGCATCGCAGAGGGTGGAGAGGAGGCTGGCAAAGGGCAGAGGCCAGGATCAGCCAGTCAGGGAGAAGAGGAAGCCAACCTGCCCAGAGGGTGAGGGTGTGAGGCAAACAGAAATCTGTCCAGCTTCCAGGCCAGGGGGAGAGACAGAGGACCCAGACCCGGGGCCTGCCTCCTGCCTCCGGAGCCACTTGCCTCATTAATTGGCATACAACTGCCCAGCGAGCTCAGGCCCACACTCATCCCATAGCAATCACCACATGAGAGGAAGAGAGCAGGGTTTGGAGGAAATGCCAGAGGAAAAAGAGATCAGGCCCAAGACAGCTACCTTGCTGGCCCCAGAGAAGCCAACAGAAGGTACATGGCTGGGGAGCGCAGACCCAGGGGCCAAATCCTAGCTCTGTGTCTTACTAGCTGTGTGGCCCTGTGTGAGTCACTTCCCCTCTCTGTGCCTCAGTCTCCTCATTTGTAAAATGAAGGTAAAAACAGTATCAATGTTCATAGGTTGTTGTGGGAATTAGGTGAGTTCAAGTATATGAAGCACCTAGAGCAGCTTCCAGCGCCCAGTAAGAGCTATGACTTTTACTCTGAGGAAACAAGACGGCTGGACCTCCTCGCAAGGAAGGTGTGCTGGGCCCAGCCACTTCAGCAGCGTAGGCAAAGGAAGGAGAAAGAAAGAAGAGAAGAAAGGGGGACGAGTAGGCCTGGAACCAGAGGCTGCTGCAGCGAGTTCAGGCCCGCGCTGTGTTTGCTGAGTGTTGTAGCAGCCTGACAACTAAAGGCCCCAGGCTTTTAGAGGAACCATGGCACACGAGTGGGAACCCACTAGGCTCTGACATGTGTGCCTGTGTGCACATATATGTGTATGTAAGAGAGAGATTTTTTGTACTGTTGAATGCACTGATCTGAAGTGTACTGCGTAGTCAGTTTTTACATATGTGTACACTTGTATAATCACTACACAGGCCAGGATAATATTTCCATCACCCCAGAATGTTCCTACGGGGACAGTGGCCTTTAACACAGTCTTCATCGAAGCAGGGAGCCCACACCCCAACGAGGCATGAATCTACTGGGTGCCACTTCTATTTTATCTCATCCTTTTCAATTTGGCTTTGTGCGTGTACTTTATAATGCATGTAATACATTAGCACAGGAGTGCATGTTTAGAATTAATAGGTAAACATACGTTTGCTGGGTATATGAGCTGAATGTCTCTCCTGCTTGTTCCCTTGGCCTTCCTCCTCCACCCTGCCCTGGGGTTTCCGGTAAGATCTGGCTAGTGCGAGGGCTGACAGGAGGATAGGCCAGGGAAAGAATTTATTTTCAGGCCTCTCTCCCTGGGGGGCCACCTCAGATGGCTGTGTCCCTCACCGGGCAGCTCCTCACAGGTTGGCTCTCTCCCTCCAAATTTTGACAGTCATTCCCTCCCCTCCCCAGCAGATGGAAGGATGGCCTTTGCTCTCCTTACCACACTGTCTGTAGTGGTTCCTTTGTATATAAACTTTCTTGGATCACCCTAATTTGAATATGACATCTCTTTCCTGCCAGGACCCTGGCTGATATACAGGCACATCCTAATAAACGTCTTATCCACGGGGATATGTGCTCAAAACATTTGAAGATCACTGTTCACTGCGTAGTCAGTTTGTCCAGAAATCTGGACCCATCAGGGCAGTCTTCCTATTCCAAGAGGAGATGTGAAGGTAGCTGTTTCCAGCATTTGCTGCCCCCTCCCAGCAGCAGGTGTCCAGTCCACTTTGGAGATGGAGTGGCCCAGCCCACACTTGTGGCTCACCGAGGGTTCCTCCATTGGGATTGGCCCGGAAGCACCCTCCGGTTCACTCAGCTGCCTCACAGCCCCCATTTCCTGCTGGTGAGGAGAGTTTGATAGTTTGCTTGCAAAGGTGCAAGCGGGGTAGGGAAACCCACAAGGCATACTGTAGTACCCTCGGGCTGGCGAAATTGGAGAGCCCCTAAGGGAGGAGCAGTGTGGAGGGGGCTGCCTGGCCTGGGTAACTGTGGATACAGGGATGCGACCAGCTCATGGTAACCTCGCTGGGGGGATCTGGGTTCCTAACTTCCCTGTCCTCCCTTTTTCCTCCAAACCCAATAGGAAGCCAGAGGTCAGGGGAGCCCTTGGATGTGTCCAGAGACAACAGCTTTCCTGGCCAGGCAGCGGGGTGTGGAAAGGTGGGACTCAGATCTGGAGGGACAAAGGGAAGACTTCCTGCCCAGCACCGGAAATGACTTCTGTTCCCAAAATGCTTTGCCGCTACCCCCCAGGGCCCCTGGTCCCCCTGGTGCTCAGGGTGACCACAGCACAGCTCCATACAGCTCTCCAGATACAGAGCAGGAGGGACTCTTATCCCAAGGAGAGGCTGGAGGAGTGAGTGGAAGTTTGGAGGAAGAAGTCTGAACCTTCCCAGCAGGCAGGTGGAGGCAGCTAAGCAGTGATCTGGCTGATTCGAGGCCTGAGCCGGCATCCAGCACAGATGGACAGAATCTCTCTGATTCCTCACAGCCTCAAAGAGAGGAGGCGAGGGAGAGGGGAGGCCACAGATAAAAACGCCACTGCCTCCAGCAAGCCATTTAGGAAGAGCTCCTGAGCCTTTGTTCACTGCAAATACACAGAACTGGTTCTCGCTTCCCCTGGAGCGAAGGTTCTGGTATTTATGGCTGGGAAGGAGAGGGGAGAGGCAGCTGGCAGAAAAGGGGGAAGGGATTTCTCTCTCCCTCTCATCCCTGGGAAAACTCAGACCCCCTCAAACCCAGCTCTGCTTGTTTCTTTTCTGTGTAGCTCTGGGCAGTTTCCTGCATTTCTCTGGGCCACAGTGTCCTCATCTGGAAAGTGGCAATCATAGCACCCTCTTCCCGGGGTTCTTGGAGGAGTAAATGCGACAACACGTGTGCAAGCATATGTCCCTCACCAGAAGAAACGGAGGATGGTGGGCAAGTGCCATTTTATGGAATACCCAAAAGGAATACTTATCTCTAAATATGTCTTGTTGAAATAACAGGACCTTTCTCCCGCCCTCTACTGGTTTACTGAGTGTCTTCATGCCCCCGTCCCTCACCCCTCTTTGTGGGCTGCCCTGGAGCAGGGGAGAGGATGGGGGGGCCAGCAGCTGAGCCAGAGATCAGACACACACAGACATCAAGTGTGGGAACTCTGGAGATGGGAGGACACAAGTTCGGTGTATGGCAATTCTGGGAAGGGGGAAATCGGGCCAGGGGGTGCAAGGAGTGTGCCTAAGCAGTGGCAGGGGCAGAGAAGCCTCCCAGGTAGGAGGAGGAGCCTGGAACAGGAACAGCACCCATGGGGGAAGGTGCTGGGAGGAACTGGCCAGAAGGGCCACATACAGGTCCTGGGATAGTCCGCACTCTCGAACACCACACCATGTGCTTTTTTTTTTTTAATTAATTTTTTAAAAAGATTTTATTTATTCATTTGACAGATCACAAGTAGGCAGAGAGGCAGGCAGAGAGAGGGGGTGGAAAACAGGCTCCCTGCTGAGCAGAGACCCCCCCCCCCCATGCAGGGCTTGATCCCAGGACCCTGGGATCATGACCTGAGCCAAAGGCAGAGGCTTTAACCTGCTGAGCCACGCAGGCGCCCCACCATGTGTCTTTTTTGTTTGTTTGTTTGTTTGTTTTCTGGTGGAGATTTGTTTATTTATTTGAGGGGGGGAGGGGCAGAGGGAGAGAATCTTCAAGCAGACTCCTAGTTGAGCACAGACCCCAATACCAACCCTGGGCTCAATCTCACAACCTTGAGGTCACTACCTAAGCTGAAACTAAGAGTCAGACCCCCCCTTTTTTTTAAACATTTTATTTATTAGAGAGCATAAGCGGGGAAGGAGGGGCAAGGGGAGGAGAGGCAGATGGAGAGAGGCAGACTCCCTGATGAGCAAAGCCTGATGCGGGGCTTGATCCCAGGACCCTGGGCAGATGCCTAAATGACTGAGCCACCCAGAAGCCCCAAGTCAGACGCTTCACCAACTGAGCTGCCCAGGTGCCCCACCACAGTATGTATCTTGATAACCACAGAGGTAGAGACCCTATCCCGGAGAAGCCCCTCCAAATCTTTGTCCCTCTTACTATCTTTCTGCTCCTTCCTCTAAGCAAAACCCCATGCCTTAATCAGTCCAGACTGCTGGTGTCTGCCAGAGAAAGTGATTCCTTTTTGTTAGCCCTGGAGTCCCTACAAATTCATTCACTCATTCATTCACTCACACATTCAACAAATATTTATTGAACATCTATTACTTATGTTCACTATTTTAGGCCCTGGGGGATACATCAGTGAATGAAATGGAGCCATGTCCTAAGGTAGAGAGACAACAAACAAACAAACAAAAAAAATAAGCAAAATATATAGGAGGTGTTATGGAGGAAAAGGAAGGAGAATAAGAGGATGTGGGAGGGAGGTCAATTTAAAGAAAGTGCCAGAGGGTATCTCATCAGGAAATTGCCTTCGGAGTAAAGACCTGAAGGGAACAAGGGAGGAAGCCATGTAGGCGCCTGAAGGGAGAGCATTCCAAGCAGAATGAACAGCAGGTACACAGACACCGAGGTGGGAGTGCCTGACATATCTGAGCAAGAGCAAAAGGCCAGCGTAGCTGGGGTAGAGTGCATAAGGGAGAGTAATAGGTGACATCAGAGCTCATGGGAGGATCAAGCTGTGGAAGGCCTTGGAGACTGTTTTAAGATCCTCCCCTCAATCAGGCCCTTAATGTGGCATTTGGTTTCCCTCTTTCAAGCCACACTTGAGTTATTTCAAAATTTCAAATCTCCTGTATCAATTAGGGTGCATTTGGCAATTAGGTTGCATTTGAAAACCCAACAGTCAGTGCCTCAGATCAGTGCCTCAGATCAGATCAGATGAGTGCCTCAGATAGATCATAAGGATATATATTGTGTCCTGGACAAGTGTCTGAAGGTAGTGGGTCCCAAAACTAGTTTCACAGTTCACAGATGTCACCAATGCCCCAGCCTCTTCCTGTCTTTTTCATTCTGTCACCCTCAATGTGTCTCCTCATGGTGACAGGATGGCTGCTACAATTTCAAGCCTCACACCCCCTCCCAACAGCTTCCCAAGTAGAAATGAAAGTCTTGGACAAAGAAAAATGCATGTGTTTAGTGAGAAAACAGGAAGATTTTCTTCTTCCATATGTCTCTTATCATGGAGGAAAGAGTCTCCCAGAAGACCCAAAGACCTTTTGTTTCATTGGCCAGAATGGGGTCACATGCCTACTCCTCAGCCAATCACTGTGGAAGGGAACAGATGGTCTTAATTGATTTGTACCAATCATGATTCATCTTGGACCTGGACACGTTGACTGGTGGAGAAAATTGGGGCTTTTTTAGCAAGGGAGGAGGAAAGCTATGGGGTAGGTGATGGGTACTGTCTACCATCCGTCCCAGGTCCCCTCAACCACCCACCTGCCCTCCCACCCCATCTGTGATCCCTTCACCTATACCCTGGAGCCCAGCCTTCAGGGTTATCATTCCACTGAACTCATTGTTGTTCTTCCTAAGTTAACATCTCTGCCTGGCTTTCCTGTCCCAGCAAATGGCAACACCACCCACTAGCCCAAGACAGAATTACATGCTTGCAATGTGCCAACAGGCACACCAGTGATATATTGCATTAGTATTACGTTACTAGAGAATGTGATGCAAACAGAGCTCTGTGGTTTAGCCTGGCCTCTTGAAGTCTTGCCATTTGCTGTGAGAAGAACAAGTTCCCGGCAAGCTATTATCCCTTCAGCCTGAGTCCCCAAATGAGAGAGACATGGAGCAGATATGAATCTGAGCAGAATCACCCAGCTATCCTAAAATCCTATGAGCAAGAAGGGCATATCTGTTCCTGTAGTCACTGAGATTTTTTAAGATTATTTGTTACACAACATTATTGCAACAGTAGCTGGCCAATATAATGGGCATTCAGTTTGTTTCCAGTTCTTGGCTAGTACAACAAGGCACCTGCTTGTAATAGGTCACCTCGTGCACCCGTGTATCTTCAACTTTTCTAGTTAGTGCTGATTTGTTTTCCAAAATTTTGTACTAATTTACACCCCACCAGCAATGTATCAGAGTTTCCATGGCTCCACGTTCCTGTCAACACTTGGTTTTGTCAGATGTCTGCTGATCTGATGGGTGTGAAATTGCATTGTCTGTCTAACTCTTACTCATTCGTCCCTTCCTCTGAGCCTCCTTCCCTAACTCCTTTGTTGGAACTAGGTCTGCATTCTTAACACATTCCTGGCTCCTTATGCTTGCCTCTCACAGTTCTAGTCACATGGCATTGTGTTTCTCTTTTAGTCTATCACCAGACAGAGTCCCTGTATCCCAGCCCCAGTATAGAGATCAGCACTTAGTAGGCACTCAGTAAATAATTGTTGAATGAATATTTGATGAGAAACTTAAATGAAGCTGGTCAGCTCCTGAGTGTACGAGTTGAGGCAACTGATTCATCACAGGTACAAGGTGTGTAAAATGTCAGAGACCGATTGCTTTTCATGTGGGTATCTGATTTGGGCTTTGAATGCTGCTGGTTTTTAGCTGAAAATGTGATCAGACCAATGTGGATCTCAGGAGACTAGCAGCAGCTACAGAAGTGAGTGAAAGCTAAACCCAACGTTTTGTGGGAAAATGTGATCTAAAAAAAAGCAGGTAATGGCAAATAGCTAGAATTTACTATTGTTGCACGCTATTCTAAACATTTTATACATATATGGAGGCTTACAACAACCCTATGGGGGTAATATCAGAGGAGGAAACCAAGAAAAGCAACTCGCCTGAGGTACACAGCTGGTGAGTGGAGGACCTTGACTGGTTTGAACTCAGGCAGTCCGGCTTCAGAGCCTGAGCTTTTAATCACCATTCTCTGCTGCTGTTCTGGAAACCACACATACCCCCAAGGCAATTGCTTTAGAGATCATGGAAGTTGGCACCTCCCAGAGATCCCTTCCCTGAAACGCTGAGAACCCATTTGGATGGTATGGTTGTGTTTGATATATCTAAGATCATATTCAAAGGTCAGAGTTCTGAGCGATCCTTGAAAATGCATCTCTACTGTCAGTCAGAGCAATGGAAAGAACACAGATCTGGGAGCAGGGAGACTTGGGTTTTAATCCACTCTTGGCCACAGTCTTAGTTTAGGTTATTTTTGTTACATGAAGAAAAAAATAACTCCAAAATTCCCAAGATGAAGAGAAAAGCTGTATTATAAGGGATGGGTTGTGCTGGTGGGAGGCCCAAGTGTTGATCTAAGAACGTATGCACTGATAGGACACTTTCTGTGCCTTTCTCTCTGGGCTTTTTAAGACCAGCATTTCATTCCTGGGTCAAATTCTTGGGTGATGAAATCTGATTGGTCCAGCTTCAGTCAGGTGTTTTCCCTCAGGTCCAATCAACCGTGGGGAGGAAGTAAGATCACTTAAACCCCAGGCAAGGGGGATCATTCTGAGGTGGGTGGATATCTCTGGAAGGTGTCTAGTAAAGTTGCAAATTCACTGTAGACCTTAGAGAAGCCATCTGCCCCCACCCCACACCCCGGGACTGAGTTTTCTCATTTGTATCTTGTTTACCATTATATTTGCTATGCCTTGCACATAATAGATATTTAATAGATATTTGTTCAATGACTGAATGGGATCAAGCCATCTCTATATTACCTTCTGACTGTGATAGTGTGTCTTCTAGAATGTTTATATGTGAGCTGGGGGGGTTATGAGAGCTGACAGTGAGGAAGAAGAGGGAGAGGAGGGTGGACAGACACTGACTGGAGGTGTCCAGGGAAGCCAATTTAAGCAGTCCTTTCTCTGGGCATCTTTCCAGTGTCAATCCTCTGTCCTCACCAAGCAGCCTTCTGGACAGAATTTGGCTTCTCTAATGGACTTTGCCCCTGGAGAGTTAGTGCCCTTTATAAGTTAAATTGGCTTCCTGACAATAGCCAGCACAGTGTCCTTTGGTAAACATGGTCTTAAAGAGATGACCCTGGATTTTTTTTTCTTTTTCTTTTCAACCCTGGATGTGATTCCAAGGTCTAGAACCCAGACTCTTCCAGTTACTATGTGACTTGGGTGGGTCACTTAACCACTTGGTACATCAAAATCTTCGTCAGCCACACAGATATGAGAATATTTGTTCTGCCTCACTCATAGGAGTGCTTGAGGGATATTGCTTGTAAAATTATCCAAAATGATTGAACTACATTTACGAAGTGCTGACTCGATGCTAGACACAGCATTATATGCTAAAAATGGAGGATTTCGCATAATCCTCACAAGAATTTTAGGAGGTACCTACTAAGATTATCCCCATTTTTTATAAATGAGGAAACTAGGGCTCAGAGGTTAAGTAACTTGCCCAAGTTCACACAGTTGATGAGCAACAGAGCCAGGTTCAGAGCCATTCTGAACCACAAAGCTCCACGGCCTTTGTCAGTGGCCCAGCTATAGACAAATGCATGACAGTGTGGTGGTAATTATTATTACCAGAGCCAAAGCCCCCTTGGTCAAAATTAACTTTGAGTTTCCTGACATGGGACCTAGGACACCAAAACTTGGACTCCAGAGAAACAGAACTTCAGGGTATCTACCCTCAGTAAAAAAAAGGGGAAAAAAGTCTAGAAAATATATGAATTAAGAAATCTCTAAGCTGTGAATGAAAGAAACTTAGCTCAAACTAGCTTCCTCAAAAAAGGAGATTTATCGGCCTCCCTCTTGGGAGGGGGTGAGGGTGAGGAACCTCCAAGCTCAGGGCACTTTCTCTCTCTGTCTCTCATAGGTGTTGCTTTGTGCACGCAGCCTGCCTTCTATCATACTTCACATGAGCTGCTTCTCCTGGAAGAGTGACCAGCCACCAGCACTTCCAGGATCACATCTCAATAGCTCTATAACTAGAGCTGAGATGGGATTTCATTTCCCAGCTAGAGATTAAGAATCTCACTGAAGCACTCCATTGGCCCAGTTCAGTCATGTGTCCTCTCCTTTGAGCCAATCAGGACAGCCAGGAGCATGTGGTTCTATGATTGGCTGCCCAGCTTAGGTCACATGCCACACCTTGGATCAAGTACCACCTATGTGGTAGTGGGGGACAGTGGAGATGGCAACAAAGATATGGACTGGGGGGGGGCAGAGCTCTGAAGCCGGTGGTCGCCCCAGTTTGTGTACTCTTCAGCTGGTGGCTCCAAACTTCTTAATCCACATGTACTAATAAAAGTCACCTGGTGGGCTGTTAGTTTCATTTTCTTGTCTTTTTCTTCAAAGGTGTTCAGGTAGTCTTCTAGAGAGTTGGGGGAGTGGATCTGTCCTTTTCTGCAAGCCACTTCATTCACAAATGTACCTCAACTTCCTTGCCTGCAAAATAGGGCTGATCCAGCATCCGCCCAACTTCCTTACAGGGATGTGTGGGGACCCACAGAGCTAATGGATGTGAAAATTGCTTTAGAAAGAACAAAGTGCCATATTTACAAACACAGGATGTATTTATTGATTTATTTATGCTCCTTTGTGTTCCAGAAAAGGATTTGAGGTAGTTTACTAAAATGCACACAATACAGCGGGATAAAAATAGATAAAGTGATAGAGCAAAGGGAAAACAAGGGTAGAAGAATAAAATAAAGCCAGGGAAGATGCTGGTACATGGAAATCCATGCTCCAAATCCCTGAACAAGTTCAGATCTGAGCTTCCTCATGAACTAAAACGTGGGAAGCACAATCAGTTACAAAATGTATAGCAGCCATTAAGGTAAAAACGTAACAGCATACCAGGAAAGTTTTCATAGCTTATCTTGACACTCATATCTGATCAAGATGATATTGTGGATATCAATATATTATGAATATGCATATTCAACAATATTTAGATCTCTGTCCTTCCATTTTCACGCTGTCACTTGACATCTACTTCAGAGTCTCATGTGGAGTCATCTATGATTTGATTTCATTTAGCTAAAAACCAGATACCAATTAAATAGCAAGCAAAAACATCCCTTTCATCTCTTCTGGCTTTCTTTCTCTGGGAAAATGAGATCAGATGCACGGAATGGTACATGAGTTCCCCAGTGAAGTACAGGACAAAAAAGTTCGAGCATTTTGGCTTCGCTGAAACATATAAAAATCACCAAGACATAAAACTGATCCAAGCAGGCCATAAAGACACTGCTGCCTTTGCCTCAGAACTTGGGCTATAATCTGCTGTCCTGGAAGAAAATTCAAACATAAATCAGCCCCCACTGTATTTTTAACCACCTACGAAATTCTTCATTTCCTGCCTGAAATGCTTCTGACAGTGAATGATTCCATTCTCCCCCACTTCTGCTCTGAGAAGGTGCCCTCGAGGCAGTGGTGGGAAGGGGAAGGCTGGGGTCCAGGTCCGGACCCCTTGGGTCAGGCAAGTCCAGTATGCACAAAGGGGTGGAAAAATCGACTAAGGGTCTCTGTAACAAATAAGCCAGGGTTGTGGCTAGCCTACACAGTGATTTTGTGCAAAGTTGAAAGGGTTACCCTGTAGGCATAGGAAGTCCCTTGGGGTCCTACCTGGGGTGCCCTCTTCCCCATCTTCACCCAACCTAATCTCATCTACCCTCCCAGACCCATAATCTCCACAAAGCCCACAGCATTCTCTTTTTTTCTGAGTTTCTAATGCATCAACAGTACGTACCAGACAGCTGGCATTTAATTATATGATGTCTGGTGTTCACTATTTCATGTTGTCAGTCTGTCTCTCTAACTAGATCAAAGCTATCTTGAGGGTAATGATCAGTTTTTATTTGATATGTCTACCTTACAGCCAAGGAGGGTGCCTTATGTCTAGATGCTTTACATATAACAAGGTCATTAAAACAGAATCTTAGGGTGTCTAAGCGGTCTAGTTCCCCCTCCCAGTCCCCATGCCCATTTCACAGATGAGGAAATCAAAAACCCAAGAGGAGGCTTTATCTGCCCAAGGTCATGCAGTGAGAACCCAGCCTAGCCAGGAATGAACCTGTTCTCCTGTCTGCCAAGGCAGTGTCCTATTTCCCTTAAACACTTAGCTCTAAAACTCACAGACAGTTCAGAATCACAGCCCACTGGAGAACAAAGACAGACGGACAGCCTGCCCACAGTAATCGATCTGCATGTGGGCAGAGTTTCTAGCACAAAGCCAGGCCAAGCTGCAGTAGGCTCGCCAGACAGCTCCCGTGGTAATCAAAGCTGGTCTTTGTATGTAGCAGGGGGACGAAAGGACCTCAGTGGGTCACCTGGGGCTTTTCAGCCTCCCCAGCACCACAGGATCACGCCATCTGTAATGTCTAGGCACATAAAACCCATGATTGATGGTCTCAGCAGGAAGGACAAGTAGATAGGTGGAGAGACGTCACAGAGAGACACTTGTGTATGTTAGGGGCTGCCTTTTGCAGTGAACCCACTTGATAGCAAGAAACCACCTAAGTATTTGCCCCAAACTCCTAACAACAGGTATTTTACAACAGTGTCAAAGCTGATCAAAACCAATATCAAAATAATAACAAAAAAAAATACAAGTGGCAACAGTTGCTAAGCAAACCTTATACCAGAAAGCTGGCAGCAGAAGCATCAGTCCTGCCGAGTCCCTGCTGGTCATTCACAAAGCACAGCACCGGCTGCTTCGTAATGCTCACGATGACCCTACAAGCCTGGTCTCATGAGCTCGTTTCGTTTTGCAGGCATGGGAAATTATGGTTCAGGAGACGTAAGTGTCATGTCCCACATCACACCACTGCTAAGTGGCAGAGCTGGGGAAGGGAGTCCGGGTGGGTCTCCCTCACTACCCTTACGCTACAACCCACATGTGCATTTCTTCCAGCCCCATTTCAAGTTATTTGTCCTCTTATCAGAACCATGGGACAAGGTTTGGGTGGAAAATCCAAGGCTCTTCCAGAAAAAGATAACAGCTTGCCCAATATTTCACAAGGGAATTGGAGCAGGGGGAGAAAAGGGACTGAAGCCCACTTAGATCTCCCTGGCTTTTTCTTGGTGCCAAACAAACGCATGAGAAGCCACTTTCTAAAAGAACACAGTGTTTTCCCCTCTCTTCTCACCTCCCCTGGGCCTGTGCCTGTGATAATTGGGAAGTACAAAGTCTGGTTTTTCTGGGATTGGAACCAATGCTGTGAAGAGTGTTCTGACAATAAATGCTGTTGATTGACAATTGATGGACAATGTTCTTGAGCAAGTGTTTCCTGTGCCAGGTGTGTTAAGCTGAGAACTGCTCTAAACAACTACTCAACAGCCTGCTTCCTGTTTAGACAGAATTTACTACACTTTCCCTCTATGGGCCTCAGTCATGTGGCCAGGCGAGATGCTATCTCAGGTTCCCTCCAGCTCCATTACTCAATGACTCTGTCCAGAAGAGAACACAGATCTGAAAACAATTCTCCTCCACCCCCCAAACATTGAGTCAGGGTTAATCATTCACACAAAGAAACACAAGCTCCAGTAGAGAGGTAACTGGTCAGAAAATAAGGCGTTTCGTTCTAGTATCATATACTTTGGGCTAATAATTCCACTTATTTGTGAATTTATCTTAAAGAACCATGTACACAAAGATGTTTGCTTTGGCATTATTTGGAAGTAATGTCCCATAGAATAATGTCCAATACCAGAATGGTGTGACTCACCCGGCAGTATATACAGCTATCACAAAAGGTTATTTGAAAGACATGAGAGAATGTCTATGACTGCTTTTTTTTTTTTTTTAAAGATTTTATTTATTTATTTATTTGACAGAGAAAGAGAGAGCATGCACACAAGCAGGGGCAGCAGCAGAGGGAGTGAGAGAAGCAGGCTCCCCACCGGGCAGGGAGCCTGATGCAGGGCTCAATCCCAAGACCCTGGGATCATGATCTGAGCCAAAGGCAGATGCTTAACCAACTGAGCCACCCAGGCGCCCCTATGACCGGCTTTCAAATTGCAGTTCAGTATCCATTAATGGGTCATGAAATAAACTTAATAGGTCTCCTGCCACCAACTCTTTTTTAAAATGAAATAGACTGGAATAGAAAATAGAGTACATAACAGGTGGTAAAGACGTTCATCAGGAAACCAGTTTAGGGTATGTGGATAACTGGGCCAAAATACCCACAGTATTTTTGTATCATATGGTCACAATTAAAACATCTCTGAAGGGGGTGTCTGGGTGTCTCAGTCACTTAGCATCTGTCTCTGGCTCAGATCATGATCTCAGGGTCCTGGGATCGAGCCCCACATCCAGCTCCCGGCTCAGCAGGGAGCTTGCTTCTCCCTATCCCGTTCCCCCAGCTTGTGGTCTCTCTCTCTCTCCCCTGTCAATTAAAAACAAAACAACAACAACAACAAAACCAAAAATCTCTAAGGACATGTCTACAGTGTACTGTACAATAGGATTACAAGAGTGTAAAACACTCTGAGGCAAAGCCTAGAAGGGAATACACAGGAACAAAGGTAAGAATTGCATTAAGAGTGGTAGGATAGGGTGCCTGGGTGGCTCAGTGGGCTAAGCATCTGCCTTCAACTCAGGTCATGATCTCAGAGTCTTGGGATTGAGCCCCGCATTAGGCTCTCTGCTCAGAAGGGAGCCTGCTTCCCCCTCTCTCTCTGCCTACTTGTGATCTCTCTGTCAAATAAATAAATAAAATCCAAAAAAAAAAAAAAAAAAAGAATGGTGGGATAAAGGGTGTTGTTTTTCATTTATAAGTTTTCTGTGATGTTTGTAGGCAGGGTTGTTTTGTTTTTTGTTTTTTTTTTTAAGATTTTATTTATTTATTTGACATACAGAGATCACAAGTAGAGAGGCAGGCAGGGAGAGAGAGAGGAGAAAGCAGGCTCTCCGTGGAGCAGAGAGCCCGACCTGGGGCTCCATCCCAGGACCCTGGGATCATGACCCAAGCCGAAGGCAGAGACTTTAACCCACTGAGCCAGCCGGGCGCCTATTTTTGTTTTTTAATTTTATTTTTAAGCAACGTCTGCACCCCAGGTGGGACTTGAACTCACAACCCCAAGATCAAGAGTCACATGCTCCACCTCCTGAGCCAGCCAAGAGCCCCTGTAGGTGGTTCTTAGCAATAAAACAATAAACATGAGTAGAGGGGCGCCTGGGTGGCTCAGTGGGTTAAAGCCTCGGCCATCCGCTCAGGTCATGATCTCAGGGTCCTGGGATCGAGCCCCGCATCGGGCTCTCTGTTCAGCAGGGAGCCTGCTTCCTCCCCCCTCTCTGCCTGCCCTTCTGCCTACTTGTGATCTCTGTCAAATGAATAAATAAAATCTTTAAAAAAAAATAAAAAATAAAAATGAGTAGAAACACATGACCAAAAACCAAAACAAAACAAAGGAATACCAACTTGTCATTATGAGAGCCCAGGGGGCCAAAGGACTCAAGGTGGGGCTTCATGGAGGAGCACAGCTTCAGAATGAGCCTTGAACATGGGACAGAATTTGAACGGGGCACGGGGAATGGCCTCTAAATAAGTAGGGTGTTCACTAAAAGGACGAAGGATACAGAAGGATAAAATAGGGTGAAAAAATGCCTCCGTGATGTAAAATGGTTTCATCTAAGAAGGAAAGGGGCACCTCCATCTCTGGAGGATGGGCGACTACTCCTCCGGAGCCAATCTAGCCATCCCCTCCCGGCCCTGACCTGAGATCTCAAACTACAGGTTGCCCCTCATAAACATGGCCGCGCCAAGATGGCCACGCCCCCTCAACAGGGTCGTGACCACCAGTAGCCCCGCCTCCCGCCGTCTCTGCGGCCAATGAGAGGGAAGTACGGGTGTTGGTGCATGCGTGGTGCCACCAGAGGGTGCGTCCAATAATGACTGGGGGATCGCGGCGAGTAACATGACCAAAAAGAAGCGGGAGAATCTGGGCGTCGCTCTGGAGGTGAGGGGACAAGTCGGGTTGGGCCGCGTCGTTAGCTGCCTTCTCCCTGCGGCGGGGTACAGTGGGACGGCTCGGCCGCAGGTTGGAGGAGTGGCTGAGGGGAGGAAGTGAGGGCGACGCGGATTTGAGAGAGGGACGCGAGGGGCTTGAGAGCTTCGGATGAGGTACCCGAAGATGAGGGGCGGGATGGGTGAAATGGAGTTTGGTGAGCCCGAGGGGGCACCGGAGGTGAAGGGACCTTTACAGAGAGGAGACGTGGAGGTGAAGGGGAGGCCCCGAAGAGGACTGGCCCCGGAAATAAGGAGGCCCAGAGAGGAGACATGTGACTGAAGAGGACGCAAAAGGAACGGGCCCTCGGGGAACAGGGCGCTCCAAACGGATAGATACCTGTGGATGAGGGCCCCCCCAAAAGTGAGAGAGCGCATACTGTTTAGTGTATTACTAAATGGCTTAAACATCCCCTGAGATGGGAAATTTTTCCCCTGGGGTACTGAAGCACGTAGCCTGAAAATTACTATGGGAATTATGGGAATTTGTGGAGAATTCTGGAATGATGAAGTTCCCAAAGAGCTTAAAAATAATGTACTGCATATGGAAGGGAAAGAAAATTGAGGCATATTGAGCAGCTGCTATGTCCTACTTCATTTGCATTCTCAGTCCTCACTACAAGCCTGTGAGTTTTGTTTTGTTTTTTAAATTTTATTTATTTATTTGAGAGAGGGAGAAGCAGACTACCCCCGCCCCCCAGCGGGGTGCCCGATGTGGGGCTCAGATCCCAGGACCTTGGGATCATGACCCCAGCCGAAGACAGTCGTTTAGCCAACTGAGCCACCCAGGCACCCCAGGTCTGTGAGAGTTTTAAACCAGTGGGGAAACAGGTTTCAGGCAGAGCCCAGGCCAAAGCAGTGGAGGAGCTGAGACGCAGCACAGGCGATTTGCCCTCTAGGGCATCTTATTTCTTCAGTGTTACATACAGTTCCCTCAGATACTGTCCCAAGAGTTACCAGAGAGATACGGGATAATCTTTGGGAGTTTACTGCCAGTTCAGTAGTTCTCAATAGAATGCATTAAGAATAATTTGCAGAGGGGCACCTGGGTGGCTCAGTGGGTTAAGCCTCTGCCTTCAGCTCAGGTCATGATCTCAGGGTCCTGGGATCGAGCCCCACATCGGGCTCTCTGCTCAGCAGGGAGCCTGCTTTCTTCTCTCTCTCTGCCTGCCTCTCTGCCTACTTGTGATCCCTCTCTGTCAAATAAATAAATAAAATCTTTTAAAAAAAAATTTGCAGAGTTTGTTTAAAATGGAGACTTGAACTGTCTCCCACCCCAAGTAATTCAGTAAGACTTGGGTATACATTTTCAACAAGGAATCTGCATTTTTTAAGTAGGCTCCATGGCCAGCCTGGGGCTTGAACTTAGAAACCTGATATGGAGAGTCCCGTGCTTGACGGACTGAGCCAGCCGAGCACTCCCAGGAATCTGCATTTTTAACCAGCTACATGCACCCATGTTGATGCAGGAGGTTTTAATACCACGTCTTAAGAAATATTGCCCTACTTGGTACAAAAAAAAAGATTGGTGGAAATATGAACCTCCCTCTAAAAGAGAATATGAGTGGTAAAATGAGGTGCACTGTGTGGTGGGAAAAGCATAGACTTTATTAGATTAGGACACAATAATTGCTGAAGTAGAGAAACCCTAAAATTCATTGGCTTCAGAAAGTTTATTTTTTTCTAGTAGGGTAGAGCAGGGATTGGCAGATGTTGCCTATAAATGGCCAGATAGTACATTTCTAGGCTATGTGGGCCATATGGTCTCTGTTGTAACTACAGTTGATCCTAATTATTCACGGATTCTGTATCTGTGAATTTGCCTTCCTGCTAAAAATGTATTTGTAACCCCCAGATCAGTACTTGCAGTGCTTTTGCAGTAATTCACAAACAAACCAGTGAAAAATTTGAGTCACCTGAGGCACAGCTAAGGTCGAACAAAGTAACACTCTGCCGTCTTATTTCAGCTTATACTATAAACAGGTGTCTTTTTTGTGGTCTATTTAGTGCCATGTTTTTTGCGTTTGTGTGCTTTTTGTTGGTGATTTTGTTGCTTAAAATGGCCCTCAAGTGTAGTGCTGAAGTACTGTCTAGTTTTCCTAATGTGCAAGAAGGCTATATTTGCCTTACAGAGAAAATATATGTTAGATCGGTTTTGTTCAGAGTTGAGTTATTGTGCTTTTGGCTGTGATTTCACTGTTAATGAATCAGTAATATATATTAAATAAAGTTTCTGAACAGAAAAACACACAAAACACAAGGTTTTGTATTGATCACTTGATAAAATTGTTGTGACCAGAGGCTCATAGGAATCTAACCTGGTTCAGTATTTGGTAATTCATTGTTGGCAGCAACTTTATAGAACATAGCTACCATAAATAAGGAGCATCAACTATGCTTAGATAGGCGATCTTAGCACAATGGCAGCCATAGACAATATGTGAATTAATGGGTGTAGTTGTGTTCCAATAAAACTTTACAGCGGACTGTATTTGGCCCCCAGGCCGTAGTTTGCCAATCTGTGGTCTAGAGTGGTTCTGCTATAGTCCCCTCATCTTGTGACCTGCCATCCCTCAGTGCCTTAATGTCACCTCATGAATGAAATTAAGTCACATCCCATTGATGTGTCCACTGGCAAGGAAAGAGTGGAAGAAGCATAAGCGTCATTGTCTTAAGAGTCATGGGTGCAGGGGCGCCTGGGTGGCTCAGTTGGTTAAGTATCCTACTTGTGATTTCGGCTCAAGTTTTGATCTCATGGGTTGTGGGATCGAGCCCCGCCTTGGGCTCCTCCCTCTGGAGAATCTCCCTGAGATTCTCTCTCACTCTCTGTCCCTCGCCCCATTCAGATGCTCCCTTGCATGTGCACTCTCTCTTTTCAAATAAATAAATCTTAAAATAATAATAACAATGGGCCCAGAGTGCCCACTTTCCGTTGGTAAAGATGTGAGCTAAGACTCGAGACCTCACCCAACTGCAAGGAGCCAACTGCAAGAATGCCAAATGCATTCATTGGCTAGGAGGCCACATGCCCAACTACAGCTTGATGGCTATGGAAAAAGGGCCTAGCATGTTTAGTGGACAGCCTGTAGTCTCTACTGCAGATTGCAATTTACCTCAAGTGTGTTTTTTAAAAATTCTTTATTTAAATTCAATTTAGTTAACATATACTGTATTATTTCAGGGGTAGAATTTAGTGATTCATCAGTTGCATGTAACACCCAGTGTCATCATACCACGCGCCCTCCTTAATGCCCATCACCCAGTTACCCCATCCCCCTACCCAGCTCCCCTCCAGCAACCCTTAGTTTCTTTCCTATAGTTCAGCGTCTCTTATGGTTTGCCTCCCTATATTTATCTCATTTTATTTTTCCTTCCTTTCCCTTATGTTCATCTATTTCTTAAATTCCACATGAGTGAAATCATAGGGTATTTTTCTTTCCCTGATTTATTTCACTTAGAATTATACCCTCCAGTTCCATCCACGTCATTGCTGATGGCAAGATTTCATTCTTTTTTATGACTGAATAATATTCCTGTGTGTGTGTGTACACATACATACATATATACACACCACATCCTTATCCATTCATCTGTTGATAGACATCTGGGCTTTTTCAATATTTTGGCTATTGTGGACATTGCTGCTGTAAACATTGGCGTGCAGGTTCCCATTCAGATCACAATATTTGTAACCTTTGGGTAGTGCATTTGCTGAGTTGTAGGATAATTCTATTTTAACCATACTGTTTTCCAGAGTGTCTGTACCAGCTTATAATCCCACCAACAGTATAAGAGGGTTCCCCTTTCTCTGCATTCTTGCCAGCACCTGTTGTTTCCTGAGTTGTTGATTTTAGCCATTCTGACTGGTGTGAGGTGATATCTCATCGTGGTTTTGATTTGTAACCTCAAGTGTGGTTTTGGGGAGACGATATATCTGAAATCCCAGCCATTGGGTCTCCAACCCCTCTTCCTTTGCCCACCTCCACTGCAGAGGTTAGAAAAGCTCAAGAGATGCTTTCCCAGACTCAAGTATGGTTTTGAGAGGACCATATGTGTGAAATATGTAGCACACGCAGGGCTCATGGTGGAGATAATCAACAAACAGTGCCCTTATTAGTAGCCTTTATAGTTCTTTTGCAGTATTCCATCATGGTTAAGTCCAGCCCCCTTGTTCAGACTTAGTTTCTTTTTCTGTAACATGATGACCTTCAGTTTCATCAGGGGTTATAAGTTCATTGACTGTGATCCAAATACAGGTCACCAAAGTCTTGTGTGGCTGACACAGGTTTCTAAAATGTTTTAAATTTGGTGGGCCTGTGCTCTCCTAGTACGTTCACATTCACCTTTTTTTTTTTTTTAAGTCCTGTCAGTACCAATGTAGATATTTACGTTTGTAACTATCTAGAGTTTGTTTAAAAAAAAAACAAAAAACAAAAAAAACTCTAAGGTTACTTTTTGCTTTGATATTTTAAGATTCGAGATCTATAACTGTGCACCTTAGGAAAAGCTTGGCATGTGGCTGTCTCCCCACCTGTTCCTCCATTGCCCCCAGCAGATCTGAGTATTGAATATGCACTGATGCTCAGTAGCAGTGGATATTGTCCTCTTATTAAAAGTCATGTGCCCAGAGCCAATGAAGTGGTGATTTAATCAAAATGTTTGTTAATCTGACGAGTGCAATAAAACCCCCACAAGTGAGCGATCTCAGCACCTGCAAACAGTCTCCACTTGTTGTAATGAAGCAATTACCAAGCAGGCAGCACTCACCCTGAGGGCTGGCTTGGGCCAGCTGTACTGGGCAGTCACCTCCCAGGTCAATCAAGGCACCCCCTAGCAGCCTCCATTCCTACGTCTCCTCTCAAGGTCTGTTTATCCAACTCATTTGCCACCCCGTAAGATCTCAAAGTTGGAAAAGACTGGCTATGAGTTTAGCTTCTGAGAGTTAATTCTGAATAATGAGAGCATTCAGATGAGAAATCACCAGCTTTGCTACTGATTTTTTTTTTTAAGGTTTTATTTATTTAGTTGACAGAGAAGTAGGCAGAGAGGCAGGCAGAGAGAGAATTTGCTACTGATTTTAATGTGTGGAAGGAGGGAAAGTTGCATTTCAGTCTAAACTGATAGATTTTGACTGATGTAAATTCCTGTTTGTTTTTGTAACTCTGATAGTAATGAGCTGTTACTTGGTCATTGTATTTTCTTTCACAGTTAGACCATTCAGCTTGGTGTCTTTAGATGTTTCAACAGCCAGTGTGTCCTCACAGATGTGTGGTGTCTTAGCTGACATCTTAAGGGGATAACTAGGTTGGATCTGGTCCCTAGTACAAAAATCTATCAGTTTGAAACGTTTGGCTATAAGGTACAGAAACTGACCTAAGTAAATAGGAATATACATTCTTCTCCATAACAAATTTGGAGGTAAATGGCTACGGCATTGGTTCAAAAGCTAGGTCAAGGCTGGTATTTCTACATTCTCTTAGCTGTTTCCTCATATTCTCAAGATAGCTACCACAGCTCTAGTCATTATATCCAACTTTAAGTTAGGAAGAAGGATAAAGGAACTACAACACTGTTCCTTTTTTTTTTTTTTTTTTTAAGATTTTATTTACTTGAGAGAGAGAGAGATCACAGAGGCAGAGGGAGAAGCAGACTGGTTGCTGAGCAGAGAGCCCAATGTGGGACTCGATCCCAGGATCCTGAGATCATGACTTGAGCCAAAGGCAGACATTTAACCGACGAGCCACCCAGGCACCCAATGTCCCTTTTTATCAGCAAAGCATAAGCTGTCCCAGGGGTCTTCCAGCTGATTTCTGGAACATTTCATTGGCCGGTACTGGATCATGACCATCCCTGGCTGCAGTGAGTGTGGGAAAGCATCTCTCTAGCTTTTCTAACCTCTGTAGTGGGCAAAGGAAGAGGGATTGGGAATCAATGTTGTGTTGGCCAACTAATAGTATTTGCTATAGGAGATAAAAGTGAATGGGAGTCATTTAAATTCACAAGAATCCTTACCAGAAAAAGAGGTGATAAATTGAGGGTAGAAAATTACATAGGCAAGATGAGCACAGGAGGAAAGAACCTTGACATTGTAATTATTCGTTCAGTATAAGCCACTGCTGTAAGCTCTCTGTGGGCATAGAGAGGCAGAAGCACCAAGTTGTTGGTTTGCAAACTGGCCCCCTTCCATGGAGGACAGAGAGACCCAAGAAAAAGGCAGTCCACGCCAGGTTGGTAGGTGGCAGGTTTAATAAGCAAGGGAATTTACTGGTGAGGCTTGTCTTGGGTAGTGAATAAGAGGACTAGATCTCTGCACCCGCCCGCCAAATCTTCAGAGTTTGTCCAGAGGCCTTGACTGGGTTCAGTCACGTATACTGTCCAGATGGTCTCCACAACACATGGTCTCTCAAGGCTATGTCCTTGGAATAGCTCCCACTGTGGGAACAGTGGGCAGAACGTACATTCCAAGGTCAGTGGAGGGATGAGGAGCCTCCAATTGCCCTGGTCCCGTGCTCAAGTCAACCGGTGGTCACATCCTCTTCGTTACCTCCTCCAGCACCAAGATGAAGACAGTCATAGGCTGTGCACAAGGTTGGGGGTCATCTACCAATTTTCTGAGACAAGGGGCAGAAGCAGCTTAGTGGACCATCAATAAATATTTACTGAAATGGCTTGAGTAGCTGGAGGAAGCGCTTGAACCCTCGCCCTTGCCGTCTGGGCCCTCTTGAGTGGTTCACTGGTCAGGGTTAGGAGGCTAGCATGGGGCAGGCAGTTGGACACCACCTTTCGGGGGAGCCACCCACCCAGGGGTCGGGAGAAGGGCCACTGACCATTAAATGAGCCTCACCTGCTGTCAGGCGCAAGCGACAGGTTGCCATTGGGCAGGTGATTCCTCTCGGCAGCCTGTGTCTGGCTCCATTCCACTTGACAGGGGTCAGGAGACTAAAACCTCATTACCTAACACGGCTGGATGTCAGCATGTGTGGAGTGGCTGTTTGCCAGCATCTTAATTAATGAATTCATAAGGCATGGGGTGGATGCCAGTTCTTGAATAGTGCTTTGAGCCTTTCAGCGATGAAGAAGCTTTTGCTAATTTATCAAAAAATATATATTGGGGGAAAGAGGAGAAAACAAACCCCAAACATTCTGGCCCAGGGACAGCTGAAGGCTTCAGGCAAGGACTGCCGTGGCTCTCCTTGTAGAGCTGCTCAGCACACCAGAAGGTCTCACAAGGTCTCAGAGCTTGCAAGCGTTTCAGCAGGGCCCCTTGTGTGCCTGACCTGGGGCGGTGGAGGAGAGGGCAGTGAGTCTCCGGAGAAATGACAAGCCCTTTGGCTCTCTGCTTTTCCTGAAAATTACTCGTTGATTAAAAACCGGGAAGATTTACAGTCTTCATCTGCTCACCCTGGGAGAGAAATTTCTGATGATTTGGGGAGACATGGATGGAGGTTTTGTCTTCTGTCCCCACAGAGCCCTGAGCCTCCTCCACAGAAAAACATCCCTTCAGCAGTGTCAGGGCAAAAGGCCCTTTGGGGTTTGAGGCTGGTCACCTGGGAAATCGAGGCCCATGACCCTCATGTGATTTGGCAGTGTGGCCTGATGGCCTCAGATGGAAAGCCCCAGCACTCTTGCCACAGAAATCTGGGCAGGTGTTCTGGCCTCTTTACCCATTATAATAAATGTCCTGGGGCCTCCCTGACATGTGAAAATGAGTGGATTTCCAGAAATCCAGTTCCTAGGCTGCTGGGGCTGGAGATAAAACAGCTGGCACCATTCTCAGGGCTGTGAATTGGCATGTGAAAAGAAAGGCCTTGCTACCCACTAGGGAAAGAAGGGCTTATCAAGCCTACCGTAGCTCACCTTTCTCCTTCTCAAAACTGGGTCTGTTTTTTGTGAATTTCGGACTGCTGTGGCAGTTTAGGCAATCTGGGGCGGGGGGAGGCGGGTAGGGATCTTCGAGAAGCCGGAAGCTGGAGGGTAGGTAGTTGCCTTCAACATGAGGATATGCACCCTGTTCCCATCTCACTGTCTCCAAGCAGATTTCAGTCAGGTTCTTGCCTCACAGAGAGTATCTGTTACGTGGACAGAGACCAGGCAAAGCCCTTGTACAAGATTATTCAGAGTAGAGAATCTGTTGAAAGCAGATCAACAAGCTTAGATTGGCTTCGACTGGGATGTGGAATGACTTTGTTCCACAGAACCCTTCTTTGTCGTGAATGTTTTCATGAGGGATTTTGGAGCAAGAGCTTGAAGTGTTGGGAAGAACATAAGCTCTGAAGCAGAAAAACCTCAGATTCAGACCCTCAGTTCTGCCACTTCCCAATTACATGACCTTGATTTAAATCTCTACACTGGGAGTTTACTCCTCTCTAAAACAGAAACAGCCCCTTCCTTGCAGAGTTGCTGCAGACATTGGTAGCCTACACGAGCTGCACAAACTGCCTAGCCTGGAGTACAAGGACTGGGGGTTATTCCCAGGAGCTGAGAGGCTTAGGTAGGTCGGTATGTTGGGTGGCAGCTAACAGCACAGACTTGGACTGCCCAGCACCCACCATGTGCGCCCTGTGACCCTGGACAAATGACTTCCATCTCCACAGCCCAAGCTTCCTCATCTGCAAAAGGTGAATACAGGAGTTCCCCCTTACCCATGGTTTTACCTTCTGAGGTTTCAGGTACCCACAGTCAACTCAGCCTGGAAGCAGATGATCCCCCTTCTGACATATTGCCACAATGCCTACATCATTCACCTCATATCACCTTATCATGTAGGCATTTTTTCATCTCCTATCAGCATAGGAAGGGTGAATATAGTACAGTAAGATACTTTGAGAGAGAGACTACATTCACATAACTTTTATATATCCCCTTTTGTCATAATTGTTTTATTTTTTAATTTTTAAAAAATTTTCCTTATTTATTGCACAGAGAGAGAGACAGTGAGAGAGCGAACACAAGCAGGGGGAGTGGGAGAGGGAGAAGCAGGCTTCCTGCTGAGCAGGGAGCCCAATGCAGGGCCCGATCTCAGGACCCTGAGATCATGACCTGAGCTGAAGCCAGATGCCGAACAGCTGAGCCACCCAGGCGCCCCCATAATTGTTTTATTATTAGCTATTGTTGTTAACCTCTTATTGTACCTTATACATAAATAAAACTTTAACATAGGTATGTACGTATAGGAAAAAACATATACACACATACAACCATATATATATCATATATATACCATACAGACCATATATATACCATATACTATATTTATTTATTTATTTATTTCAGTACTATCTGTGGTTTCAGGCATCCATTGGGGTCTTGTTCCCAGCAGATGGGGGGACCACTGACTGATGCTACTACTACCCCCTCATAGGGTTATTGTGAGCATTCTGTGCATGAGGTGCTGAGAACTGTGCCTGGCGTATAGCACATGCTATGGAAGTGTTGGCTGCTACTGGTAGTGTGATTTAATGTTGGGTGGATTTCAGCTTCTGTAAGTTGCTTTGACTTGTGCTGTGCCATCTACGTACCCCCACACCATGCTCTTTATTAGCAAGTACCTGGCCAGGGAGCTGTAGGATATAACCCCATAACCACTGCCTGACTCCTGAAGTTAACCTGTTCCAGAAACTTCTGGCAGACAGTGGCCAGAAACTGTGAGCAAGTCTGGGAAAACCGGAAATAACTTCCTAAACCAGAAAGCAGAGTGCCCTGCGTAACCCAGAGCTCTAAGTCCTGAGGGTGCTTTCTGCCTTTTTCTGAAGAAAGCCTCGCCCTAGACAGTGGCTTGGGGTGGGTGGGGAGTCGCCTCCCAGGCTGGGGAGAGGCTCTTGGGAGCACCATTCAGGTACCCTCACTAGGAGCACCTGCAACAGGGGAGTGGCAGCCTGTGGCTTATGCCTGTCAGCAGGATATGAGCTGTGCACGAGGGCCCGGCAGCCGCCGGACCTGGAGTGGCCCCCCTACACCCCAAGGGGACCTGATCTGACCAGTGTGCTGGGTAGTTATCCGTGCATGAGCTGGCACTAGGGTTCTCTGTCTCCAAAGAGGCCTCACTCGGGGTTTCAATTCCAGGAGGCTCCACACTCGTGAAAAGATGCCTCACGGGGATTTCAGACGAATTTTACAGTTTCTCTTAACACAGTGGTTTTATGGCGTTATAGGACCCCAGGGAGACTTCCCTAAAGCTCTGAGAATAAGGTGTTATTCCCCAACTCAGGTGGCAGAGGGGATTTTGCTTAGCTGGCGCAGGGCTCATGACTGGCAGGTACAGCACATGGAGCACACGGCACTCAGAGCCACATCCGAAAGGCACAGGGGGAAGGCTTCGGGAAGTCTCTGCCCCTGGTGACTGGAAGTGAAAAAGCCCTCACTTCCCTTGGCACCTGCCAACAGGATCAGTGGCCCCATTTGGCTGGGGTGGGGCCTCTGCTGACCTTGACTGCCTGCCCCGCTGACCTCAGATCTTCACATTCTTATGTAGGAAACGCACCCCCCCAACACCACCCAGGCTCCAGACTCTGATTCCCCAGTCCGTGCTTGGGTCAGAAAGGCAGTGGCTCTCAGTCTGCAGTAGAGTCACTCGTGGGCCTTTCCTGATGAAGTGCAGACTTCCTGGATCCCCGTTCCAGGGCCTCCTCTGGGACGTTCAGCTCCCTCCCACTCCCTGCCATATATACTTTTTCCCTTCCACTCTGCATCTTCCTTTCTGTGCTCAGACCAGCAGTCCCCATGGTCTGGTCTTGGGGTGAATCAACTGTCCTACCAGGACACCCTGCACATTTACCACCTACCTCTCAGTCCCCTGAACCGCAGCACATGAGTTTTCACAACTACCAACTCCCCAGCTCTGTGTGTAATGCCAGAAGGCAGAGTTTGCTAAGCTCCCACCACCACCTTTCAGACTTCTTGTGTCCCTTTGTAGCTGTGCTTCACCTGCTCATCATCATCTCAGAGAGACACAGTGTTCTTTGTCCCTGTATAAAAATGGGACACTTGGTCTTCTGAATACTGTGTGTGTGTGTGTGTGTGTGTGTAATGTAATTTTATTACTAATTTAATAATTATATATAATATAATGTAATTTTTTATTGAGGGTATCCATTCTCACTCCCACACTGTGCCTGAATGAGTGCCTCGTCCCAGTCCCCACCTCAGCCATTACAAGTTTGCCTATGACAGTCAGTCACAGCCAGCCTTGCTGCCCCCGTAGCTCCAGGAAAGTCTCAGTACCTGAGCCACTTTTGGGCTGGCCACACTCTTTCTGCCAGTTGACCCTGTATCCATCCTGCTGGGCAGGAGTCCTGGGAGCCTCTGTGGCCTTGAGTGTAACTTCTTCCTGCTAGAGTTGGTCCGATCTCTTTGATGGGGCCTCTTTCTGCTGTAGTCCTGGGGCTTCACATTTCTGCTCCCTGTAGAGCCATGGTGTGGGTAAACATGGTCTCTGTCTGCCAGGCCCTGCCTGCCATTCCACGTCTCCTCAGATGCCTATTCATGCCCAGACCGCACCTGAGCTGTCTGCCCTTAGACACTGCTCTGGGCCTCATCGTCGGGTGCCACCAGGCCCATCCTCAGCAAGTTTGTGCTGGCTGAAGAGCCCAGCCTTGTTTTAGCTCCAGGCAGGGACATGAGGTTCCCAGCATGCTGTGTTCCGAGCCAGCTGGTTGGGCTAGCCTTTAGAGGCGGTGCTGTTCTGATAGGCTACCCTGCAGGCCCCCTCTCCCCTCACCCCATTGCTGAACCCCTCTGTAGACTCAGAGGAGAGCCATATCCCAGCTAGATGGCCTCCCCTTGCCACTGGTGCCAGCCAGTGATGAGTGGAGATTCCTTTCCATCACACACCCACACTTCTGTCTCCTCTTACTCTGTCACATTAACTCACTTTTCTTTCTGTTCCCCAAAGTTCCAGTGAAAACCATTCTTGGCTAATAATGACAGCACGCACTTATTTAACTCTTATGTTCTAAGCAGCTTACATGTATTGGCTCATAGCATCCTCACAAAACCTTTTTGAAATATTAACCATTAACTTCATTTTACACATGAATAAAATGAGGCACAGAATTAAGGAAGTCCTTTGGAGGGCAAGTGAGCAGCAATCTGAGGCACCCAATTACAGCCCACCCTCCTCACTACAATACTTCTCAGGACCTGCAGTTTCAGGCTTCTGCGCACTTGGGCTCCCTACTGCTTGTCCAGCTTTGACCCTGTGTTTTTAAAATCTTCCTGACATTTGTCTTCTTATTCTGGCCCTAACCCTGTGGCCTCTCTCCTGTGCTGGCTATATTGTCCTCTGTTGCCTTTAGCCTGGCAGCAGAGAGAAAGCTACCCAAGGACTCTAGATTTGCACTGGGGAATCTGCGAAGTGCATAATTCACATAAATGCCATCAAGAATTGACTGAAAACCCAAGGAGCGGCTTCCTTTAAGGCCCACTTCCTGGGTCCTCTCTCCCATTTCTGGCCCATTTGAGTCAGCCCCACTCTGTAGGCACCACTCCTGACCCCAGGCACAACTAAAAGGTGCATCCTGACCTTCCCTCCCTACCTTCTTGTAGCTGGGTCACTCTTAAGTCTTTGCACCCATTATTATAGCTGCTTGAGAGCCAGCTTCTGCTTCAGCAAATGCTGCAGGGTGTTTGACTGCCAGCGGGGTCACCTTCTGAGGACGGGTTTGTGGCCTGCTGAAGAGCTTCCTGACAGTCTCAGCCTCCCCTCACTCAGCCCACATCAAGCAGCTGGGTTATAAAAAAAAAGGGGGGGGGGACTTGCTATTTAGAAGGGAATCAGAGAGAGCTGTCAGCAGGACATAAATATTCATAGAGGGAGGTTAGAACTTGAGTCCCTAAAACCTTGATTTGTGTTCGTCCGTTTAAGCCTCATTAAAAAGTGGTAAATGAAAGTGGGGATATTCAGTGGAATTGCAGATAAATTGGGCTTGTTCAGATAAAGGCCTCTGACTGCCAGCTCCACAGGCCCTGCCCAGAGCACAACGGCAGATTGGCTTGGCCACTTGTGGTTTGCCAACCTCAATTTAAAGATTTTGCTTAGCATGAGTTCCCAGCCTTGTTCTGGGCCAATTACCACTTGTTTGGGTACCTGGTAGCCTTCCAAAGGTGTTTAGGGACAGAAATCCCCCAAGCTGCTTCTTCCCAGAATGACATGCGAACTAGGACTTGGCCCAAGGGGCACCAGGAAGAAATCTAACCTAGGCTAAAGATTTGCACTGGGTTATCCACAAAGTACATAATCTGTGTGCAAGTATAGTTGCTTCTCCTAGCCTCTTCAGGCTTCTGTGGGCACTAGGGGAGGGTTTCAGGCTCGAGTTGTTACATGAGGTCTAGATCTGTCCCTAGCTCCTTGGCCCATCCATGTCCAACCCGAGTCATTCCTCCAAGGCTACAAACACAAAGACTGAAGTGGGCCAGGCTTTTGTGGTGACCACAAAGGAGAGACTGGTGGCCACCATTCTAGGATAGGAGCTACGAAATCAGGCATCCTTAGGAGCCAGGCAGTCATATACACAAGTGGAATGGGCCGCACTGGGCAACACTTGATCCCTGGGCTACAAGTTTACACCATAGGCCCTAGGGGTTCCCAGAGTCTGGTAAGGTGAGGTTGGATGCTCATAGCTGGGATGACCTAATGTGCTGTCGGCCTTATGAAAGAAGGACTAATTCATTTGCCAAGGGAAGGACGTGGTACCTCTCCAGCCAAGGGCAGCAGAGAAGGCCTTGCAGAGGAGGTAGCGCTTCAAGAATTAAGCTTTGGGATCCAGTGTGGAATTTGGTGCCCTGACTGTGGTTTCTATACCATGGGATGGTAGGGTCCCCAGGGGCTGGATTGAGGGTCCTGCTATGGCGAGTGGGTCACGTGGTGGCCTGAAGCACCTGCTCTTCTCATCCAGCCCCAATGACCATCACATTAGGCTGTTACTATTCCCTGAGCCTGGCTGCCCGGTGCTTATTTCCCTGCGGTACAGGTTCCTGGATAGCCTTTGGCCTCCCTAGGTCCAGGCCGCAGCTCCTTGCTAAGGCTGTTCCCCAGGACAATCCTACGTTTGGTGCCAATTAGCAGAAAAATGATACAGTTAACCAGGCAGTCAACTCAGGGCTCTTCAGTTGCTCCCTCCCACAGGGCCCACCTTCTGGAGCTGGAGTTGGCAGCCAGCTGAGGCTGTAGGGAAGGGACTAGATGGTGTGTCATTTGGGGCAGGTCTTGTGACAAGGCAAAGTGGCTGACCTAGAAGTGGCTGGGTAGGTGCTGGCCAGGGAGAGGGGCAGAAGGTTTCAAGTGCATCTCTTCTGACACGGGCCCCGAAACACCCACTTGAAACTGGGATCCATATGTGTAATCATTGATTACCGTCTTCACAGGGGCCTTTCTGGAAGGGACTGGCTAAAGAACTGGCTGAGGCCAGTAAGGAGAGGGGGGACTCCAGTCTGTTTCAGAAAAGTCATTCTCTTTGGGGATCCCAGTCTCCCATTTGTGAAATAGAGATCATATTTGTTATCCCTCCCAGGGATGTAGTGAGAGTGAGTGAAGTCAGATGGAAAATTGAGCATCCTGGGCACGCAAGGCACTATTCTGTCAGCTGCCTTAAGGGGCACAAGGCCCTCTGAACCTTTCCACCCACTGAAACCTGGGCTCCCGCCAGCAGGGCAGGGGTACTGGAACAGACCTGGGCTGAGAGAGGTGGCCAGAAAGACAAGACACCTGGAGACAGACAGACACAGATGAACTTCCAAAGCTACATGTATCATACCAGGAACTAGGCTTAGACGATCCAGTCCAGTATTTTACAAAATATTTTCCCACAACTCACATTATTTGCCCAAGAACATGGCTTTGAAACTATAATCAAAACAAATGGGAAAACTTATACCTTTGGCAGCCAGCCTTTGAGGAGCTTAGCTGTTTTGCCCTACAAGCTACAGCTGCCTTGATAATGTTTTTGCACAAGAACCAAGTCAGAAAGAACAAGTTTTTGTGCTGTTCGGTTGTTGTTGTTTTTACACTCAGTGGATTTTATGGATTCTCATGGGAAAATACATATTCTTAACAACTTAAGGCCACCTTAAGTGTGTCAGTGCAAAAAACACCTCTGCTTTTTGTCCCCTAGATGTCTAATCCCCCCATCCCTCACGTGTGTGGAGCACTGGGGGAAGGCAGCACCTCACTGCATTCTAGGTTAGGCCTGTGTCCCAGGTGCCTGCTGCATTCCCCAGCCCTGGTGGCTCCTGTGGTCTGCACAGCCAGGCTGTGTGCTGGGGAGACAGCTGACTAAGGGACTGGTCCTGTCTGCCCCCAACCCAGGCTTGGTCCAGAGGGGCGGGGCTGCTGTGAAAACCGCACCCCACCCAGAGCTGCTTCCGGTGGGGCCCCACTGTGTGGAAGCAGGGGACAACAGAACAGGCTGGGGGGCCAGGGTCAGGAGACGCAGGGCACTGTCCAAGAAGACTCCTAGAGGCTCCTTCCTCCCCATTCCAAGATCCTAACTTTTGAAAGTTTTAAGGCTCTAGCACCCATCTCTAGTTGTTGGGTGTGCTGTGTGTTTCAGATCGATGGGCTGGAGGAGAAGCTGTCACAGTGCCGGAGAGACCTGGAGACTGTGAACTCCAGGCTCTGTGGGGCGGAGCTGAGCCCAGAGGCCAGGTAACACATCTGCCCTGGACTCCCACCTTCCCCCACGCCCTCATATTTATCCTGAGGCTCTGGCCCTGAGCTTCCATTCACCCTGCCCCTTGCCACTAGAGATCTGGGCCCCTGTTCACCTGGTCCATCCTGCCCCCGTGTGTCAGCTGCCCCTCAGATGGGAAGAAAAGGGCTTGAGCCATAAAACTCCTTCTTTCCTCACAGGAAGTCTCTGGAGAAGGAGAAAAACAGCCTGATGAACAAAGCCTCCAACTACGGTAAGAAAGTTCCCTTCCTTTACCAGCTTCATCCTCCAGTCCCAGGGTCAGGAGGGGACGGATAGCCCAGGGAGCCCATCAGGTCATGGGGATCAAAAGGGTTCTTTGGGAGGGAGTGCACCCTCTCCCACACCACCCCGTGACCCACCTCCACCCCCCCCCATCTCCCCACCCCTCTGCCAAGGCTCTAGGAATCCTCTGTAAGCCTGGCAGCATGGAAGGAAAGCAGGTTTGTTCCTTTCTTCCAGGGGAGATAGAGAAGCCTATGGGTCTGTTCTTCCTCTGTGCGATGAAGGGGAATGGTAGTAGTCAGGTCCAGAAAAGACTCTCACATCCACCCAGACTGAGTGAGATCAGTACCCCCGCCCCTGCCACCCCCCCTCCCCTCCCACCTCATCCTGGGAAAACCCTAGAGGTGAAGGAAGGGCTTACTGTGGGTGGAGCAATGCTGCCACCTTCTGGGGGCTGGGGGCAGAGTCAGGTAGAGCCAAGAGGGTGCAGGGTTGGAGCAGGACTACTGCCCCCCCAACCCCCTCCTGGCCCCAACCCTACCCCATCCAGCCTGAGAGGAAGATGGTCTGCAGAGGTTCCTCAAACCTCTTGGATTGGTTCTCCCCTTGAGAGACCAGACTTGCCAAGAATCAGCCCCAGAACAGTCCAGATGACAGGGACTCTCCCAGAGGGACCAGTTTGAATCAACATTGTAAGCATAGCACACGTGTGTGCACACACATCCCCTACCTGGGCCCCAGTCTCAGTCTGGCCTGCCCAAAGTTGATTTCCAGGTACCTACCCACTCTTTCACACAAGTAGGGGAGGGATACCCATTCTGCCTCCAGCCTAGCAATTTTTACAATCGCAGCCTCAGCCCTCAATTTACCTGAGAGGTAGCACGGTACCACCCACCTGCATGTCACACAAAGGGATGAATGGATGCTCTTTCCTCTAGAATAGGACTGGTTTCCTCTAGAGGTGAGCCCAACCACCTTGTGGGCACACTGCCTTCTTCTAGCATCCCTGGTTCTTGCTTAGCTGGGCATGCAGCGGGGGCAGGACTGGAAGCACCGATGGTGTGGCCCCCACCCTGTATCTACTCCAGTGTCAGGCTCAAAAAGTCCCAGCCACCCTGAGATTCTAGTTGGCCAGATGAGACCCCCTGCAAGGAGGAGCACCACAAAGCACCCCACGCCCATGCCCTGCCAGCAGTGGCAGGCCGGAGCACTCACCTGGTGATGCCATGTCAGCACCTAGCTTGGCTATCAGGTGTGGCCTTTTTGATGACCTTACACACTCCATCCTCCACTTCCACTGCATTTGAAGAATGGTGGAGCAGCACTGGGTGCTGGGATGCCTTTGGGCCAGGATCTGCAGCCAAAGGTGGTGAGAATTTGGGCAGATCAAGGAGGATTGTCATTTTTGTGGATAAAGAAGTATAGAAGCTGGGCGGGAACACCTCTGCTTTCAACAGTGTGTACACGCATTTGCCAGAGAGCAGAGGCAGAGGCGAGTAGCAGATGGGCCCAGACTATCTGTTCACCACCCTGTTTTCTCCCAGAGAAGGAGCTGAAGTTGCTTCGACAGGAGAACCGGAAAAACATGCTGCTCTCTGTGGCCATCTTCCTCCTCCTGACACTCATCTACACCTACTGGACCATGTGAGCCAGAGATTTCACCAGTCAGCACAAGCTTTGCCTTGGCCCCCTGGTCACTACTAGCCAGGCCCTTCAAGCCTCAAGACAACCAAGGCACAGGAGAATTTCTCCCCAACCCAGACCCTGGAGCAGGGCTTCCTGTCGGTCCAGCCCCTCACCCCCTGGTCCTGCTGTGGGGCCTGGGTCTCCAGAAGGACTGTGTGCTGGTTCCTCCCTCAGCCCAAGGGAAAGGCAATAAAGAACAGCCAGGCTTCTCCCGTCTGCTGAGTAAATGTCACAGTCTGACTGCAGCTGGAGGGCAGTGGGGGTGGCACTCGGGAATCAAGAAAAGATGTTCAAGGGAAAGTGCTTAGCTTAGAACTCAGGAGTTGGGGAAAGGGGCATCGCAAAGGTGAGTCCCCAGCTTAAGTGGGGAATAAGACCACGGTAAGCATTTGTAAAGCCAAAACTATTCTGGGAGCCATTTCCAGGGCTTAGGCATGGCACCACCTGTCCACCGCCTCCACCAAACATACTGTCTTGCCCTCCGGTCTGCCACTGCCTGTAATTACAGCAGAAAAAATGCAGCCTGTGCACAGGGGGTGACTGGGGACTTGAAGTGGTCAGATGGAGGTCTCACAGGGGTATGGAGTTAATCCATCTTCAAGAGGCAAGCAGGGCTGGTGAGGCCTGGCAGAGGGAATGGGCAGCAAGAGCCATGATAATGACTGGACAGACTTATGGTGACAGTGGCCAGTAAATCAGGCAGGGCTCACTGGGAGAAGCGGTCATGGCAGGGCTGATCAGAGCAGGGGCCAGGAACAGTAAACACATACCCTGCCTCCCCAACTCTACCCCTGGCACACCGGGACCAAGAGGGTCAGGAGTGGGAGGCTGGAGCAAGGCACAGCACAGTAGGGCTGGGCATGGAGACTATACCAATTAAGAAAGTGAAAACAAGGAAAGGAGCTGCCCTGGGAGCTAAGGCTGTGAGACATCAAGGAAGGACCCTCAGGGCCAGGGTGAAGGAAGGAGCCAAGCAGAGGCAAGCTATGGGAGGCCAGCACCAGAGCTGTGGAGCTGGCGGAGAAGCTCTAGCCCTGAGCTGAGAGGGAGGTGCCATCGGCACCTGCGTGCCTAACCCCAAGCGCAGCCCGTGGCACTCCCCAGTGCAGACTCAGAATGGAGGGGAGGCTGGCTAGGGGTCAGCGAAATCTTCTCTCCTTCCCTTTTCCTCCGGTCTAGTGACACTAATTGGTCTGACGCCTCTGTTGTTTTAGTCACACAGACTGATCCTGGATTGTCACAGTGCCACCATGGAGTGAGCCGTGTGATTTATGTGGAGGGGGGAAGTTGCCTCCCTGCCCCGCTGGGCTGTAGGTTCATTCATTCTCCAGTCGCTGCTTCCAACAGGAGCTGCATAATTTCTGGACTCTTCTGGGGCCCTCTCCAGAAGCAAGCAGCAGGGCCTGCAGGGCCCAGGAACTTGCACAGGCTCTGAGTAAACCAACCTGCTTTTCCCCCTCTTCTTAAGCAGAGCTTCCCCCCTTCTCCAGCCCAAGCAGTTTCATCCAAGCCAATCCCAGACCACACAGCACCAAGGACAAACAGCAATAGCCCCAGCACAGAGCCACACAGGAATTAAAAATATGTTTATCTTTAATGATCCAAGATTCTGCAAGACACACTGATATACCCAGAACTGGGTGGAAATACAGCTTTCTCAGCGGTGCTGCTGCCAACCTGGGAGGGAAAGGCTAGTTGCTGGCTGGAGACCCTCCCCCGCCCCCTCCCCCCCCCCCCCCAGGTATAGTTCAACCTCGGGGAAGTCTCAGTGCCTTATCTCCATGGAAACCAGCCCAGCACTGGGATGCTGCTCTAGGGAGCCCATAGGAGCATCTCTGAGAGGTATTTCCCATTAAAAACAACCATAGGTGCCCTCCCCCACCCAGAGCTACTGCCCAGCTTCCCCTCTTCCCCCTCTGCCAAAACAGAGGAAATGGAGTGACCACAAAAGGACAAACAAAAGTGACTGTACTTCCTACTGGGCAAGAAAAACAAAGGGAGGGGTTAGCAAGGTGGCTGTGGCAAATGGCGGTGCCATGATTGCCAAAGGGCCAGGTGTGACCCAACCCCAGAGGTACCCTGTGTTGCCAGGGGGCCACTGCTCTGGGGCACAGAAAAAGGCAGGTCTTCAAGGCTGCTTCCTCCTCTAGAGCTGCCCAAGGTTCAGATTGAAAGGGGGTGGGGCCCAGGAAGGCAGTCACACCCACTGCTAAGACACTACCTGTGTCGTGATGCAGTGTCAGGGATGTGTGGCCCACAAGCCTCCCTTCCCGGCCTGCGGGACTATCAGAGGTCCGGCTGAGAACTCCAGGGAAGACCAGGACAGGGGTCAGGGGAGGAGACCAAATCTTCTCCAACTTGGCGTCAAAACAGAGCAAGTTCAAAGAAACAAAACATTGATTTGTACAGCAGCTGCCCCTGGCCTACACCCACTTGGGGTCAGCCCAATAAAAAGCTGGGCAGAGCAGGAGCATGGCCGCCCTCAGGGCAGTGCAAGGAACTCAGAAAAGTGAGTCTACAGGATACAAGGAGAGAATGGCAGAGCCAACGCCCTGCTGTTCTCTGACAGGTCCTCCACTGGCCACACGTTCCCTGGGCCCTGACCTCCAACCCACCGTCGGAGCAGCATCCTCAGGCTGAGCCCTGGCAGGCAGGTCTCCGGGGAGGGAAGTTCAAAAGGTGTCCCAGAAGGAACGCCTCTGGGACAGAGAGTCCTCTGAAGGCCCCTGACTGAGTTCTTCAGGGAGAACAGAGAGGAGACCACCCACCCCTTATGGGCAGGCTGCAGTGACTGCGCTCCCCAGTCCCTCTCCTTGAAGAGCGCCCTGACTCAGAGAACGACAGGTCAATCGGCAGGGGTGGGCATCCCCACGCCCTCAAGCGCTGTGTGTCTGGATGAACGACAGGACATCTTCCTTGGACAGCTTGTCTGGGTCCTGGGGCTTCTGGGAGTCATGCACACGGATGCCATCCCCCCACTCCCAGAAGAGCCTGCCATAGTAGCAGATGCTGGGGAGAAGGAAGAGAAAGGAAGTCAGAGGGCTGTACTCAGGTGGTGCAGGACCAAGAGACCACCCCAGCCCTGGCGACCGTGATTTAGAAGGTTGGTTCTTAAGAGTCGGGTCTGGTGGTGGGCCGGGGGCGGCGCGGGTCATTTAACTCCAGGTTAGGGTCTTCCCTCTGGTGGCCAGAAGGTACCCAGTAGGCCCCAACTCCTCCTCCCTAACTTTCAGAATCAGCTTTTCCCAACAAAAAGAGGCTGCTAATCATGTCCAACTGGATTCCTACAATTACTGATATTCCTGGTTTATCTGTCTGTGCTGCTTTATTAAAACAGTGTGGCCACAGAAACTAGTGTCAGTTGCTAATTACAGGCACATTAGGGCTACTGGCTACTACCTAGAACTAACAATCTGGCAAATGGACACTAGGTCCTTGTGATGGATGACTAGGACCTTGAGTCCCAAGAGGCAGGGCTGCAGGCCCTCAATATGTTCCCACCAGCAGGCCAGTACTGGAAAGTAACATAAACAGTGGCTGCTCCAAGGGGCAGATGCCCTGCCTGGGTGAGGCCCTGCCCACCGAGGACCCCCAACCATCACAGCAGTTCCTAGCATCCCTCACCTCGTACTGAGCCTCTCTATGCAGAAGGGGGCCACATCCCTACCCTTGGGAGGAGCCTGGCCCATGCACAGGGGAGCCCCTGCTTGGGCAGCCATCTTTCTCAGGACTTGGGGGTGTGCCCCAAGAAGGCTGGCATCCTGGCAGGAGCGCCTGAAGCTGCAGAAGGGGAAGGCACAGAGGAGGGCCACTTACTGAAAGGGGGCAATGGAGTCTGCAGGGAGGTCGAAGGTAGAGATTTTGGTTTTCTTGTTGTAGAAGAACTTCCTCTTGAAGCTTTTGCTGAATCCCATAGTCCACGGCTCTGGCAGAAGGAAGAAGGAAAGGTTATAAAGGACATCCATTATTCATGGGGAACAGGGGTAGACCAACATAAGGGTGTGTCTTGCACTCCTGTTCTTCCATTCCCTTCCTAAAACGTAGGCAGAGAATAGCCTGTGAGGATGCAGCCTTGATCACCAGCCCAAAGAGGCTCAAGGACAACTAAGATAATTACTTCTCAGCAACCCCACCCCAGTCCTACCAACTTGCCACCAGGGCAGCAACTCCAGGACCCTGGCAAAGAGAGGGCTCTGTTAGCCAGAGGGCACTGAGGAAAAAGGGATGGTACCAAAGATGCAAATGGCCAAACTTGACTTTCTGGATCTGCTGCTGCCCCCTGAGAAGGCCCGTTTCCTACCATGAGGACACCATTTGTGCACAGACCAATTGGGCTTCTCTCTCCCCAGCCCCAACCCAATCCCCAGGGAGGAAAAGCAGTCCCCACCCCTCCAAAATCACCTCCAGGAAATGCCAGCCTGGCTGCTGTGCACCTCAGCAGGCAGCTTTTGGCTCTGGCTCAGTCAGGGTCTGGGCCAGTCATCCCGGCTGCAGGAAGCGGGCAGGGAACTATCCCTCATCACCTACCATTCACTGTCCTGACGATGTAGAGGCCAGTAGGCACAAAGTGCCGGTCATCCCGCCCTGTGTAGCTGAGCTTCGGAGTGCCACTGGAGCCCTTGATGATCTTCATTTCTAACCTGATTTCCCCAAGGTACGTAAACAGGAAGTGTGAGTCCATACGTGGAGGGAGAGCAGGAGAGAGTGAGGGAGCCCTCACATTAGCCTCTGGCTAATACCAAAATCTCACCATCCATGGCATTTTATCTCAGCTCAACATAAGAAACTGAGGCAGAGACAGGAGTCATTCCAGGCCACACAGCAAGGAAGTTTGTGCAGAGCTGGATGGAGGACTCGAGCTCTGAACTCTTAATTAAGCAGTGGAGGCAGGAAAGTGACAAATGGCCCCGCTCTGTTGCTGCTGTTGGAGGTTTCAGGGTGATACCAGTTGGGTAGAGTCTGAGATCAGAGGTGCCACTGGGCCTTCACTCCACCACCTAAGGCACTGCAGTGGCCACTAAAGAGTTAACACAAGACCACAGAGGCCTGGCCCAGCTCCCGTGGCCATGGTGGGCACAGGCCACAGGATGAGAGCCACAGATTGCAGCAGCCCACACACCACTAAGGATCCGAGGGAGCAGTTCTGTACCCTCCACCCCAGGCTCGATCTCTGTCAGCACCAGGAGCGGGGATTTACAGCATTTCAAGCAGCTTGCAGCTTTGCCCCTCACAGGGACAATCGTAACTATTACAGCATCAGTGAGCCCGTATTTCTGCCTGACACACCCCCGCCCTGCTCCCCTCCTGACAGTGTGCTGAATCAGCTCTCAGCCAGGGGGCTCTTGGCTGTAGCCGTGGGGTCAGAGGCAGCCTGCCAGGCCCAACTCACTGCCTCCCCCGCAGCCCATCTCTGCAAAAAAAGAACACTGCACCCCCCGCCCCAACTCCTCTCAAATCCTGAGCAAAGGCAGAGTTACTCACCTGACAAAAATCTTCTCCATCTCCTCCAGCCTGTACACCTCCTTCACCCTGTGTGTAGAGGGACAGAGGACAAAGGTTTCCTGGAGGATGGGGGGTGGACATTCTTGTCTGGCAGCAGCCAGGAGGCAGGAGGTGGTACCTGTCCTCATCCTCTGCTTCAGGCCCCTGTACTCCCAACCCACCAGAATGAGGACCCCAGTCTGGCTCGGTGCTGTCCCTCACAGCCATGCCGCTAGCTCAGAGCTACCAAACAACACCTTCGGCCTGCCCCAAGCCACTGGGGAGCACAACTACGGTTATGGAAGAAGGGCAAGAGGGCAAGGTGAGGCAGACAAAGCTGTCTCTGCCAGCATTCCCACCCCAGGTCAGCTTCCCTGTTGCCATGGGCAGAAGCGCCAAGGTCAACGCTCATCCCCAGATCTGTCGCCATGGATTTTGGCAGAGTTACTTCCAAACAGTAGCAGAGTTACTTGTAGCAGAGTTACTTCCAAACAGTTCTAACAGGCCTTTTACCATACGGGGTAGGGGGTCCCTACCCAAGGCACAGGGCTCCTCCATCTCTGGGGGCCCTTGAATATATCTTTGGAACTGCTACTAGGTAAGGTCCCCAGGGAGCCCAGCAACCAGACCATCAGCCACACAGGGAGGGTCCCTGGAAGGTGGCCCTCAGGACCTGGCAAACAGGAGATTCTAAATGAAGTGTAAACAGACACCTCAGTCTCTAGTCACGTAAGCCCCAAAGGTAATAACCTCTGACCTGGGCACAGCCTGGAAAGTCTGTTCTCCATCTGTTGAATCCCTGACTGTCTTCATCCTCCTCTCCTCCCTTAGGGGCCTGGAACTTTCACACTACCTAACGTGGCAACAAACTTTCTCTTTTTCATGTTCAAAAACTCCCATTTCCTTAGCACCCTTTTCTTACCTGAAAAAAAATTGAAAAGGCCAGGTGATATGCTAATGACATTCGCGCGTGAACGTGCGATTCACAAGGTTTGTGAGCACCCTCAGGAGCACGTGCATCTTAAATGCAGACACCTTAACCCCTAGGAATGAAGCTCTCCTCTGGAGGTTGGCCCATAGGGACAGACAGGGTGGGAAGAGATTCTGGGGCGAAGCAGACACCTATCCTAGGAAACCTCCCCCCCAAACAATTCACACTCACCAAGGGTAGTCTTACCTAAAGCCAACCTTGCCTGGTCCCCTCTACTGAGCTCTCCCATCCCCCACAGGATGGGGAAGCCAGCACTGGCCACAAAGCGGCAATGGGGAACGGGGCTTTGGAAGGGAGAGACCACATGCTCACCTGATGGGATTCATGTCAGGCCGACTGGGCTTGGAAACCGCTTTCACAAATTTCTCAGCAAGCTGAATTCTACAGTTCAAACAGAGGCTGTCAGAGGCAAGCAAAGGCACCTCCGCTAGCATCCCGGCCCCCAGAACATTTCCATGGCAGCCATGAAGGAACACTTCCAAGCGTGCAGCACAACTGCTCTGAGATGCAGCCCTCCCACCCCCAGGGAGCCCACCCCACCCTGCACTGCCATCCTTACGCAGGCCTGCCCTCTCTCTGGATTCCCACACCCCCACACCCGGTTCGGCTCCACCCTGGGAGGCTTTCCTGCAGTGTGCCTTGAGGTGTGCTTGGTCCCCCCCCCCCACTATAACCTCAAGTATCATCTTTCTTGTATGTGTCCACTCACCCCAAACCACTGATACCACAGCATACCACACAGAAGAACCACCTTAGGAGTGACGTCAGCAACATGGCAGTGTGAGCTGTCCCTCTTTTTTGTCCCCTGCCCACAACTGATCAGGTACCCATCCACAAACAAAAGGGATCCAGATGAACAGACTGAAATGGGACTACCCATGCTTAAGACATGTTCTGTAGAGACCCTTCCTCTCTCTGTAAGGTTAACATCATCTTGCTCAGCCTTAACACAAACATCACTTCTGATCTGAACAGCTATGGCAAAAGAGAGTGTGCTGGTATCTATGGCCATCAAGGCCCATGCCCTAGCAACCTGTGCAGCGCCCACAGTAATTCCTGTCCCTGCCCCTGGAATGGGAAACTAAGGCTATCTTTCAGCAAGGAAGGCCCAGGGGAGGGGCCAAGCCCGAGGCTGCTGCCACAGGGTTGCCCTGGCCTACCGAGCCCTCCCTCCCCAGGGCCCAGGTCAAACCGCTGGTTGAAGTGCTGCTCCCGCACGTCACTGCCATTCAGCACGAGGACATCAAGGATGTGGATGGCACTAATCTTCCGCTGGGCCTTACCCTAGAAGGACAAGTACACTGCCCACCTTGCCAGGCACTGGCCTGGGGCCCACTTGGCCCACCCCGGCACTCTGGCCTCCATTCTACCTAGAGCCGGAGAAGGGAAGGGCGCCAAACACAGGATATTTCTCTTGCCTCCGCCCCCCACCCCCTTCCTAGCTCATTCTCAGCACCACACTGGCCCAGACTTCTGAGCAGGCACAGATCTGAGGCTTTGGCTGATGAGCCCCCTAGGACCCAGGGAGAGGAGACCACCATGGCCCTCCAGGTGGGGCCTAGCTTCCCAATCCTGTCATTTTCACTGACAGTTCTGAAAGTCATCTGTATGGCTGTAATGGCCAACGCTCAAGGGATCCCTGGTAAAAACAAAATCAGCAGCTTAAAAAATACCAGTAAGCCCACCAGGGCCCTCGCTGCCTAAAAATGATCTAGATCCCCTCTTATACACATGGGGATTGTGGTCCTTCCTACCTGAACATATCATGGTTTACAGCAACTACTTGAGGAGGAAGAATCATTACAAAGCCTTCCTCTAGCCCTGGGCCCCATCAAGCACCATATACAACATAACCCAGTTAACTCAGGGGGAGCTTAGCTATACAGCTTTGCTGGCAGGACCAGAACACATGAGCAGAACCACCTCTGACCTCCCCTTTCAGCTCATGGACGATCTCCACAGACAGCAGAGTATCCCGGGGTAGCTCTGTCTTCAGGTCCAGCTTGACCCAGCGGTCTGACTGGCGGCCATCCCATGTGTAAATCTGGGACTTCTATGGGCAGAGAGAAAGGGCCCATTCAAGCAGGCATGGAGATCAAGATGTGAGAGACTCAGTTCTCAAAACGGCTTTCAGTTGGCAGCTATAAGCTGATGGGGCTGGGAAATGTCAGAAGAAAATATCTAGGAGAGATTAGCCGTTATACTTCAGTGATAGGGATCTGGTGGTCCTAGTGGGACAGAATAGGCTCAGGGCACCATTCAAAAGGCTTAGGTCCCCAATGAGTGGCCGTTAAAAAAGATCAAGCTTAGTGTATGTATCTCTAAGGTGAGCTTGCAGAAAGATCCAGTAAGCTGGGAGGGGGGGCAAGGGGGGGTACAGAAAGTAAAAAGAGAAAAAGATCAAGTGTGAGAGAATACAAAGTATGTGAGGGAGCAGAGATAAAGTTACACAAAATACAAGGCAGAGTGGAAAGAAAGCAATGATGACTTTACCCAGTTAAGATACAGAATTGCCAAGGCTTGGGGCCCCTGCAGGCTCAGTCAGTTAAGGATCCGACTCTGTTCTGACTCAGGTCATAATCTCAGGGCCTTGAGATCCTTGGGCTCAGTCCTAGGCAAGGAGCCTGCTTAAGATTCTCTCTTTCCCTCTCCCCCACTCCCCTTCGCTCATACACATGCGCTCTCTCTCAAAAAAAAAAAAAAAAAAAAAAAAAAAAAAAAAATTTGCCAAGGCTTTCCCTTATCTTAGACTCCAAGGGCTCCAGAGCAAAACAGGATGACAAGGGATGGTGTTGCAAAGAAATGGCTGTGTGGATTCAAACCATATTAGTCTGCTGACCATTCTGCTAGGCTAGGAAGCTTAATCGCACAAGAAAAGAAGCAGTGTTCCCTTTAGCAATGCACAGCGATGAGTAAGCAAACGTGTGAACTGAAAGGATGAAAAACTGAATATGGCTGAATGACACCTGGCTAACTCAGAGGAAGAAAGTGAAGCTCTAAGAAATATCTTCCCTGAGGTCAAAGCCCCAGCTCCTTGGTGCCAAGGGAACATACACCAAGCGTGGCAGGCAGCTGTCCAGACCCACAGACCTAGACCAAGGTTCCACACCCCAACTACTAGATGGGAAGCCAGTGGCAGACTTACCCCCAGGCCGATGAGGAACTTCTGCTCGCTGCCAGACACCATGCAGCGGTAGTCGAGCACTGGGCGGATCTTCTCCAGGGTTTTGGAGGTAAGCAGCGTGGGCTTATAGCTGAAGATGTCAATCTCAGTGCCCTGCAGCCCCGGGTCAGAGAAAACACGGCTGGGTTGGGGGAACGGACAGGCGCTCAGTAGGGGTGACTGTACGGCAGCAGGGGCAGGCTGGGAAGGGTGAGGGACAGGAAGCACTGGTTCTCTAAAACATACCCTCCTGTACCCCTGCTCTACCTAACCAGGCACTAACTGGAATCTAATTCCATCTGCTTGAAGTGTTCCTTTAGGACCTATTAGGACAGGCTGGGAAGGGAAAGAACACCGAGTCCCTGAGTACAGATCAATTTACCAGAGCCATAAGGAAATGTCACCAGAATATAAAAGCCACCCCTTCAATAAAACTGAAGGCGAGGGCTCATCAGTAGTTAGTCTGAGAGCAGTTAAGTGACCTCTCCACCCCATTTAGAAAAATGTACACATGCTACTCTTTCGAGGTCATCTTGAACCACATTCCCCAGTCCTTGACCCCATAAAACCAGCACAATGGCCCATAATCTGGGCCAGATTTAAATGAAGCCCAGAGAAAAGCTGGAAGTCAGGTGGTAGAAAAAAAACAGGGTGGAAGAATTCCAGGACCAGCTCACCAGAAACAGAACAGGGAGTCCAGGGTTAGGCCAGCTCCACTATGGAGCTCCCCTGACAGCCTCCCCCGGCCCTCTGCCTAGCTCCCCCGCCTGAGATCATCCCACACTTCATTGTCTCCCCAGCAGGCAAATCTCATGTGACCCTGAACTTGCCAAGGAGTGATAGCCAGCCCCACCCTTCGGGCAAGTGGGAACACTAAGCACATCACATCTCTGGACAAGCATCTTCAGGCATCACCCGACACCGAAGATACCACCTATGGTGGCCTCAGCCTAGCCCCTCAGAGCCTGGGAGGTACTTGCACAAACCCTCTGGAGGCCACGCTTGGGGCATCTCAGTGATACTTCCACATCTAAAGTTAGGCCTCTCTAACTTGATTTTCACCAGATACCAAGCTTACCTGGATTAGCTCAAAGAACTTAGATTTGGGGTCTGAGGAAGAAGGAGCAACTCGAGCCTGGTCTGGGATCTGAAAGGAGACAGCAACAAGCTTTGATTTTCAAATGCACTTTCGACAAAGGCTGTGTGTGAGCTTATGCAGGCGAGGAGACAGGTCCAGAGAGGGGAAAAGACAATGGCACCTAACAAAGGGGGCTAGAAAGCAGGAGATGGAGATGGGTAATCCAGCCACTGCCCGATTTCAGGCCTTGTGGTTGTACACCACAAAGGCCACTTCCCTCTCTCTGGGGCTCACTGTGGCCAGTGTTGCTGTACAGGCCCCCAGAAGCAAAATGAGGCCTGGTCACCCACCACTCTTGTCCTTTCTGACCCAATTGTAGGACCACACTGACAGGGAAAGGCCGAAGAAGGTAACTCCTGTCAGTGCTGAGACAGCCAGCTCTGAAATGCCATGAGGGTAGGCAGACATTTTCACACAAGAGGAGATCCTAAGGTGACAGGGTTGGTCAGTTCATTCTTGTCTACAGCTTCCCTGCCTTGGAGCAACAATGGGCTGGGGAGATGCTCACCCCCCAAAGTCGAAGGCACTCTTTCCGGATCTCTGCCTGCCGAGGCTCACTCAGGGTCCTGGGAAAATGAAGCCAATAAGTGATTAAAACCTCCAAGAGGTGTACCCTTCAGGACCCCAGAGAGAGGAAGCCCACATGAGTAAACGTGTGTGGACACACTGAGGCCACAATGCCATCAGCTCAGGGTGCTAACAACACTTACACAGCTCTGCCCGTTAAAGATGGGCACTCAGAGGTACACAAAATGGAATGACCTCCCCTTTCCACCACAAAGGGAAGGGAGACTATCTCCCTGATCACCCTGGATGCCAGAATTCCCCACACAGCCTTCTCTCAATGACCCATCAGCATGTTCTGGCTCCTCCTCTGCTGAGAGAGGCCACATTAAGTCCATCCCAGTGGACATCACTATGTCCCAGAATGCTGGATCAGCTTCTGCTCACCCCCTACCAGAGGGCTAGTTTTTCTTGACCAGTCCTGTCTCCCCTCTCTGGACCACTCTTAACTCCATATCCCCTGAACATCATATATGCTATTCATACTGTGCCACTTTACCTCCTCTGACACACTATTAATAACTCATGCTATATCCTTTTCCTGGGTTACTCTTCTCTACCCAAACACAAACACTAAGTCTTTGAGGGCAAGGTTCATGCCATATACTTCTCTAGCATGCTTCACAGACTACAGCAGAGTATAAGATAAAAGAGTAGATGTTTTAAAACATTTGTTGAAATGAAATAAACAAAGAGCATACAGCAAAATGAAAAGATCTTCCCTTGAAATAGGTGAATTCTGGGGAGTGGGCAACACTTACGTGTCTTGAACAAAGGCATGGATTTTGGCCAGAGCTTTGATCTGCAGACTACAATGGCTAGAGAGAGAGACGGGAAAAAAAAAAAAAAAAAAGATTTAATTTCAGAAGGATTACCATACAAGAGAAGTTCAGCCAGAGCAGTGCTATCTATTTTTGGGGCAGAAGCTGGAGACCTGAAAGAGAACTCCCTTGACCACACCCCAAGGTAGAGTTACATGGGGCCTGCTTATAATAAAGCAGAATTGAGTCAAACCCTGCAGACACTCAGCTCCCAAGTCCTGCTAAAAGGCAAGTTCTGATCCCATCCTTAAAAATTTGATAGCAGTAGTGAACTAATTCTAAATAAAGCAACAACAAAATCCAGACCCAGTTCAACTACAGACTAAACCCTATACTAACAACTGCCTTTTCTACTTTAATCCCCAGTGTTCTTTTACACACAATGTCTGGCATTAAATAAAAAAGCATGTGACATGTGATAAAGCAAGAAAATGTGACCAACTAGCAAGAAGAAAAACAATGTGACAGCACAAGATCCAGAAAAGGGTCCGAATGTTGGAATTATCAGACAGGGCCCCTAAAATAACTGAAAAACATGTTAAAGGATCTAGCAGAAAAGATGTAAAATGTGCATGTAACACAGAGAATTTTAGCAGAGATGTAGAAACCACACTTCTAAAAAACAAAGATTCTAAAGATAAAATATATAATATTATAGATGAAGAATGATTTTGATGGGCTTAACAGCAGTCTGAGAACAGTAGAGGAAAGGATCAGTAAACCTGGGGACTGAAAAATAAAGAGAAAAAAGTGAAAAAACCCACGAGCACTGAAGCTCTATAGGACAGCAGCAAACAATTCAACATAAATAAGGAGAGTCTCAGAAACAGAAAAAAGAGTAGGACAAAAATACTGATAATAGCCAAGAACTTTCCCAAACTGATAAATGAAATCAATCCACAGATCCAATGTCAGAGAACCCCAAGCAGAATCAATACAAAGAAAACCATACATAAACACATCATAGTCAACATGCTAAAAACAAAGATAAAGGGAAAATCTTGAAAGCAGTCAGTGGAAAAAGAACACATGACACGCACAAAAACAGTTAAGAATAATGACTGAATCTCATCAGAAACAAGGATGGCAGAGAACAATGGAACATTATCTTTCAAGTGCTGAAACAGAAACATAGCCAACCTCGAATTCTATATCCAATGAAAATATCCTTCAAAGATGAAAGGGAAATAAATACATTATCAAAAGACAAAAGCTGAAGTAATCACTCCAGCACACTTGCCCAACAAAAATAGGCCAAAAGAAATTCTTTGGGCCAGAGGGAAATGATTCCAAATAGAAACCTGGGTCTGCAGAAAGAAATGAAGAACACCAAAACAGGTAACTAGGTCAGTCAATATGAAGGACCTTTAAAAAAACAATTGTACAAATACAGGCATACCTTGTTTTATTGTGCTTCACATGCCCACACTTCACAGATAATGCATTTTTTACGAATTGCAGGTTTTTGGCAGCCCTGTGTCGAGCAGACCTATTGGTGCCATTTTCACAACAGCACTTGCTCACATCATGTCTCCGTGTCACATTTTGGTAATTCTCACAATATTTCAAACTTATTATTATTATTATTATTATCATTTTCTATTTGTCATGGTGATCTGTGATCAGCAAACTTTGGAGCCTGAAGATGAAACTGAAATGCTATAAAACCTTAACAGATGAGGAGCTGTTTCTTATGGATAAGCAAAGAAAGTAGTTTCTTTTTTTTTTTTTTTTTTAATTTTATTTATTTATTTAACAGGCAGAGATCACAAGCAGGCAGAGAGGTGGGCAGAGAGACAGGAAGGGAAGCAGGCTCCCCGCTGAGCAGAGAGCCTGACGCGGGGCTCGATCCCAGGACCCTGGGACCATGACCTGAGCCGAAGGCAGAGGCTTTAACCCACTGAGCCACCCAGGCGCCCCAAGAAAGTAGTTTCTTGAGATGGAATCTACTGCCGGTGACAATGTTATGAAGACTGTTGAGATGACAACAAAGGATTTAGGATATTACTTAAACTTAGTTGATAAAGCAGTGGTAGGGTCTGAGAGGACTGACTCCAATTTTGAAAGAAGTTCTGTTGGTAAAATGGTATCAAACAACACTGCATGCACAGAGAAACTGTTCATGAAAGGAAGAGTCATTCAGTGTGGCAAATGTCTTATTTTTAGAAATTGTTGTTTTATTTTAAGAAATTGCCACAACCACCCCTACCTTTAGTAACCACCACCCTGCTCAGTCAGCAGCTATCAGCACCAAGGCAAGACTGTGCACCAGCAAAAAGATTACAACTCACTGAAAGCACAGACAATGCTTAGCATTTTTTAGCAATGAAGCATTTTTGAATTAAGATTTGTACATTGTTTTTTGTACATAGTGCTACTGTACACTTAACAGACTATAGTATAGTGTAAACAAAACTTTATATGCACTGAGAAACAAAAAAATTAATTTGTCTTGCTGTATTGCAATATTCACCTTATTGAGGTAGTCTAGAACCAAACCCGCATTATCTCCGAAATATGCCTGTACAGGCATGTGTACCTTTAAATCTCTTTAAAAAGATGATATGGACTTTATAATTTAAAATTAAAATAACAGCAAAGTAAAGTAGGGTTTATAAGAAATAAGAACACGCACATGCAAGTAAATGTATATTTACTATGGTAAGGTTCTTACATTGTTCATGAGATAGAATACTTTTTGAAGGTAAACCATGGTAAGGTACAGATGCATACTGTAATCTCTGAAACAGCTAAAACATAAGACAAAAGGTATATAAAAGAAAAAACCCAAGGAGATATAAAGGACTATTGAAAAATACCAAACTTTTGCCCTCCCCCCACTAAAAGGAAAGAAGGAAGAAAGAAAAAGAAGACAGGATAGGGACGCCTGGGTGGCTCAGTTGGTTGAGCTGCTGCCTTCGGCTCAGGTCGTGATCCCAGGGTCCTGGGATCAAGTCCCCATCGGGCTCGGCAGGGAGCCTGCTTCTCTCACTGCCTCTGCCTGCCTCTCTGCCTGCTTGTGTGTACTCTCTCTCTCTCTGGCAAATAAATAAAATCTTAAAAAAAAAAAAAAAGACATGATAAACAGAAATCAAACCACCAAGATACAGGATTTAAACCCAAACATATCAATAATTACATTCCATGTAACTGTACTAAACACTCTAATTAAAAGGCAGAGACTGATACATTATATGTTAATAAAAATAATAAAAAAATTTTTAAAGGCAGAGACTGTCACACTGGATAAGAAGGTAAAATCCAACATATGCTATTTACAAGGACAAAGACAGGTTGAAAATAAAAGAACATAAGAAGACAAACCAAATAAATACTACAAAAGAAAGCTGATGTGGCTGTATTAATACCAAACAAGATAAACTTCAAGACAAAGAGTATTACTAAAGATAAAGAAGGATATTTCATAATAACAAAAGGTTAATTCATTAAGAATAACAGAGAATACGAATACGATTTAGAAACTAATGTACCTCATGAACATAGACTCAATAAAATATTAGTAATCAAATATAGCAATATATGAGCGATACTCATAATCAAACTGCATTCAAAAATGCAAGATTTGTTTACCATTTGAAAATCACTCAATGTAACTGTATTGAGGGAATAAAGAAAAATAACATAATTTCTATAGACACAGAAAAATTATTTGGCAGAATTAAACATCCATTCATGATAAAAACTCTAAAAAAACTCAAAATAGAATAAAACTCTTCAACCTGATAAAGGACTCTAAAAAAAACAGCAACATCATACATAATAAATGATTAAACACTTTATCCTTAAAATCAAGAATAAGGCAAGGCTATCTGCTTTTATCACTTCAATTCAACATCAAATTGGAGGAACAGTCAGTGCAATAAGACAAGAAAAAAAAAACACAAAGCTACCATATGATCCAGCAATTCCACTTGTATTTATCGATAAGAACTGAAATCAGGATCTTGAAAAGATTCAGTACCCCCATGTTCACTGTAGCACTATGCACAAAAGCTAAGATGTAGAAACAACTTAAATGTCCACTGACAGATGAATAAAGAAAATGTGGTAATATACCTATGATGGAGTATTTTTATTTTATTTTATTTATTTATTTCACAGAGAGAGATCACAAGTAGGCAGAGAGAGTGGGGGAAGCAGGCTCCCCGCAGAGCAGAGAGCCCGACGCAGGGCTCGATCCCAGGACCCTGAGATCAAGACCTGAGCCGAAGTCAGAGGCTTAACCCTCTGAGCCACCCAGGTGCCCCATGATGGAGTATTTTTAAAAATGTTTTATTTTAAGTAAACTCCACACCACACGTAGGGTTCAAACTCACAACTCCAAGATCAAGAGTCACAGACTCTACCGACAGAGCCAACAAGGCACTCCTTTACATACACTGGAGTATTATTCCAACTTTAAAAACAAAGAAAATTAAGCAACATGAGACAACATGAATGAACCTTGGGGACATCATGCTACGTGGAATAAACTAGTCATAGAAAGATCAATGCTGCATGATTCCAATTTTATAAGGTATTTGAAATAGTCAAATTCATAGAACCAGTAAGTAAATGAAACATTCTCATAGGATACAGTCAGTATACAGAAATCAATTGTATTTCCTCATACTAGCAATGAACTAGAAAATAAAATTTTAAACATACTACTTACAATACATCCAAATGCACAAAATTCTTAAGGAAATTTAGCAAAAGATATGTAAGACCTCTATACTGAAAACTGTAAAACTCTACTAAGAGACATTAAAGAAACTAAATAAATGGACATTTTTTAATTTATGGATGGGAAGATTCAATTTTATTAAGATGTCCATTCTCACCAAATTAATTCATAAATTCAGTGTAATCTCCATCAAAACTCCAGGAGGCTTTTGTAGGAACTGACAAACTGATTCTAAAATTACACAGAACTGCAAAAAAAAAACAAACAAAACAAAACAAAACCTAGACTAGCTAACAGTCTTGAAAAAGATCAATGCTGGAGAACATACACTACCTGTCCTCAAGGTAATTTGTTTCAAGGTACAGTCATCAAGAGAATATGACAAAGGACAGGCAAACATTCATAGAGTAGAACAGAATGCTCTAGATATAATCAATCACACATATATAAATAATTTTCAAAAAGAGTGCCAAAGCAATTAAATGGAAAGAGGAATGTATTTGTAACAAATGATGCTAGAACGGGTATCTATAGGGGGGAAAAAAAGAACTTTGACCCCTACCATCACACCACATGCAAAAATTAATTTCAGGTAGATACAGACCTAAATGAAACTTCTAGATGAAAACAGGACAATATTTTCATGACTTTAGTGTAGGCCAAGACTGTTTAGGGGAAAAAATCAAGTCACTAACAAAAAGAAAAGAATGATAAATTAGATTTCATCATCAAAATTTAAAAATTCTAGGCATCTAAACTGAAAGAAAAATAAGTAAAATTATCTCAGTTCACAGATAACATGACCTTTTATGCAAAATACCCTAAAGATTCCACCAAAAACAATTATAACTAATAAGCAAATTTGGCCAACCTACAGGATACAAAAATCAACACACAAAAACCAGTCATTTCTATACACTAATAATGAACAATCTGAAAAGGATTAAGAAAACAACTCCATTTACAACAGTGTCAAAAAAAAAAAATACTTAGGAACAAATTAAAGAACCGTAAGACTTGTACACTAAAAGCTACAAAACACTGCTGACAAAAATGGAAAAAGACATAAATGAATGGGAAAACATCCTGTGATCATAGATTGGAAGACTCAATATTGTTAACATGATAATACTATCCAAAGCAATCTACAGATGCAATGCAATCCCTATCAAAATCCCAACAGCAATTTTTGCAAAAACAGGAAAACCCATCCTAAAATTCATATGGCATTTCAAGGGACCCCAAAGCCAAAATAATCTTGAAAAAGAAAAACAAATTGAAGGACTCATACCTCCTCCTCCTTTCAAAACTTACTACAAAGCTAGAGTAATCAAAACTGTGGTACTGGCATAAAGACAGACATATAGACCAAAAGAACAGAACAGAGAATCCAGAAATAAATCCTTGCATATATGATCAAATGATTTTCAACAAGGGTACCAAGACCATTCAATGAGGAAAGAACAGTCATTTCAACAAGTGGGTTGGGGAAACTGAATATCTACATGCAAAAGAATGAATTTGGTCCCTTACCTTACATCTACAAAAATTAACTCAAAATGGATCAAAGACCTAAATAAAAAAGCTAAAACTATAAAACTCTTAGAAGAAAACAGAGAAAAATGCTTAAGATGTTGGATTCAGTAATGACTTCCTGAATATTACATCAAAAGCATAAGCAATAAAAGAAAAAGTAAATTGAACTATATCAAATTAAAAACTATACACTGAAGGACATAATCAATACACGGGGAAAAAGGCAAAGAAGGAAAGAAAATATTTTCAAATCATATATCTGATGAGGGATTAATATCCAGAATATATAAAGAACTCCTACAACTCAACAATGAAAACAAACCAATTTAAAAATAGGCAAAGGACTAGAACAGGCATTCCTCCAACGAAGATACATAAATAGCCCAATATAAAAATATGTACATATCATTAGTGATTAGGAAGTGCAAGTCAAAACTACAGTAAGATACAATTTCATACCCATTAGGATGGCTATTATCCAAAAAACAAAAAACAAACAAAAAAAAAGAGAGACAGACAGACAATAATAGGCGCTAATCAAGATGTGGAGAAATCTGGTGGGAAGGTGAAATGGGACAGATGCTGTAAAAAATAGTATGGCAGTTCTTCAGTAGCTGCGCCATTTAAGCAGAATTACTACATGATCCAACAATTCCACTTTTTGGTATATACAGAAAAGAAGTGAAAGGGGGGGTTCAGTTACTTACACACCAATATTCAGAGCAGTATTATTCACAATAGCTAAAATGTGGGAACGATCCAAATGTCCAACAACAGATGAATGGATAAACAAAATGTGGTATATACATATGGAATATATTATTTAGCCCTGAAACACTGAAATTCCGACACGTGCTACAACATGATGAATCATGAAAACATGCTAAGTGAAATAAGCCAGACACAGAAGAACAAATATTGTATGATTTCCCCTTATATGAGGTACCTAGACTAGGTATATTCATAAAGCTAGAAAGTATAATAGAGACTACCAGGGGCTTGGGGTGGGGGAAATGGGGAGTTATTGTTTAACAGATACAGAGTTTCTGTTTTGGATGATTAACGTTCTGGAAATATACAGTGATGATGGTTCCACAACAATGTGAATGACTATATTTAATGCCACTGAATTATACATTTTAAAAAGGGTCAAAATGGTAAACTTTATGTATACGTAACCACAATTAAAAAAAGATAAAAATTTTTAAACTTCTGCTTATCAAAAGATATCATTAAGAAAATAAATAGGTTAAGTCACACATTAGGACAAAATATTCACAACAAACATATTTGAAACTAGACTTGTATTCAAAACATAGAAAGAGTTCCTACAATTTAAGAAAAAGACAAATCAATTTTAAGTGGTCTAAAGACTTAAAGAGACACATCATAAAAGAAATATACAAACAGCCAATAAACAAATGAAAAGAAGCTCAACATCATTAGTCATCACAGAAATGCAAATCAAAACCACAAGAGATACCACCTCACATAATGGTTATTATGAAAGAAAGAAATATTGTGAAAGTATTGTTAAAATTATGAAAGAAAAGAAATAACACATGCTAGGGAGGATGTGGAGAAAAGGGCATCCTTGTGCAGTGTTGGTAGGAATGTAAATTGGTGCACACACTATGGAAAACAGTATAGAATTTTCTCAAAAAATTAAAAAAATACAGAACTACTACCATAGTCCAGCAATTCTACTTCTAGGTATTTAACCAAAGAAAACAAAAAACTAATCTGAAAAGCCCACTGGTGCTCCTATGTTCATCACAGTATTACAATAGCCAAAATATGGAAGCAAGCTGAATGGCCATCAATAGATGAATGGATAAAGCAGATGAATATATATAACAGAATATTACTTCATCATGAAAAAAGAACAAAATCTTACCATCTACAACCATATGGATGGACCTAGAGGCTATTATGCTATAATAAGTAAAATAAGTGAATAGTCAGACGCAGAAAGACAAAAACCACATGACTTTACTTATATGTGGAATTGAAAAAACAAAACAAATGAACAAATAAAAGCAAAACAGAAACAGACTTACAGATATAGACAACACTCCGATGGTTGAAAGAGGGGAAGGAATTGGGGGGGATGGACAAAATAGGTGAGGGGGATTAAATGGTACAATCTTCCAGTTAAATAAATAAGACATAGGAATATAAAGTACAGCATAAGGAATACAGTTAATAATACTGTAACAACTTTGTATGGTGACATATGGTAACTAGACTTACTGTAGCGGCCATTTCATATATGTATATAAACAATGAATCACTGTGTTGTACACCTGAAACTAAAACACTATTCAATTTTAAAAATATTTAAAAAAAAAAAAAACCCCGCAACGGTCAAATACTACACCTCTACCAGAATGGCAAAAATGAAAAAGACTAACAATACCAAATGTTGGCAAAGACGTAGAGCAATCAGAATTTCACACTCTGCTGGAGGGTGTATAAACTGGCACAAGCACTTTAGAAAACTGCACGGCATTATTAAAAAGTTAAATACACATCTAACTTATGATCTAGAATTTCTGTTCTTGGATATTTATCTAAGAGAAATGAAAACATTTGTCCATCAAAAGCCCTTCACAAAAGTGTTTTAGCAGCTTTGTTCATAACAGCCCCAAACTAGAAATATAGTATGTGTCCATCAGGAGAGAATAAATTTGGTATGTCCATACAATGGAATACTACTCAGCAATGAAAAGGAACAAACAAACACTACAAGAAAGAATCTCAGAAACACTATGGTAAGGAGAAAAAAATATGGACACAAAAGTGTCTATGTATGATTCCATTTATACAAAGTTCTAGAACGCCAAAACTAACCTATGATGATAAAAATAAGAGTGGTTACTTCAGGATTGATGGACAGAGACACAAAGGAATTTCCTGAGGTTACAGTAATGTTGGTTTTTTTTTTAATCTTAATAGAAATGTAGGCTACATTAATATATGCATTTGTCAAAAATGACTGAAGTGTCCACATAAAGATCTACATTTCAATTATGGAAGTATACATCAATCTTTTCAAGAAAAGAAAGAGAACTGGGGCACCTGGATGGCTCAGTTGTTAAGCAGCTGCCTTTGGCTCAGGTCATGATCCCAGGGTCTTGCAATCGAGCCCCACTTCAGGCTCTCCACTCAACAGGAAGCCTGCTTCTCCCTGTCCTACTCCCCCTGCTTGTGTTCCCTCTCTCACGGTCTCTGTCAACGAAATAAATAAAATTTAAAAAAAGAAAAGAGAATGGATTTGATATTGGATTGCTTAAACACTGAACTTTTGGGAGCACTGAGAAGTCCAGTTCTTTTTTTTTTTTTTTTTCTTTAAGATTATTTATTCATGGTCTTGGGATCGAGCCCTGCATCAGGCTCTCTGCTCAGCAGAAGCCTGCTTCCCCCTCTCTCTGTCTGCCTCTCTGCCTAGCTCTGATTTCTCTCTGTCAAATAAATAAAATCTTTGAGAAAAAAAAAGATTATTTATTCAAGAGAGAGTGGGTAAGAGAGAGAACATGAGTGGAGTGGAGGGGCAGGGAGAGAAAAGCAGACTTGCCGCTGAGCAGGGAGCAGGATATGGGGCTTGATCCCAGGACCTGAGCCAAAGGCAGACACTTAACCGACGGAGCCTCCCAGGATCCCCTGAGATGTCCAGCTCTGCTGTGCGTCCTCACGCGCTCATAGCAGATGACAACACAGTTCAGCAAAAAGAAGTCCAGGAATGTTACAAAGCCATGGTTTTGCTGACTCTAGACCAATTCAGCCTGCTTCCTCATGTATAACATGCTGAAGCTCAGCATCTGCTCCACCTTGGTACCTCCCATTACCATCAAGATAAGAGCACTTTGCTGGCAGTACTGTGGAGAGTTAAAATACTACAGGATGATGGATAAATGGGTAAAGACTTCCTCTTCTATGATTCTCCAAGGCCACCCATACCTTCAGACTTCTCTGGGAAAAGGGACTGTACCCTTAGAAATGACCTTTCCAACACCTGTCTGCTCCATGAGAAAGCACCTGCACTGATTCACTGCTACTATACAACTCTCCAACATACCATCAAAAATTTTTCTCTCCGGCTTGCCCACTTAGAAGACTGAGCCAACTGTCACTACTTTAAATTATTACCAGTAATAAGAAGCGGGGACAGGGGGTGGGAATCAAAGAAGGTTTAAAAAAAATAAAACAGAACAACATTCAGATCACCCGACTGGGGAATTGATGAACTGGCAAAAAAGCTTTAATACCAGAAACTTCCAAAGCATGCTGCATCCTTGCTTCCTAGCCACCTCCTGTCTCCAAACAGGGAGCTTCACAAGGCAACAACCATGACAGCCTTTCACAAACAGAAGCAATTCAAGAGCAGTCACTCCTGCCTCCAGGGACACAGGACAAGGCTGCTCTCTGTCAGGTTTCACTGTCATCCTCAGGCTCCCATGGGCAGGGCTGTACCAACCAGGTTCCCACTGGCCACACTGGAACAGGGCATGGGAGTAGGATGAGGGTCCCCCAACTCCTCAAAGTCCAAGGAGCTCTGGAACAAGCAGACCAATCCTAGTTACCAATTTTTTAGGACTGACCAAGTGATACGAAGAGCCAATCATTCAGTCCTTCATTCTCCGGTCTTCCTTGATACCCCAGTGGTGTCAGCAAAAAACACCCGGTCTTGCTTACCTCTCATTGGATCGTATCATGTAGTCAGTAAATTCATGGTCTCCCTTGATCACCTCCAAGGGGACCACAAGGTTGACATCAGAATCGGTGTTCTGCAGTTGGTTGAGTTTAATATTGACTGAGAAGAGGTAATCCCGCACGTCATCTATGCCCACCTTCAGGCCCTTGCACACCACATACCTGGGGGAAGAGACCCTGTCAGTCCACTGAGCAAGGGCTTCTCCCCCACATTCCTCCTCCCCAAACTCCCTGCTGAGTCATAAAGCTAAACAGACTTAAGTCCATGCACAAAGAAAAGCACAGACTCTGCTGCAAAAGTTCAGTTCAATTCTTTCCTTTTTATGTTGGGCTGTATTTCTACCCTCTGCAGCAGTGGTTCCTGCCCTATGCCAGGCCGGCTGCATCACCATCACCAGGGAGTCTGTTAAATTACAGACTTACTTAATAGACTCTCCAGGAATGGGGCCCAGAAACCTGTGTTTTTAACAAGCCACCTAGCAGTTCAGACTGGCCACAACTTCTCTCACATCATGCAGGAGCACTGCATACTGTGTCCCCACTGGGATAACAACAGTGCCTCTGGTTGGCAGCCCCCTTTACCTTGCCTGGCCCATGTCCCTCCAGGTGCCCCTTCTTCTGGTCACCTTCTCCTTCCTGGACCAAGCCAAGGATCCCCCATCTAAGTGTGCGGAATCAGGCTTGTGGAGAAGGAGGCAGAGGCTGAAGTGGCACACCACAGAACCATGAGGGTCAGAATTCGGACTCCTACTGGTTCTAACTACGTCCTTAAAAATCAGGGTTTTAATGTAGCTTGAGTAGTTATGCCAGAGATGCAGCAGGATGTGCTGTTCTAACACGTAGTCAACTAGTCTGATTAGAATGGAGAGGAAAGCCTCACCTCTCTGAGTTGGCAGGACGGCTGGTAATTGGCTTAAAGAGACACACTCGTTCAAAGCAGCAGTAGAGCAAGTAGATGAGCCCCACACTGAATGGTGTGAATAGGTCAAAGGTTTTACAGATGAAGTGGCCTCCTAGAGTCGAGCAAAAACACCAACAGCAGTCAGTGAGTTCTATCCCAGGAGGCAGTAAGGTAACCTCAGGGAGTAAATATGACAAAGCCAAGGACCCACTGCCTGGGCCCATTAAAGGAGGCAATTTAAGGGGAAGACTCAGCTTTCGAGGGGCTTCTGGGGCTTCTATAGCATGTACTCCCCTAAATTCCTCATTTAGCCTCATTTAGTCACCTGAGATAAGCAGGGGTTTTTTGTTTGTTTTACTCCCAAGCCCCGTACATGCTCTTGTCCAACGGGGCCTCTAATGGGTCTTAGGCCGGGGAGACAGCTGAGAAGTGTCACCTGTTCGGACAACAGACAGCGCCATGAGGAACTGACAGAGCAGCAGCTGCTTGCTGAGGATCTCTTGCAGGTTCTCCTGCCCCTCCACAGAGAAACCCTGAAATGAGAGGGTAAGAAGCAGAGTAGGAAAGAGACACAATGAGGACTTCATTCATCCCTACCCCATCCTCACTGAGACGTCTTCAAGTGTTTTCATTGACTTCCACCATCTGACTGATACAGACGCAGCTCAGCGTTTAACTTATTTAGCACAGTCGTATTTTAGCATGGGTGAAGTCAGCACTAGGACCCAGGCCTGACTACTAGAACAGGGCCTTCCTTCTGCTTCATCGCTCCCAGGGGATAGAACCAAGTCTACTTTTTGAAGGAGACTGTCCAAAAAATTGTAAAACCTGTGTGGGAATCCAGGGGAAGAGTAAGGGAGGACAGAGGCAAAATACTGGCTGGCCACAGGCCAACTACAAGCTAGGAAACAGAATACCCTGTTCAGCCCAAGAGCCACGGAGTGGTGTGACGTCTCTGCCTGGGCTTACTCAGCCACTGTGCTGATCACCGACCAGGCCCCAGTATGGTGACAGAAGAAAAGTTAGCTCAACTCTTGTCACAGTAATCTCTCTTTCTCTGCTGACCAAAACCCCCTTCCTGTCTCAAGACCATGGAGCCTCTCCAGCTGGCAGGGCCTCTGGCCAGGGTGTTTGTTCAAAGAATGTGCCTTCCTGTTCCTCGAGTGGTCTCCCTGCCTGTGAGATGCCAACAGGGAGCAGAGAGTCAAGCTCACACAGAAGTAAAGGAGGCCAGTGGCTGGAGGAGCCGGGGAGAGGAGAGCTGCTGTTTACTGGCCACAGAGTTTCAATTTCACAAAAAGAAAAAAAGCAGGGTAATCTGTTTCAAAAAATGGGGGACATACTTAACACTACTAAACCGTATACTTAAAAATGGCTGAGATGGGGGCACCTGGGTGGCTCAGTGGGTTAAAGCCTCTGCCTTCGGCTCAGGTCATGATCCCAGGGTCCTGGGATGGAGCCCCACATCGGGCTCTCTGCTCAGCAGGGAGCCTGCTTCCTCCTCTCTCTCTGGGCCTGCCTCTCTGCCTACTTGTAATCTCTGTCAAATAAATAAATAAATAAATCTTTATTTTTTAAAAAAAAAGGCTGAGATGGAACACTGTGTATGTTTTTTAATCACAATTTTTTTAAAAAGTAAAGGAGGCTAACCTCTGTTAAGCTAGCTCCAGCCAGACCAGGTCTCCCTCACTCAGTCCTGTAACAGTAATAGCTAACTGACTCAGAGTCCAAAATTGTTTAGCCATGTCCTCCAAATTTATAAATTTTTCTCAAAATGCATGTCTATTTGTAGGGTCAATCAAAAGAAAAAAGCCCAAGTCACCAGTCTATATTGCCTAAGCAGAAAGACAACCCTCAAGTTTGCACTCTGGCTGCCAACCACATGGCACTAACGGCCTCAAAAGCACCATTAGGCCCCCATGTCTGCTCAGCGGCAGCAGCCCCCCTTCCCTTTATCCCCCAAGCCTGTCTCTGTGCTGTTCCCTGCAATGCTTCAGATCCTGTGCTGGCATCTGCCCGTTCCTTCACCTTTCCACATTGTTACTGCTTGAGAGGCCACCCAAGGACCTCTGAGGCTCTTCTCAATTCTCCATATGACACTGGAGCAATTGCCACATTCTCTGTCCTTCCTCTTAGAGGAAGTAGCGGCCCTCTGCAGAAAAGACTACTGGCAGTAACATAATGGGATGCCCTCTGTACCTCAAGCAGCTGCCCAAAGAACAAGGCTCCCTGAATATTCACTTGAGCCCAACCACTGATCTCCAACCAGAGCCTCCTGTGGGTTCCCCCGAGCTGCTGCCTTTGGTTTTCTGGTCATCTGTCAGCCATCCAGAGGCTTAGGGGTGTAAGGACAGCCTCTACCAGGAAACACACCCAGGTGACAAATGATGGAAATGTTCTTCCCAATCACTTTTGCCTAGTCCACTGTGGTCACGAGTTTCACCTACCATCTCTTACAGACAACCAAGGCCCTCTGAGGAAGTGAGCTAAGAATCCACTTGCTCCAAGCAAAGATGTCCACAACATTACAATGTTGACAAAAGAATCACTGAAAATGTGTGCAAAAAGAATAAAAACATACATCACACATCCCTACTATCTGAATAGTGAACCACCACCCTCTGGGGCAGCAAAGGACCAAATAAAACAAAACAAGCCTCTAACATGATAAATCCCTAAAGCATCACCCTATGGAGAAAAGATCACCTACCCCATCAGCCATCAGAAAGTGGACACCCTTGCGATCTGTGTTATCCAGGACAAAATTCCGAAAAGCAGTGATATTCTCCGGGCGGGTGATATCTCCATCTCCATCGATCCCACCTTCACCTGGCAGGGCACAAAATTCACATTCAGCTCATCCACCCCTGCATCCCAGGAGCTGGGACACAAGCGCTCTGGGGCTGGGAACACAGGTTCTCCTTGAGGACCAGGAGAAAAGGCCCTGTGGGGAGCAACTCACTGCTGGATCTATCCTGCCAAGCTGCCTTGTAGTGATAGACTAAGAGGCAAAAACAAGGCCCTGCAATAATAGGGCAGAATTCAAAAAGAGTTGACCAGTGAAGGGTCACCAACTGAAACAGAGGAGCTTCCTCTCCAAGACTGAAGTTGTGTTTAAAGCACCAACATAGGGGTGTCTGCGTGGCTCAGTGGGTTAAAGCCTCTGCCTTCAGCTTGGGTCATGATCCCAGGGTCCTGGGATCGAGCCCCGCATCCAGCTCTCTGCTCAGCAGGGAGTCTGCTTCCTCCTCTCTCTCTGCCTACTTGTGATCTCTGTCTGTCAAATAAATAAAATCTTTTAATTAATAAATAAATAAAATAATAAAGCACCGACATTTAGAAACCAGTATCAATTTTTAAATAAGAACTGTTATGAAAGAACTTGGGAATTGCTGCCAAATCACAGCAATCAAGAAAGAGTGGAGGGGACCGCGTGGGGCTGCTGAGCTGTCTGTTACCCAGCGCGTTCTACAGCCGGTGCACAGTGCCGGAGACGGGCATGGGGTTTGTATTTGTTAATAACTCTGCCAATTCTCAGCCGGAGATCAGGCAGTTTCATTATCTCCTGTCACCACAAGAGAAGAAAAGGGGATTTAATATGGTTTTGATGAGAGTTTGCCTTGTGGAGTGTTTAACCTGCATCCTACAGGCCTGGGGTAAAAAGAGACAGTCTAGAGGGAACCAAGATCTTCACGACATGGACTGGAAACCCCACGCTGAGGGACCCAGTAAAGGAAACATGCCCAGTGGATAATAACTGCTTCTGACCTAGAGTCCCCACGGAGGACAGTCTCCCATTGCCCCCAGGACCTCCTCCTCCGTGTCCTTACCATAGTAGGGTTCGAAGAGCTCACTGGAGGCCGAGTAGAAGTCCTCCAGTTTGAAGTCATTAGGGCCCTTCAGAGTCATTCCAAAGCCCTTCGCATGCCACTTCTTCCTCCATAGCACATACTCCGAGAAACCGCCTGGGCCTGCACAGACGTCAGCAAAGTATAGAAGCTCAGCTTCCCGGTCCTTTACCAGTGGTTTCTGCAAAGGCAAGTGGAGGACAAGGGAGGAAGGGAAAAAGTCTGGCTCAATGGGGAACAGGAAGGAGAATGCAGGGGGAGTAAAATGAGCCTTTCAACAAGCACAGTGCAGAGCTCCCAGCAGGGCCACAACACCCAGGAGATGTACCCTCTGCAGTCCCTACCCTCTGGAGTTGCCCATCCCTACTTCAAAATACCTCTGGTGCCCTCAACCATAGGGCCCAGCTCAGACTCCTAATAAAAACATCTTAATAGGAATCTGAGCATGCATTTTTATTTCTCAGAGTCTTTTCCTTACCATATCCTGACTTACAAGAGTCCCACTGAGCAGACTAGATGCTGTATCCCCCACTTACAGACAGAGAAAAAAAGACACCAAGACACAAAGCAACCTGTTCATAGCCTGCATGCAAGAAAGCTTATTCAGAATCCAGTCAGCCTGACTGCTAGACTCAGGTCTTCCCATCCAAAGCCCGAGGGGCTCTAACATCTCCCCCTCCCAATCACAGGGCCTACCTTTCCAAACCACAGCCTTTGCTTCCCTTCTCTTCCTTCTCGACTCTCCCTACTTTTTTCCAATTAACTTTTTATTTTAGAATAATTTTAGAGTTACAGAAAAGCTGCAAAGACAGAGTTCTCATATACTCTTCATCCAGATTCTAATTCTGTTGACATCTTACCTGGCCATTTGTCAAAACTAAGAAACCAACATTGGTACACTATTAACTAAATTCGACTTGATTCGGGTTTTATTAGTCTTTGTTTTGTCCCAGAATCCAATCCAATATACCACAGTGCACTGAGTCTCCTCCCTTTTTTTTTTTTTTTTTGAGTCTCCTCCTTTTTGCAGTCCCTTCTCCTGCCTTTGCCCCTCTGTGGGCCAGGTGCATGGGGCGGCGGTGCAGAGCTGGAGGTGGACAAGGCAGAGGGTGAAGGAGACACTGGTGTGCAGCCCCCAGAGGGCCCACCCACCTCAGAAATAACTACATTACAATCATCATTTGAATTTTTACTGAATTACAGGTTTGGTCACTCCAGTACCTTTTAACTCTTAATCTGAAATTTAAGTTGAACCCAGCACTGGCCCATACTGTTTTTCCCTTCTATACACCTGGTTGTAGAGGGTGAATTCTACTTGTCCCGACCTGGCTCCAAGGCACAGTGGATATGCCATCTGCACTGGTGACAAGAGGAGGCTGAGCTCTAGAGCAAATGACTAAAGAGGACCCTGAGGAACATCCAGCGAGAAGGAGCTTAGGCAGCTCAGCCCTCCCTCCCTCTCCATAGGTTTGTCATGGCTGAGTACTTGTCCAGAGTTCTGTAACTGCTAGATAAAGATCAGAAAGCTTTAGGGGAAGGTTTTAAGAAAGAAATGGAAAATACTAATGTTCACAATCTCATCACTTTCTGGGTGAAAAGGGCCCTGCCTCTGATGATAGCTATCCAGCTTCATCAAAACAGTGAAGAAGTCTCCGGAGAAACTGACTTTAGCTAAAAATAAACTTCATCATCCTATGACAAGCCCACCCAGGCATGCGGAGATGTATCAGTTCTTGCTCTTCTTTCCCACCAATCTAGCCCAGTATTCTTTGTTCCTGAGCCATCAATTATTCATATTTTTGGATTATATTCATTTGCACACAAAAAAAAGACCTAACGGCATTTACTGAGAACATTATGTAGCATTTTCTAGGCAGTACAGTGGCAAGGAGGCAAGAGTCACAAGTTTAAGGCCTGCACACACTGGGAAGAGGAAAAACAACGTTCCTCACCACTGGCCATACCCAGCCCAGGCTTAGGCTTTCCCAGCGAGCTGCTGGCTCAGGAAGGCTGGGCGAAGGAAGGAAAATGAATCAATGAAAGAATATCACCTCCATAAAGAGGGCATAAGTATGATTTCATTCTTTGATTTCAAGACATGTGGCCCTCACAGGTCATGGCCAGAAGGTCTTTTCATAGAAAGGACAGCTGGAGTTCTCACCTCTGCCACTTACTGGCTGTGCAGTTAAGGGCAGCATACAATTTACGCCTTTAAGCTTGAGCTCCCTCAACTGTAAATTGGGACTAATGTAGGTTCTCAAGGCTATTGTGGGATTAAAGTACCATATGTCAAAGATGGTTATAAACTGTAAATACTAAACAAACATAAGATGATACAATATTTAACTAGATCAAATTCCTTGGAGTCAAAATTCTTGTCCCTTTCCATCACCTCATGCAGTACTCATGCTCAATGGGTACTTTGTAAGTGCTATCTAATTTCTTCTAAGATACCACTGCAATTCTAAGATTCACATTCAGTTTTTGTCTCCTGTAAGGCTTCACGGACAACATCTACTTACCTCAGCAATATCCCCAAGCACACAAAGCCCACACATAATGTTATGGTTTATTATAGGCTAGCATATCCCCAAAGAATCTAAACTCCCTTCTTTCCCTCGTCTCTTCCAATTCTTGTTTATAACTTGTTTCCCTACATAGTCACTTCTCTCCTTTTACCACAACCCACAGAACCAGAATGCCAGTGAAAAACTTCATAGTACCCCACCTCCCACCTCCCCACACTGCCCAGGCTTCAAGTTCTCCATGTTCTTCTAAAACTTGCCTGATCCAAGAACTACTGAGACCCTAGCAAACCCTTCAGCCACTCCCATCTCTGCGGGTGACTGTGCTAGAGCACTCTGCTCACCTGAAAAACACACTCTGGTCCTCAGGGGAAAACAGAGATGAAAAGAGAGAAGAAAACAGTAGGGGCTGGAGAGAAATCACTTCCTATAGTGGAGTGCAGAGAAACATCTCTGAAAGGGCAATTCTCCATGGCCACTAACAATCAGTTCAGGTCCAGAAGGTGCCTGAAGCATTACAAACACGGCTGCCTTTTCCTATGTAACTAACATCTCCACCCTTGACCTGAATGGTACAACCCTGGTGCCTCCTTCGCTTTCCTGACAGCAAAAGACAATAACCAGATCCCAGCTGCTGGAGGCGTTTACAATCAAAAGCCCAAAATGATGTGGCTTCCCAGCAGCCTGACAGAGCTCCTCTGCCAGGCAGGGGTTTAAAGGAAATCATTTGGAGCTCAGAAAATTAAACCAACATTATATCAACCTAATTTTCTCAACTCCAAGAGGCCTTTTGTGCTGCCTGCTGGTCCTGGAAAACAGGGAGGAAGACCTGGGGGAGAGAAATGACTATGGGCTGGAGGGGTCCACATGCCAGTTTTGCCAGCATGGAGGGAAGCAGTAAGGGAGGTGGAACTGAAACATTAAAGAACTTGGAAAATAAGTTCCTTTAGCGGGTGGATAATCAGGGGCCTAGTGGAAGTAGAGTGAAGCAGAAACAGGTTTGGGAACAGCTGGCTCCTGGCCCGTCACTGTCAAAGAGAACTAACTTTTAGGACTGAGTGAAAGTGCTCTGAAACCCTGAAGGGAATGCTAGAATGAAACTTCCTTTTTTCTCTATCATTATGGTGTGTCTGTGTTCAGAGAAATGAGATGGAGCACAGCAGAAAATCATTTTGCTCTACCACTTCTTGAGAAGGGCCAAAATCTAATAATTATGATCCCACACGAAGCTGGTTCAGAAAGGCAGAAAGGGAAAGTGGTCACATCTGAAATCACAGATCTTAGAACTGGAACAGATCCTAAAGGCCTCTGGTGCTACCTCAACCCTCTGACATGATAGTAGGGCTAATTTCAGGGATGAGGCAGCTGAAGCCCAAAAAAGGGATGAACTTAAGTGACACCACCTACAATGTAAGTGCTGTACTTCCTGCCCCACAACCCGTCACTGAACAACACAGCCTAGATTTTCAGATAGGATACTAATTTTAAACGGACCAGTGAAAGGACCCAGATGCTTACATTTCATTCAATACTCACATCACATTTCCCCAAGCACTCCCTTCTCATACCAGCCACAGCACACAAATCAGATGATGTCACAGGTTTGAATTTGGAAAACAAGCTCACTGTAAAGACTACATACTCATCCTGGCAGCAACTGGCCTCCACAGAAAGGCTTTACAAACATCCCCACCCCACACCCTTGCCAGTTCTCGAATCCACCAGAACTTCCAAAACCTAAATGCCACAGGGGAAGGGATCCCATCTATCTCATTCAAAATTATATTCCTGGTGCCCAGCACATGGTAGGAGCTGGATAAATACATGTTTGATGGATGCAGAAGGAAGGCCCATGCTCTATCTCTTACCCTCCTCCTCCCTGCTCCCTAGGCCTACAGATGTCACAACTGCTGATTTTGCCCAGAAACGTCCCTTTGCCGCTGCTGTAAGCCCTACCTTCCTCCACCTGGGGTGAGCAGCAGGATCTGCAGAGTTGGAGGCTACAATTCTGGGCCTGAAGCCCCAGAGACAACTGCTTACTGGAGCATCCCTGGGACCATAGGAAGCACCATGGGACCTAATTTGAGAAGCTCAAAGCAAAATCTCTCTCACATAGCAGGAATAGTCTCCTGACATTGCACAAATGGCAATTTCTAGGCCACTGAAGCGTAAGCCCATTTAGCACTATGAATTCAGACAAAGAATTTTGTTCTTACCCCACAAGAGTCCCGTGGATTTGTAAACATGCGATCAAACACAAAATCCATGTTAGCCATCTTCATGGCCGCCCTGCAATAAAGACAGAAAAGCACAACTCAATACACCATATGTATGGAAAGCTATGAAAAGGTGGAACAGTGGATGTCAGGGGAAGGGAGAGGTGGGCAATGTCAGCAAACCTGTTTAGGAAGAAGACTCCTCGGATCATCTCGTAGGGATTGGCCCGGGTCCGAGCTCGCCGCATCTCCTCCCCATCCAGAACATCGAACACACTCTGCCCAGGGAGAGTCAGAACCTTAAGGTGAGCATCACCCTCCAGGAAGGGACAGGGGATTTAAGAGCTTAAGGAGCCCATCTCAGCCCTTGGAGGAGCTACAATACTGCCGCATCCCAGCTCTGAAATGACCAGTTGTGTGACCCTAGACAAACTGCTCAATCTCTCAGACCCTCAACTACTTCACCTCTGAAGTGGTAAAAAAAAAAATGATAAATAAAATGTATTTATCATTTATTTATATATCCCTGCAAAATGGTTAATAAATGGCACCTGTGGGTAGGCACAAAGCCACCTGCTGGCATCACAAATCCTCAGAGCAAATCTGTTTCTCCAGTCCAGCAGCAACTTTCCAAGGGACCAGAGTACTGATAGTAAGGCTCACTCAGAGGGCAAAGCAAACCAAAACCAGTGTTTTGTGATTGCACCTACCCACACAGTAGGGATTCCTTCTCCCTTCTTCTATTTTCTCCCTGAGGAAAAAAAGCCTCACTTCACAAGAGTTCCAGTCACCTTAAGGATATTCCCAACCCTCTGCCTACAAAAAAAATTTCGTGAGGCTGGTCTGAGGCTTCTTCTCTAACCCATTTCCTCCTCAGAGCTTCCCTGGCTCATTCTGCCCTGGGCCATGTACTTCCTGACACAAACTCACACCAAAAGCTATCAAGGAAAGACTGACATTTGCCCAGCATGTTAGGAGCTTCACGCTGACTATCCAATTTAATTCTCAAAACAATCCCGGGAAGTATTTTCTCCCCATTTTACAGATGAGGAAACTTCAGAGCAGCTAAAGCAACTGACCCAAGGTCACACAGCAAGAAAGCTGCAAAGGACCTAAATTCACAAGGATGTGAATTCAGGTCTACCTGACACTAAAGAATCATTCCAAACTTTTCACTACACCAGCCCCCTCAGGACTGGGATGGACCGACCCACTGAGGTTAAGTGGAGCCTTTCCTGGCTACTGACCACAGGAAGAGCACAATACTACAAGGCCCCAGGAAAAGGATACACTAGAGAAATGTGGCAAGCCACACATCTCATCTCCAAGAAAAATCTTAGCTAAACTTCAGTCCCCCACCCCCAACCAATTCAAAAGAACTGTAAGAGCCCAGCACATGCCCTCACACAAGGTATTCCAGCCCCACAGGCCTTACCTTACACTGCAAAACACTGTGAAGCAGCTCTTCCCCACAAAACTCTGTCTCGTCTTCAATAATCATCTTTCTCTACAGAAAGAAGAAAATAATCGATAATGACTACGTATGACTGCAGTTGGGGGAATGAATGGAGAAATGAGGGTTCTAAGTGAGTAGAGCAAGAAGGGGCTTGAGTCTCTGCCAAGAACATCAATCCCTGAGGGGCAGGAAAGAGAAAATCCTAAACCCCTCTGGCTGTACTCCAGATGGCTGGGAGATGAAGCAGCCCCCTGGGCACTCTGACTAGAGCACCATATGGATACAAGACTCATGAATGCTGAGGCTGAGAAAGCACACAGGAAGGAAACATTCAAGCTGTCTGCCCCCAGAGCATGGAGGCAGAAGGATGGGGACTGCCCTTAAATGACAGAAGCCTGTCCTTCAACCAGGAAGCCTCTTGATCTGTAAGGGGTACAACTGACCTGGTAGCATCAGAGATAAGGAGGGCTCAAGAGACCCTCACAGAGGTGTCAAATCAAACCTCATGGCTCAGTGAGGCTATCTCTAAACCAACGATGCTCAAACTTGGGTGTTCTCAGGTTTTACACATTTCAAAACCACTAAGAACCCCAAAGAGCTTTTGTTTATGTGGGGATATATACACAGCAACATTTATTATTAGAAACTAAGACAATTTATTCAGTGTAAAAGAACACATTATGTTAACATAAATATTTTTATGAAAAATAACTATATTTCCCAAAAAAACTTTTAATGAGAAGAGTGCACTGTTTTTCATTTTTACAAATCTCTTACTATTTGGCTTAATGTAAGATGGCCAGACTCTCCTCTCTGCATTTGCGTTCAACTGGTTGTGATACAGCCTCTAGAAGACTCCACTGGAACTTGTGAGAGAATGAGTGAAAAAAAGCACGTAAATTTCCAGTACCATTATGAAAATAACTTTGACCCTGTAGAGTCCCTGAAAGGGTCTTGGGAGATCCCCAGGGGGCCCTACACTTGGAGAATTGCTCTCTAGACCATACTGATTTGGTAGCTATGTACTTTATTTGTAGTTTTCCAGAAGGAGATTAAACAAATTCCCTCTGTAACAACTCCCTCATTATTTTTCTGTGGACAGGGACAGTGTCTTTTCATCTAACTGGAACAGTGCCCAGCAGTGACCAGAATATACACAAATGTATAATAAGTTACTCTAAAAAGCATCCATGAGAAAGACAGAAGTTAGGCATTTTGTGCTGCCTTGCAAGTTAAATGACTAGGAGAAAAAAACGCTGTCACATCTCCCAGGGGCATACCTGTAAACCCCTTGACACACCATCTTGACAAAACTTATTCTTGCCAGTAATGTCAGATTCACATTTTTCTTACACTATGAGTATACATACATACACACTGGACTCAAGGAGAAAAGTCAGGAGGTAAGTGCCAAGAATTCAGGGTACATTTTCTTGAAGTCCTACCTTTCCCACAACCATCCAATCGCTCATTTCCTGAGTGTCAGGAATTTCAGTGGTACATTCTGGAAACCATGACACCTGCTCACAGGCACTGGGCTACAAACAAAAAAGAGGAAAGTAAGTCGAGGAAGATGGCCCATCAGAGCTATGCTCCAACTTGCAAGGGCCTCCCCAAAAACAATCAAAAGGGATTCAGACAAATGGAAGGTTCTGGGAAGCTGAGGCCTAATGTGCTGGTCAGACATGAGAACTGAGCCAGGATACTGAGGGTTAACTTTGGAAGGCCAGCTACAATTCTAGTCTGAATCTTAAGAAACTTCCCAAACCTTCAAAGTTTCTTTCATTTGTTCCAAAAATATGTACTATGGGCTAAGTACTCAGAATGCAGTTAAAATGACATGATCCTTGATTGAAAGGGCCTACAATCAGATTACTAGGGACACAGAGAAGTACACACAGGATATAAGTCTATGAAAAGGTAATTATACCAGGAAGAACCAATGGCAATGAGTCTCATCTCCAATGCCCTTCAAAATGTTATTCACAAATAGGATTCCTTGCCTATTCAATCCCAAAGCAGAAACTAGCATCTCAATGGTGCTTTCTCTTAATTTTTGAATTACATTATACATAAGAAATATCTGCAGTCTTTTTTTTTTAAGATTTTATTTATTTTTAAGTAATCTCTATTTATTTATTTTTAAGTAACCCAATATGGGGCTCGAACTTACAACCCCAAGATCAAGAACTGCACACTCCACCAACTTAGCGAGCCAAATACCCCTCCGCAGTCCTTTAAAAAATACTGATAACAAGGCCTCACCCTCAGAGTATATGATTCTGTCAGTCTGAGGCAGAAGCTTGGTATAATCACACTTTTTTAGAAGACCCTAGATGATTGCCCTAGATGTGCAGCCAGGACTATGTTCATTGGGCTAGAGACACAGATTATAAAACCTAAACAGGTGGCTAATCTGCATGGCAGCTCTACCCACTACCTCCCAAGCAAGTATGGAGAAGAGATTCACCGTTGCAAACTGAAGCAATGTGATTAAAGGTAATACTACATGCTCTGAAAGGCATAAAATGGTAACACAATGCAAGGTCTTGAGGGCAATCCAACCATCAACAACACAGAAAAAGTATAAAAGAAAATTTACAGAAGCCCTTTTGTCAATGAATCTGGCAGTGAATCACGGCTCCCCCTCCCCCAGTCAAATCCATCACCTTTAACCATTTATAAATGGTTATAAGTATAAACTCTATGGGAAAAAAAGCTTATGTACACTTGGGATGTCCCTTTGGAGAGAGTAAGCAGACTCAACTTCTCCACAGAAGCATGAACATTAGGAGCAAAAATGGACTGCAAAGTGCTGTCTGTCAAGGGTCAAACCTTGCCCTCTATAATCCTGCGCTGCAGAAGCCACCAGGCACTTCCTCTGCAGTGACTGGACAGTCACCTGAGGCAACACAGATTCCTCTCCCTCGAAGAAGTGGATACCAACTAATAGTTAAGACAAACTCTTAACCAAGAAATAGAGCATCTTTTGTAGGAGAAAAATTAATACACAGTAAATGACAATTAGGACAGCCTTGCCTCAAAAAGGAATTTCAATAGCCTGTCTCCATGAAAAATAGAGACTTTTTTTTTAAGATTTTATTTATTTATTTGACAGGCAGAGATCACAAGCAGGCAGAGAGGCAGGCAGAGAGAGAGGAGGAAGCAGGCTCCCCACTGAGCAGTGAGCCCGATGTGGGGCTCGATCCCAGGACCCCGGGATCATGACCTGAGCTGCAGGCAGAGGCCTTAACCCACTGAGCCACCCAGGTGCCCCAAAAAATAGAGATTTTTATGGGCAAATTTGAGACTTTGAGTTTAGCTAAGTTCTAATTCTGCCCCACTATGAGGATGGAGACTCTTTACTGGTTTTCATACAAATGAAGACCCAAAAAGCACCAAGAATTTCTGAGGTAAAAACCTACATCTAGGACCCAATTACAAATATTTACCCTATTCTTCACTGTCTCATCTGCTATTCTGCTGGTCTCATCTCCTTCCAACTACAAGGCAACACAGCAGGACCACCCCCAGAAGCCATTAGCTCCTGGCTTGTCAGCATCTTACTCTGAAGCCTTATTAGGCTTTTATCACGTGCAATTCACGGGAATTCTTTCCTGAACTGGAACATCAGACAGACAAATAAAATATCAATTCTCCAGAGTTCACAGCCACATGTGAAGCTCAACTACACCAGCTATGTAGAAGACTAGACATTTGTGTTCTATTTTCTCTAGCTTCAACTCTATAATGGCAATATTTCATCATTATTTTTAGTTGTTTCACTACACCTACTTGGAATTCTCTGTGAAATAAGAGAGGACATATACAAATGAATAAAAGTAAAATCTCAACATCATCTGTGCCATGAAAAAGGATATGAGTCTCTTTTGGTAGTTAGGTTCAAACAAACTGGTACCCACGCAGATAAGCAGACTAAAGCCACCACCAGGAAAGCTACACAGTATAAATAAACACATACACAGACCTCGGGTGTCATAAAGCCGTAGAGGTATAGGACCTTCGAGGGCACCTAATCCAGTCACTCACCCAATGGGGGAGTAGGTCCTCACTCACCGCTTTGAATCCTTTCAGCAGAGGGAACTCATTGCCTTATGAGGTACCTCAGCCACTAGTGGAAAAGCATATCTATTAAAGTTCTTTGTGGAACCAAACTCTGCCTTCCAGCATCTTCTACTCACAGTTGTTAACAGAAAATAAATCCACAGCCTAGCATATCTCCCTCAGTATATCTCTTCTGTTTCCATTCTGGACACCCCCAGTACCTTCCATGTAAAAACTCAGTTCTAATTCCCACTGCCTCTGGAGACTTCTAGTTTGTTAACATGGCTACTTAGAGCCATGCACATGAAAACACAAGCTGGCCTTCCAGTCTCCTCCTCCCCTCACCAGTTACCTCTGGCTCATCTCGCCAGTCCACATTCAGCTCTTGATCAAAGCCCTGCAGTGTCAGACCCAAGCCTCTTCGGCCTTTCTGATTAGAGGCCTCAACGATGTCCTTCCGACCCTGGCTGTATTTACCCAATCCTTCACCTTCCCTGAAGCCCATCTTGGCCTGAAAAAGAGACAAAATAGAGCATTTATATAAATAAAGAGATAATAACAGAACACTTGCATAAACCAACAGACATTTACTCAGCCTCTACCATGTGTCAGACATTATGCTAAACTCTGAGAAACACAGATAAGTAAGGCTGAAAGTTTTCCTTCTAGCCTAATGAAGAAAATAAGCATAAATAAGTAACTATAGTTTATCTGTGCAGCAGTGGCTATTTACTCTGGAGGTGAAAGTCTAGGGCAACCAGAACTTGGATAAATGAGAAGGCACCTCATAGCTGTAATTAAAAGCACCAAGAGCACTTAATGAATTTCACTGGACATCTGCACAACTACCCTTCCAGCTAATTTCTCTGATTAAGTGAAAAGTAGATCTAGAGTTGAGTTGGTAAAGAGAACATAATTTACAGTGGAACTGCTTCAAGCAGCAACTCCACCTTACCCACAGCCACTCAAATAGCCTTACTATGTAAAGACAGTGAGGGCTTGCAGGAGCCCACTTGAACTCGCTTCATGTAAAACTAAGGTATGGACCCATAAGTACCATAAGACACCAGACAGGGCCTTTTTTTTTTTTTTTTTCCTTAAAGAGAGAGCGGGGAGAGAGAGAGAGAGAGAATCCCAAGCAGACTCTATGCCCAGTGCAGGGCCCAGTGAGGGGCTCAATCTCACAACCCTGAGATCATGACCTGCGCTGAAACACTCAACTGACTGAGCCACCCAGGTGCCCTGGGAATATTTTTTTAAGTGTCACAACTGTCCATAAGCTCACATAAACTCTAGAGTCACTAGGCCCAGATATATACCCCCAAAATCAGAGACCTAAATCCCAAACCCCAAGGACCGTTGTCTAATAAAATAACTCCAACCCTAAGAAAATGTAATCCCCTCTTGAAGGTCTATATTCCCTTTGGAAGGGGTATTACCAACTCAAGAGCTGGAGAGAATTCCTATAGTAGCCACAAATCTCTCTCCAGGTCAAAAAGGCTGACTGAGGGGTACTCTCTCTTTCTCTCCCCCTGCCCCTCTCCTTCCCACTCTCTCTCTCAAATAAATAAATCTTTAAAAACAAAACAAAAAGGCTGACTCAGTCACAAACCTCCCCATTGTCCACTTCCCCAACTCTGCAGCCCCCCAACTAGAATCCTGACTATGACCTTAGAAGTGGCAGTTCCCATTCCTTAATGAATCCAAATGAAAACGGAGGAGTTAATACCTGTAATATTAAAGCTAGCCAGAAAGCAAACTTGGATTTCCCAACCTTTGCGCACTTACACTGAAGTTTTATCAGGAAAGCAAGCAGGTCTTCCTAGTCACTTTTCTTCTTCTGGTGTATCAATGGGGTATAGAAGCTAGGAAGGAAAACTGGACCTTTTTTTCAAAGTCATATTAAAGACTGTACTACTCTCATTTATTTTGGGGCACATGGAGTGAGCAGGATTTTACTCATTCTCTTGAGATCACTCACTAGAGCAAAAACTCACATGATGAAGCCTCTTTACCCAACCACACACGTCCATGTGTAGGGAAGTACATTCACATGTACTCATGATAAGCTTTCATTACTAAGGAGACCAAAGGGTGATCCAGCTTTGGATAGGACACTACAAGCAGGCCTGCATAGCCACTTCCCATGGATGATTCAAACGTGACAGATACTTCTGTTAAAAAAGGGGCCACATTCTCTACTAAATCTCCACTAGAAAGCAAAGGAAAAACTCATGCCCTAGCTTTTCTTCTTTTCACATCAATACAATTTCCCTTCTCTTACTCCACTGGTAGAGCTTTAGAAACCCAACCCAAGCACTGACATACCATAAGCTTCTGGGAGACACTATTATACATGGAATAGCGAGAAGAAGTTCCCTCCACAAGGGAGTCTGCTTTGAATGCATCGTCAAAAGAGTCAGAGCTGTGTTGCTTCCCCTCGGTCTCACTGTCAGACCCACTCAGGCTCGTGGTAGATGCTGAAAAAGAAAAAAAGAAAATGCTCAGGTGAGTTTATGGCACCAAGTAGCCTCTAAAAGTCCAAGTTTCATTTATTCAACTAGTGTTCAGTATATGCACTATACACATCATGTTCTTTAAAGGAGCCAGGGTCAAATGTATTCTCTACTTCTTATTGTGTTATCTTGGACAAGTCACTGAAAGTTCCTAATGGTACCTGACAGACGATGGGAGCTCAAAATATCAGGTATCCTTTCCCATTCTTTCAATTTTTCCCCTACAAAACTGAGATGGTACTACCTACCACATGGACTTATATGAAGATTAAATGAAATAATGTGTCTGAAAGTACACTGTCAAATATAAAATGTATTTATTAAAGATATGATTGTTATTTCTGCTGCTTATTATTTGAACATCACCTTCCAAACATGGATACTTAGTTCCATTTTCAAAATTTTATCACAGGACTAACAGTCTGATTGTTTAATCTCCTAGATTCCTTTGTTTTCACCGTCCTTCAAACTCACAGGTAAGAGGGTATGTCTATAGCATTGCCCCAGAGAAGAGCTGGCTCACAGATGAGCTATGACATTTTATAGAAGTAACTGTTCTCTTTCTATCACCACCCTGGCCTTCACACTAAACTCTCCGTGTTGATGAGTCAAAGCCTGGCTGCTTGTGGGAAGTGTTGAGGAAAGGCAGCAGTGTAAAACAACCCTTCAAAGATCCATGAAGGTCACTATTCAGGTATTCATAACTTGCAATGGCATCATAATTCTAAAGCCTATCTGCACTGATTCATCCACTTCCCCATAAGAACATAAACTTGTTCAGGGTTAGCATTTGAGAAGAACAAAATGCTCTCCCCAGCCCCCCGGGCCCTATTCTCCCTCACACTGTGCTCCAGGGGCAGCAGCACCACCAGCACAGCATCCAGCACAAATGCCATCCCACTGGCCAGGGTCATTCTTGGAGAGCAAGAACTGTGTCACACTCAACTTTCCATCTCCAACACCTCGATCGAGTCTTCCCATTCAACAAAAAATTAAGTACTCACTACAGTGAATTTTTAAAAAATTTTAAGTCTTGACTGACAGCCTTAATATATTAATTACTAATACATTTGTTTATAGAGTGAGGCATGTACAAAGTAATCTAGGAATTGAAACATAAATTTTCCTTTCAACAGTTTCATATAGAAGAAAAAACTTGAAAATAGTAATACCCATAGGACAAAATTTGTACTACTACCAAAAATAGCTTCAAGTATCATTTAGGTACATTTAACTTTGTTCCAGTGTTAAAACTTCGACAAAGACGGTTTTAAATAAAGCAGCTTTATAACCTGGTGCCATTAAAAAGAAATTTTAAGTCTTTAAACTTTTGTTAAAAAGGTTAAACAATAACAAAGAGTTTAAGCATGAGTATGAAATGCCTGTATCTTAATAGAGAATTGGGCCTTCCTTGGACTATTATTTAAGAACTCCCATTCCCCCACGCCTCCAGCCAGTAGGTTGAAATACGGTATCTGTCAGACCTGTAAAGGGAATAAAACACTGGTATTGTTTAATTGATCAGACAACTTTGGCCCAGGACATGTTCTTTTTTCTTTTCTTTTAAATTTATTTGACAGACAGAGATCACAAGTAGTCAGAGAGACAGGCAGAGAGAGAGAAGGAAACAGGCTCCCTGCCGAGCAGAGACCCCGATGCGGGGCTCGATCCCAGGACCCTGGGATCATGACTTGAGCCAAAGGCAGAGACTTAACCCACTGAGCCACCCAGGCACCCCAGGCCAGGACATGTTCTATAAAAGGTCCATGGTATATATAATGGGCCTCTCTCCTACAGAAATAATCCTACTCTCAGAGAGTTTAAAAACCAGATAACTAAGGTCCAGGTTGAAAATGGTGATGGCAGGTGGGTCCTGGGTTTCTGAGCTGCTAAGTCAGTCAGGGACATATGTGGGGCAGTCCATATTGAGTGGCACCCATGGCGGTGAGGAGGGCTCTGCTCAGATGTGGAAAGCCCTCCCCTACTTCATAGCGCTCCCTGATGTGGGAGTATGCTAAATGTCTTCCTGAAGTCACATCACAGAGAGCATGGAGAGCCCCGAGTTCGTCGCCTACCTCATTCCTGCACCAGGTTCAAGCCCTTTCCCAGGGGAGATGATAGTCACACTCTATTCCATAACTCTCACATGAATCTACTTCCAACCACCTATGAAAATGAATAAGGAGAACCTGGACCACTACCCAGCGGGGACCACAGCACTGGTTTGGACCATGACTCTGTATGAGGACCAGAAAAGTATATGGGACCTCAAGCTCACCTTCCTTACTTGTGTCAAATGATGACCAGAATACTGATCTTCCATCCTTTTGTTTATGGCAGGAGATGGCTTAAATAAATAAGTTAGATTGGTCCATGAAGAAAGTATTAAAATAATAAAAATTTTTAAAAAACACAAAAATCAGATAGCTAAAATAAACATTTTTTTTTTCTTTTAGTGATATAACATTTTGCAGAAGAAAGAAAAGGCTTACAAACATATTTGAAAAAACTAGAATAAACTTAAAACCAACATTCTGGCTCCTAAGCAGTTGCAAGGAGAAATTTTGGTTGAGAATATCCTCATGTTAGAGGCACCGAATCTACCCCTTCCTCTTTTTCTTTTTTTAAAGATTGTATTTATTTATTTATTTATTTGAGAGAGAGAGAGAGAGCACGCGTGCATGAGAAGCAGGGAGGGGCAGACAGACTCTCCACTGAGCAGGGAGCTCAACGTGGGGCTTGATGCAGGGATCATGACATGAGCAGAAGGCAGATGCTTAACTGACTAAGCCGCCCAGGTACCCCTACCCCTACCCCTTTCCTCTTAGAAAGCTATCCAGTTCCCTAAGGAGCTGACTTGCTTACACAGACCAACACAGCACATGTCACAGAGTGCCAGAGAGTGCTACTCAGAAGGAAAGACCCAGAACATTAACAATGAGTAACCATGGAAACTGTGAGGTGAGGTTATATTTCTTTTCTGTTTTGCACTTTTCTTCATTTTCTGTGTGAGAAGAATATATTCATTTGAAAATCAGAGTAAAGAAAATACAGCTATAAAGAAATAAAGTACCATTCCTTAAGAAATTTGGTTCCCTTCCAGACCAAGCTTGAGAGGACAGCAGATCTAAGGGAAAAGACTTCTCAAGTGGCTCGAGACTAACCCCGGGTCTCTCCTCTCTTGTCTCCCATGCAAGAGAAAGAGGCACGTTCTAAAACAGAGGGCCCACATGCTAAAGAACCGTACTTCCAAAGATGTAGCCTCTCTTCACTCAGTCACTTCCATACTGACTGGTACAGAAAGAGGGGGGTGCCAAGAATGTGGGTGGCTCCCTGAGCACAGTCCCAAAGTCTCTTCTGTGCAGCCCAGGGACCTGGGGTCTTAACTCACCAGAAGCTACAACGTTAGATCAGTTACTATCCCTTTCACCAGCTTTCTGGGGATTCACAGGTGAACCTCCGAAAAGATTAGGAAAACCTGGTATCCTTATCAAAGGAGAGTGTGCCCTTGGTCCAGCTCTAGGTGGAGTTGCCAGGCTGTCAGGTTTGCCTGAGGACACAGCAGTGGGCACTCATCAGTGGTATGAACATCATTCCTCCGCATGCAGGGTACAAACCACCCTCAGATCTCAAAGAGAAATCTTTTGTTTTCTTTGTCTTCATACCATTCTTGGAGCAAAATGACAAGGAGAACCAAATTTGGGTGGAGGGCTCATTAGGCAAATCAGCGGTTGCCTAAATGTAAAATACCAGCACCAGACTCTGGGACAGAGATGTTTCCACTCCATCCCCTTCCCTAGGAGTTACCCAGCATACGGATGTCTGTTCAGGTTCCGAGAGTGAGGTGAATGAAAGCTAAAATCCATCCTACTAAGCATTTCTTTGTGAGATCAAGAAGTGTGCTGGATAAGCCTTATTTGTCTTTTACTTCATGTGGTATTTGAAGCAAGTTTTTAGTCTGATGATTTAAGACAAAGTTGCCTAGACTAGTCCTGATGTCCACAGACAGCCACAGCCACTGACCATTTTCATGCCTGGGCCTTTGGGGCCATGCTTTTCAGGTGGAAAGAAGACAACTGTTGTGGCTGCAGCAATAACTAAAGAGGAGATTTCATCTCCTAAGACTGGTAAGAATTCAGCAAACACTGAGCAGACAATTTTGTACTGAAGATATAAATTAACAGAGTAATAAGGTCAGTCTATTAAAATGATTAGTTTCATTAAGAACTTGCCAAAGCTGGGTGGCGTTCCCATTTACCTCCCCAGGAGCTTCCCTTCTAAAACCTAACATAGCCCAAAACATTATTTAGAGTTTTCATTTAAGATTTCTTCTCTACCTGATAGAAATCATTACTCTTAAGTCATTTTAAAGAAGAAAAGTTCAAAATTTTTCACATAGCAACAGAACAGCAGGGCAAAAATTTTTTACATGGCAACAGAACAGTAGGGCAAACATGCCAACATTAAAAATCACAGTGACAACACATACGGAGAGGCAGCTCCAACCACTAATGGCCAAGGTGAGCAGCACACAGATACGAAGGAATAAATTATGGGTTTTAATAAATATCACAACCTGCCTAACAACTGCTATGGACTATACTCATTCCTGTTTAAAGACTCAATTTCTCCTTCATGCCAGACAAATGGTAACTCGTTAGAGCAATTTAAACAGATACCGATAAAGGAAGTTTTTGATTAAGGTCATGAATCTGGGCTGACAGTAAAGCAATGGTGTTTCAGGGAGAATAGCCTATTTAGCGAAGAATTAAACCTGGTAGAGGGAAAGGCACTACTAGTGTGGTACCTGTAAAAGGGCCTGGCAACTTCCAAAGCAACACGCTGTGGGAGGGCCAGGAGCCCACACTGGATGTACAGCTAAGGAGAAAAGAAAATTGTCTTGGAGACTAGACCACAGTTTTCCTGAGAGAAACAACCAAAAAGAAAAAAATGACCCCTATCTGCCTCTTCTTACTTCAAAAGGTTGTTATTTAATAGCAGATTTCTAAGAGTTTATTTAGGCTTAAAAATGCCTTCAAACTCCTCTTAAAATACTCAAAAGAACACATGATCCCACAGTGGCCATCACAACAACATTCCTTTTTTTCGTTACTCTGGTCAGATGTCAATCTCTGACCTGGCACTGCACTTACTTTGTCGATAAAGTAAAACAAACAAACTGATTAAACTAAACAGATCTATTAATGAGGCATCACACTGATCTAGCAGAGAAAGCACAAATAAGGCTCAGAAAGACAGAAACAGTAACCACTATTTTTCTGTTTTTCTACTTGTACTCCCTAAAGAGCATTTTTCAATCACTTGTTCAACAGTACGTCCAGGTAGAAGTGGTTGAAGCAAAAGGGAACACATTTGCTTTACTGCAATGACTTGACTAGGAAAGCTGCATATAAATCTCAGCGGATATATATCTTCTGGTGAGACAGTAAATTACCAGGGCACACCGTCCAGGGGACACCTAAGAAAAGCCAATTCCAGGGGCGCCTGGGTGGCTCAGTCAGTCAAGTATCTGTCTTTGGCTCAGGTCATGATTCCAGGGTACTGGAATCAAGCCCCTTGTCTGGCTCCCTGCTCAGCGGGAAGTCTGCTTCTCCCTCTTCCCCTGCCCCTCTGCCCTTCCTCTCACCCCCAACTCGTGTTCTCTTGCTCTCAAATAAATAAAATTTTAAAAAAAGAAAGAAAAGCCAATTCAGAACAGAGATGATATAAATGCTAATTACTTAATGAAATGATCTTCTGTAGAATGGAGGAGGAAGAGGCAAAATGAAAGAGGTAAAGCATTTTAAGATTCTTGGAAAAGATACTACTGTTGCCTTCTATCAATTCTATTCAGTAACTATTTACTGAGCATTTATTCCATGCCAGGTATGGGATTGGGGGGGAGTGGCACAGAGAGCAATCTTGCTGATAAAGACATCAGACTCCAGCCTTCAGTTTTTATGACAACAAAAAAGCTAAAGTAAGCTAAAACAGGGAAATCTAGCATTGTTTATTTGCCTCTGCCTCTTGCCTCATTTTCGGAAAAATAAAAAGGACGAGGGGCACCTGGGTGGCTCAGCAGGTTTAGTGTCCAACTCCTGATTTCAGCTCGAGTCATGATCCCAGGGTCATGAGATTGAGCCCCATGTCAGGCTCTGCGTGGAGCCTGCTTAAGAGTCTCTTTCCCTCTGCCCCCCTCCCTTTCTCTCTTTTACATTCTAAAAAAAAACAAAAAACAAAACAAAACAAAAAGTACCACATGGCCTATTGCCAAATGCATATAAGGTACTGGCCATTTAGATTTCCATTCTGTACACACAATAGCAAGTCAATCCTAACTGAATCACATGGTGCTACTTCCAGAAAAGGTTAAAGCTATTTGGTACAATTAAGGGAAATGCAGGGGGCAGTGGACAATCTCAATTCCGTCGATTTTAAAAGCTTGAAATTTAAATCAGACTGGTTCCCTTAAAAGACCCTTAACCACATGCCTCCCTCTACCTGTCAGTTGCCCTCTCTTTACCACAAGAAGACGCCCCCTGAGATCCACTCAGAACTAGATACCTCCAGCCCCTGAGTACATTTATTCTCCCAGACATGCTCTCCCTTTTTTTCCTTATAGGCCATCTCTCCCAATAATCCAGAGCTCTACCTAAGGAGACTCTACCTTCACCAAGCTGCTCAAATCCCAGGTGAAAAGCAAAACTCCCTTTCTTCAATAGTCCCTAGAACCAGTACACCCACTATGTTTTTGCCTTTCTACTTGTACCTCAATTACAGATAGCCTTTCTCAGCTACTCTGGAATCCACTGTGACAACTTTAAAGAGACTCATATCTCCACACACAAGGTTATAAGAGAGTCTCTTATTCAACCAGACCACAACTGCACCAAACGCTTCAGCTGTACTGCCTTCTCCTTTCTGAACCAGCTTCTCAGTACAACTGATGAGTAACTGCCCCTCAATTACAACTGCCTACCACTTGTAAATTGTACTTCCTACCACTCTCAAAGGATGCTTTACACCCTTTCAGTCACTAGTCTACTACCAAACTTCATTCTAATTGATCAATGATCCAGCAAAGGCTCCAAAATGCAAGACTGCTGGCGTACCAGGTTGAATAGTGTCCCTCTAAAAAGCTATGTCCATTCTGCACCAGGGAATATGATGTTTGGTAATATGGTCTTTGCAGATGTAATCAAATTTTAAAAACGTCATATTAGATTAGTGTGGGCCCTGATTCAATGACTGATGCCCTTTTAAGAAAAGGAATATTTGCAACAGACACACACAGAGGAAAGACAGAGGCAAAGACTGGAGTTATGCTGTTATAAACCAAGAACACCAAGGATTGCCAGCAACCACCAGAAGCTAGAAGAAGCAAGGAAGGATTCTTCCCAAGAGCCTTCAAAGGAAGCATGGCCCTGCTGACAGCTGGATTTCAGATATGTAGCCTCCAGAACTATGCAGAACAGACTTCTGTTGTTTTAAGCCACCCAGTTTGTGGTACTTTGTTGCAGCACCCCTAGGAATTGAATACAGCTGGCAAGTCAAGGTAAATGCAAATGAAGCTGCTTGATATTTGAGGCAAGCTTCTAGGCACTCTACAATTTCTTTCACAGAAAGGCATCTATGGACACTGCATATGTCCATAACCCTAAAAAACAGGGAAAGCAAAATGTTAGTTTCAACCAGATCAGTGAACTCTTTTGAGCTTAACGTCAACAGTGAACACAGAGATGCTCCAATTCATTTGGGTGTTTCTGATCACAACAGTTGAGGGAATTGAGAAATCAGAACACAAAAACCTGAGGGGAATTAGGCCAGATCACTGCAGCAAAGAGCCCATCCCCTGTGAAAGAGCCCCAGGATCATTAACAGCAATTAAGAGCACAGGGCACTCAGCGCTCACCACTACTTCCAACTGGTTTAAGGCAGCAAAAGAGTGCCACCTACTGAAAGACCAGCCACAGAATTAAGGCACTACTGTAAAAATTCCAATTATTTAAAACAAGTTGCCCATTCCTAGTAGAATGGGCTGAAGGAAAGAGAGGCTATAGCCAACATCTCTCTATAGAACTTGCCTAATTTCCCTCAGGGGGCAGACGACTGTGTTCTGCCCAATTCAGGCACCAGGGAGTCAAACAACCAGATGGCCAGTGGCCTCACATCATGTGGGCAAGCATACCTTTTGCTGCATGATTGACGGAAGAGGGAGGTTCATCATCAGACGTAGAACTGAGGCTCAGGGCAAGCTCTGCAACTCTCTTCTTCTGTTTCTTGATAGGGGCAGTGCATTCTGGATCATTTCTCCTCTTCATTGTTACTGCAACCATAAATCCAGATAGTCAGCTGCCCCTGTTAGAGCCACTAGGATCAGAGCAGGGATTCCAAAATATAAATCATCAATGGGATGGGATTTGGCAATTCCAAACAGTTTCCAATGCCAGCACTTGAATAGCCTTTTTCTCAAACTGAGGTTCAGAAAGGATGCTAGCCAGCCTCTAGTCTTCAATAATAGCTGTTAGTTTTACTGGAAAATGTGTGGTGCTCACAGACCCAGAGGCCTCAGGGCCTTGATGTCCCATACCAAAACGTCATGGATCAACTCTACAAGCCACAGGGAAGAAAAAGCCTTGGGTACTTATTATTCTATACTTTTCATGCAACATTGGCCATGTGTGACAACAATGTACACTGGACATTATGAAACCTAGTGAATATCAACCAATATTTCCAAGGTGAAGGGGCCAGCCCAGAATGACAGCTCCATCACCATCATTATTTTACCAACTCAGAGATTACATAATATGATACAAATGCTGGTTTTGTTTATTTCAGGATGTTTGAAACCATGAAAGAACTGGGGAAGTTTTTAATGAGAATAAGGAACGGAAGCAGTGGTTGACTCAGGACTAAGAAAATAGAAGGGTGGGAAAATTATTCAAACTGGAGATAGCCACATCATGAACTCTGGTGTAAAAATAATTTTAACAACACCAATACATCTCCATGAAAAAAGAATGGAGATGATCAGGCACCATGTCACCATCATCCATGCCCACTGGTAGGTATATGAGAGGTAAGCATGATTGGGGCGGAGCAGGCGGGCAATGAGATGGAATGAAGTGATTATACCATCCTGAAACCTTAAGGAATGATCAAGTTAAAGAACAAGAGAGAGTAGTAGTGAATACAGTGTGGTTTACACACAACTGATGGGCTATAAGGAGACTCAGAAAAGAGAACTCAAAACATAGAAGCAAACAGGTGGGTGACCAGCTGGGTTGCAATTCCTTGAGGAAGGGGAGGTGCAGAGGTACCAAACAGACTTTTAACTGGATCACAGCTGAGAGAGCAATGAATGCAACGATACCACTGATCCCCTCAACCTCACAAAACCTTGAATCACATGTTTCACTTCTCTGCAGCTCAAGGTTGAGCCTGTCAACCCAATGCATTATCTTATCCTAAGGAGGCAGCCTCTTATTAGCCACAGGCCGGGGCTATCCTGGGGAAGTTAGAACGGGGAACCTTGAACAAAGAGAAAGCAAAACCACGTTTCACTTTAAACCACCGTCTTAAATGCCCCCCCAAAATGCCCATAACAAAAGCAAAAAGGGCCATCTGATTCTTAGCGACTGTGGGAGACTGCAAGCAAAACGGGAAACTCAATGTGGACTGCGTTGGGGTGGGTGCAAAAAAAGGAAAGTGAATAGTTGTGTGAAAGGCAGGAGATACTGATGCTCCTCCCCCAACCACCTGAGATTCAGGCCTTCCAAATCATCTACTCCAACCCTCTCATTTTCCACTAGATAGAACCGATGCCCGAGAGGGAAGGCCGCACACCTTAACCGGTGCCCCGCTCAAGTGATCGACACAGGCCAGAAGAATGCGCCCAGGCAGGGAACTTCTGTGTGTAAGGCAAAAGGTCTAGTTCTACCTGCTGCTCCCCTAAGGAAAGGGTTCAAATCCCCTCTCCAGTCTTCTCTCCCAGGGTGTCGGTTTCGCCACCCTTATTCACTGAGGGAGATGAGCACCTCTCTCTCCCGGCCAGTCTTTTCATTTGAAAACAACGTGAGTGTGTGAATGTGTGCGCAGAGACGTTTGTCAGCGGCAACTCGGGCTGCCAGGAGCTGGAGGAGCAGGTCGGGGACGGAGGAGGGTTGAAGGAAGTCGGGGAGAGAGTAGGGGCGGCGAGGGTCACCACCGCGAGCGCGCGGCCGAGGCGGCGGTGGAGGGGAGAGGGATGCTTAGCCCGCGCGCCCGCCCTCCCGCTCGCTCCCCCCAGGCCGCGCGTCGGCACTCACGCTGAGGGGAGAGGGTGAGCTGCCTGGGAGCGGAGAGGGGGGGGCTCAGGCTGCCGTTGCCGCCGCCGCCACCAGGCCTGGCCCTGCCGCTGCCAGAGCCGCCGCCTCCTCCCTCAGTTTCGTTTCCCCACCGCCAGCCCGGTCCGCCGGCCGCGCTGTCGCGCTCGGGTCCCGCCCTGCGGCCTGCGCAGCTTGATGACGTCACGGGCAGCCCGCACCCTCTGCGCGGCCGGGTCCCGGCCCCGGGGAAGAAGACACGGATTCGGGCCCGCCCCACCCCCAGCCAGGGCCGTCCAGGGCGCCTGCGCGCAAGAGCCTAGGGGGAAGGGTACAAAAGCAAAAGTAACCGAGTTATCTTCCTTCCCGCTCTAGGCACGAGTAACAAATATAAAAAAATTTAAAAAGCGGGTGTCGTCACATTTCACCTGATCTCATTATTATTTTCATTTTACAGATTAAGAGCAAGTTGAGAGAGGTAAATGGTGAACTGGTTAAGGTCAGAAACGCAGTCCTCTTGTTCACTGCTGTATCCCCAACATCCTGCGTATAATACATCCTCAACAGATGTTGAACGAAGGTCGGGAGGAGAGAAGGAATGCTGCCTATGCCATCTTACCGTATTGAAACAGATGGCTTCCCATCCCAAACCCCTCTTCCAATTTTCTGGCCAATATGGCCAAAAGTCTGCTTAACATCCTCGCTTAGTCACTCACACCGATAAATTCAAATCTGATTTTATGTTTTCCTGTAAGCCTGCTCTTTTTCCAGTGAATGGCACCACCGTTCATCCCGTTGGTCCATCCGGAAATCTGAGATGGCCCCATCTCCCTCATTTCCTAGAGCCTCCAATATACACTTCATTGAGTTTACCACCTAATTGTCTGTCAAATGTATACATTCTTTTCCATCCCCATTGCCACAACCCATGCACTCGCCTTCTCTCGACAGGATTTCCCCAATAATCTCCAAATCATTGTTCCTGTCTCCAGTGGTGATGCCTGTAGTGTAAAATTTTAAAAATTTATTCTGATTCTGTCACAACCTGTCAATGATTAAAACCCATCAATGACTTCCCATTTCTCTTAGGTTGTCTTTAAGATGGCAACAAAACTCTTCAGTCTAACCCGGTCTGCAGTCCTTGCCTTGTGTTACTGGTACTTTCTCCCCATCCCCATGTCTCTTAACGGTTCACACCCCCCCCCCCCAACCTGGATAGCTCTTCTCCCCTTTTGCTTGGCTAATCCCTGCTTAACCCTGAGATGTGTTTAGCAACCTTATCTGGAAATCTTTCCTGACTCTGTAAGTCTGAGTTGGGAATCCCATGCCTGAGTTCCCATAGTCCTTCTGCTATCAAAGTACTTATCTCAGTGTGTAATGACCCCTTGACTTCTTTGTTTCCCCCACTCAGTTGTAAACTTTATTTTTTTTAAAGATTTTATTTATTTATTTGACAGAGAGAGATCACAAGTAGGCGGAGAAGCAGGGGGAGGGGGAGGGGAAGCAGGCCCCCCGCTGAGCAGAGAGCCCAATGCAGGGCTCCATCCCAGGACCACAGGATCATGACCCCAGCCCAAGGCAGAGGCTTGAACCACTGAGCCACCCAGGCGCCCCGTCAGTTGTAAACTTTATACAAGAAAGGTTATCTCCATCTGTCTGTATTAAATCCATAAGATCCACAAGATTTAATACAGTGGCTGGTAGTAGGTGCTCAATAGACATTTATAGAATCTGTGGAAGTATGGAAGGTGAATTAAGGTTAAATGATGTGCCCAAGGTCACAGAACTAGGAAGCAGCAAATGAGCATTTAAACCTAGGTCTCTTTGATTCTAAAGCGAAACGTTTTTCTACCTCACCAGGTGCTCTTAAAATATGTATGTTTTGGATACCTTTGATAATCTTAAAGCTTATGGCCCCATTCTCAAAATAATAATTTGAAGGGCATAAAATACAATATATAGAATTACAAAGGAAATCAATTATATTGAAAAAGAATTATTTAACAAGTTTTGTGATTTTTCTGGTAATTTTAATGTAAAGCATTAAATAATGCATTTAAAAATAGAAAAATTAAAAATAAAACTAGTTTTTAATACATAAGAGTAAAATCAATGAATAGTGCTGGAATAACTAGATAAATTTATAGAGAAAAGGTGAACCTTGATTTCTACCTTACATCATATGCAAAACTAAATCAAATGGATCAGACCTAAACATAAGAGCAAAAATGATAAAGCTTATAATAAAAAACATTAGGCAACTATAGTGAACAATAATATATCGTATATTTGAAAGTTACAGAGTAAATCTTAAAAGTTCTCATCACAAGAAAAAATTATAGAGGTGTGAGGTGATAGATATTAACATATTTATGGTAATCATTTCACAATATATGCATATATCAAGTCATTATGTTATACACTTTAAACTGATACTGTATGTCAATTATATCTCCACTAACAGGGGAAAAAGGAAGTTAAAAAAAGAAAACATAGGAGAATATCCTTGCAGACTTGGAGTAGACAAAGATTTTTTCACAAAAGACCCAAAGAGCATTAATCAGAAGAGAAAATTTTTAAAATAGACGTCACCAAAATAAAAGGCTTTGTTCATCAGGAGACACCATTAAGAAATTGAATAGGCAAGCCACAGACTAAGAGAAAAACATTCACAATATGTACATCTGACAAATGACTTACACCCAAAAAATATATAATACTCAATAATAAAAGAAAAACAGGGGCACCTGGGTGGCTCAGTCAGGTAAGCATCTGCCTCCAGCTCAAGTCATGATCCTGGAGTTCTGTGACCAAACCCCAACATAGGCTCCCTGTTCAGTGGGGAGTCTTGTTCTCCTTCTACCTCTGCATCACTCGCGCATGCTCACATGCTCACGCACACTCTCTCTCAAACAAATAAAATCTTCAAAAAAATATTTGGTGCTGAAAAGATATTTGAAGAAATAATGGCTGAAAACTTCCAAAAGATGGGGGGAAACCCATAAACTTACAGATTCCAGAAGCTCACTTTCCAAACAAGAAAAACTCAAAGAAATCTATTCCCAAATGCATCATAATCGAACTGCTGAAAACCAAAGGCAAAGAAAATATCTTGAAAACAGTCAGAGAAAAACTGAGTTATCACATATAGAAAAAGGACAATTAGAGTAACTATGAATTTCACATCAGAAATGTCAGGAATGAAGGAAGAATGATAAAAATGTCAAATATTTAGATAAATACTAGAAACTCTCTTTTTCTTTTAAGTTCTTTAAAATTCACATGAGAGTTGAAAGCAAAAAATATGACATTGTCTGGTGGAGTTTTCAAGGGATGTAGGTGTACTCTATGTATCACAATTATAACATAAATGGGGGAAGGCAATATAACCTATAAGGTTTCTATATTTCACTGAAAGTTGTAATATATTAATTCTAAATAGACTATGAAAAGGAAAGTACATATATTGTGATCCCTAGAACAAGCCCTTCAAAAAGATTTAGGAATTCCGACTTCTGGAATGGCATAGTAAGGACTTCTAAAAATACAGTCTTTGTAAAAGCAAAGAAAACACAGGCAGATTTGTCAAAATCAATTTTTTTAGAACTCTGGAAATTAATCAAAGTCTTGCAACAATTGAAGGAGGCTTTCCTCAGGAAAAAATGGTCTCAGTAAGAACAATGAGATTTGTGACATTTTAACTTGCCCCAATCCTGCTCCCCTATCACCAACTCCATGGTAGACTTGAAAACCAACAACATCACAACTATGGTAGCTATGAAAACCACAAATCTAACAGCAAGTGGCAGTACAAAACAGGTTTGGAACTCCTCCAAAGCCCCACCCACCAGAGAATTATCTCTACTTTAACTGTCTGGTGGTTTGCCAAAAAATTCCTTTCTCAGAGAATGTCTTTATTTGATCTGATCCAGAGGTTACTCTGTGCAAACAGTTCTATTTGCAAAGCATTATCAAAAATAATAAGTGACAACCATTACCTGAGGCAGCATTACCAGTTGGAGCTAACAAAAACTAAAAATAAAGTATCTGGGAATGAGTTACCCAAAGGGATCTCTAAAAAGCCCTAAAATGGGGCACCTGAGTGGCTCATTTGGTTGAGTGGCTGCCTTCAGCTCAGGTCATGATCCCAGAGTCCTGGGATCTGGCCCCACATTGGGGAGAGTTAGTTGTAAACTGCCTGTCAGAGCACTGAAGCCATGCACATACAGACCTTAACAAAGGCTAGGAGATTTATTGGTTCAAGGCATTTAAGGAAATCTGTCCAATCATTAGCTGACAATTAAACTAACCATGCAGAGACTTCAGTGGCCATGACAAAGAGTGCAAACTTTACAGAATTAATTCAGGAAAACCACCAAAAAATAGCAACAAAACCAAACTAGTTGGGTGGGGGTGTCACATTATTTTCAAAATTCAGTTTTCAACACACAAAGAAATGGTAAAGTATGACTCATTCAAGGGGGAGGAGAAGCAGCCAGTAGAAACTATACCAGTGAGTGCCCAGAAGTGAACCTAGTAGACAATGACTTTAAATCATCTATTATAATATGTTCAAAGAATTAAAGGAAATTATATCCAAAGAATTAAATGAAAGTATGAGGGAAGTGTCTCACCAAATAGAGAACATCAATAAAGAACAAAGTAGAAATTCCAGCATTGAAAAGTACAATAACTGACATGAAAATTTCACTGTTGCCATAATAATATGGACTGAATTGTGTCTCCTGTAAAATTTATATGTTGAAGCCCTAACAACCAATGTGACTGCATCTGGAAATAGGGCTTTTAGGAGGTAACTAAGGTTAAATGGGGTCATAAGGGAGCCTCAGTAAGATTAACCACTGACTTTGCATCAGAAATCATGGAGGCCAGAAGGCAGTAGGATGACATATTCAAAATGCTTAAAGAAAAAGACGGTCAACCAAGAATTCTATACCCAGCAAAACTTAAAAAAAAAAAAGCAAAAAAAAAAAAAAAAACACACACACAAAAAAACAAAAAAACCCTGGGGGTTGGGGGTCATAAAGAAGAAATGTAGACATTCCCAGATAAACAAAAGCAGAATTTATTATTATCAGACCTGCCTTACAAGAAATACTGAAATGAATCCTTTAAGTTGAAAGAAAGGACACTAGATAGTAAGTTGAATCCATGCAAAGAAACGTATAACACCAGTAAAGGTTACCTCAAATCCATTTTGGGAGTAGACAAATGAAAAACAGTAAATAAATTACATTCAGAGTTCTCTGTCTTATATTTCCTACTGTATTTATAACTGTCACTTAATCAGAAAACAAAGTCAGAAGTAACTTGAGAGGATGTATTTTTATTTCTTACTTAAAAAATATATAATATGAATTTTTAAAAGTATACACAGAGATAAAGTTAAAAAAGTCACTGTATCAATTACAATGGAACATTTTTAAATTTTTATAATTTATTTAAATTCAATTCATTAACATGGTGTATCATTAGTTTCAGATGAAGAGTTCAGTTATTTATCCATTACATAACACCCAGTGCCCTCCATAATGCCTATCACCCAGTACACCATTCCCCACCCACCTCCCCTCCAGCAACTCTGCTTGTTTCCTATAGCTAAAAGTCTCTTATTATTTGTCTCCTTCTCTGATTTTGTGTTATTTTATTTTTCCTTCCCTTCCCCTATGATCATCCATTTTATTTCTTAAATTCCACATATAAATGAAACCATATGATTATTGTCTTTTTCTGACTGACTTATTATTCTCACAAAATTATTCTCACAAATAATCCAAAAAAGTCAGGAAAGGGGAGACAGTGGTATGGAAAATAGAACAAACAGAATATAAATAACAAAATGGCAGACCTATAGCTAAACATAGCATAATTGTATTTAGTCTCAATGGTCTAAACACATCAATTATAAAGGATAAAATAATCAAGAACCAACTTATACACTATCTATAAAAATTCACTAAATGTAAGAGTCAGTTAAAATTAAAAGAATCAAGAAATAATATACCAAGCAAACACTGACCAAAAGAAAGCTTAAAGATCTAGAATAATATCTGTCAAAGTAGACTTCAGAGTGAGGAAAATTATCAGGAATAAAGAAATACATTGCATGGAGCACCTGGGTAGCTCAGTTGGTTAAGGATATGACTCTTGGGGTGCCTGGGTGGCTCAGTGGGTTAAGGCCTCTGCCTTCGGCTCGGGTCATGATCTCGGGGTCCTGGGATCGAGCCCCACGTGGGACTCTTTGCTCAGCAGGGAGCCTGCTTCCCTTCCTCTCTCTCTGCCTGCTTCTCTCCTTACTTGTGATCTCTGTCTGTCAAATAAATAAATTTAAAAAAAAAAAAAGTAAAAAAAAAAAAGGATATGACTCTTGATTTCTGCTCAGGTCATGACCTCAGGGTCCTGAGACTGAGCCCCACATCAGGCTCTGTGCTGAGCATGGAGTGCTTGAGATTCTCTGTCTCTCCCTCTGCCCCTCCCCACGCTCATACACACACACACACACACAATCTAAATAAATAAATAAAGACTTTGTATAATGATAAAGGGGTAAATTCATCAAGAAGACATAACAATCTTCAACATGTATGTATGTACCAGAGCTTCAAAATAAAAGTGAAGACAGATGGAAATGAAAGGGAAAATGGACAACTCCACAATTATGGTTGGTGACTTCATTTCTCAGTAATCAGTGGGACAGGAGACAGAAATCAGCAAAGATACAGAAAAACTGAACAGCTTCATCAACCAACTGGATCTAACAAACACTTAGAGAACACTTCATCCAACGACAACAGAATACATTTCAAGTACACATGTGCACCGAGATAGACCATATTCTGGATCATTAAACAAACCTTAATAAATTTAAAATAATTGAAATCATACAAAGTAAGTTCTCTATGTAATATTAAAGTAGAAATCAATAACAGAAAGATAACTTAAAAATCTCCAAATACTTGGTAGTTATTTTAATTATTCCAAATGATCTATGGATCAAAAAGAAATCTCAAGTGGAATTAGAGAATATTTTGATCAAAATAAAAATGCAACATAAAATAATTTCCAAGATGCAGTTAAACCATGCATCTAGGTAAATTTTATTGCATTAAATGCAAATATCAGAGAAGAAGAAAAATCAAATTCAAGAATGTATTTTTTTAAGATTCTATTTATTTACTTGATAATCTGCCTATCACAAGTAGGCAGAGAGATGGGGCAGCTGGGGGGGGGGGATGTGGTAGAAGCACGCTCCCTGCTGAGCAGAGAGCCTGATGAGGGGCTCAATCCCAGGACCCTGAAACCATGACCTGAGCTGAAGGCAGAGGCTCAACCCACTGAGCCACCCAGGCACCCCTAGCAATGTATTAAAAAAATAATCCTACACCATGGCAAGCAGGGTTTATTCCAAGAATGCAGCAACAATTAAATGTTAAAAAGGTCAATGTAATCCATCATATTAACAGACTTAAAAATCAAACCACATGATAATAATTGATGCAAAAAGTATTTAACAAAATCCAGCACTCATTTATTACTAAAATCTAATTTTAAAATGATATATATGTATATATATACCATATATTAATTATCACAATATAATGTAGTGATATATTATTATATATTACTTATTATGTACACTAAGTATCCTAATTAACAATTTAAAAGTCTGAATGCTTTTTATCTAAGGTCAAAAACAAGACAAGGATAAACACATATATTCAAATCATACTGGAAGTCCTAGTCAGTGTAATAAGGCAAGAGAAAAAAGACATATGATTGCAAAGGAAGGAATAAGAGGATCTTAATCACACACAACACAATATCTACACAGATAATTCCAAGGAGTCTACAAAAAACTTCCTAAATTAATAAGTGAGTTTTGTAAGTTTGCAGAATTCAGCGTCAACAGATATAAATTGGCATTCCTAGGTACTAGCAATTAACAATTGGACATCAAATTTTTAAAAACACCATCTACAAAAGCTTCAAGAAAATGAAATATTCTAACAAACCTTGTTCAAGGTATGTCTACTAAAACAAAAACAAAAACAAACAAACATATTAGGTACTGATGCAATAAATCAAAGACAACTTATGTAGAGAGAAATGCCACATTCATGAGCTAGATGACTCTGTGTAATTAAGATATCAATTATCCTTAAATGATCTATCAATATAGAGCAATTCTGATAAAAATTCCAGCAGAAAAATTTATAGATATAGACACATTGATTTTTAAATTTATGCACAAAAGCAAAGAAATTGGGTAGACAAAAACAATCTCAAAAAGAAGAAGGTGGAGAGTTCATACTCCATGATTTTAAGACTTACTAAAAAGCTTTAGTGATCAAGGCAGGGTGGCAATGATATAGAAATAGACACATAATCAATGGAACAGAATATAAAGATAATAAATGAACTCATACAAACATAGCCAATTGATTTTTGACAAAGGCAGCTCAATGGAGAGAAGGTTGTCTTTTCAACAGATGGTGTTAGAATACCAATTAAATATCATATGCAGAATCATCATTATCATCATCTTGAACTAGACTGCAACTTAATACAAAAATTAAACTCAAACAGATCACTGATCCAAACATAAACTCTAATGCTATAAAACTTTTAGAAAAAAAATAGGAGGAAATCTTCATAATGTTAGTTTAGGCAATGAGTTCATAGATATGGCACCAAATCATGACGATCCATAGAAGGGGCATGTGCACCCGAATGTTTATAGCAGCAATGTCCACAATAGTCAAACTATGGAAAGAACCTAGATGTCCATCAACAGATGAATGGATAAAGAAGATGTGGTATACACACACACACACACACACACACACACACACACACACACACACACAGGAATACTATGCAGCCATCAAAAGAAGTGAAATCTTGTTATTTGTAACAACGTGGATGGAACTAGGGGGTATTATGCTGAGCGAAATAAGTCAATCAGAGAAAGACAATTATCATATGATCTACCTGATATGAGGAATTTGAGAGGCAAAGTGGGGGGTTTGGGGAGTAGGGAAGGAAAAAATGAAACAAGATGGGATCAGGAGGGAGACAAAGCATAAGGGACTCTTAATCTCACAAAACAAACTGAGGATTGCTGGGGGGAGAGGGAGAGGGAGAGGGTGGTTGGGTTATGGGCATTGGGGAGGGTATGTCCTATGGTGAGTACTGTGAAGTGTGTAAGCCTGATGATTCACAGACCTGCACCTCTGGGCCTAATAATACATTATATGTTAATAAAGAAAATATGGATCACAAATAAACACCTGAAAAGATACTCAACATCATTAGCCATTAGGGAAATGCAGATTAAAACCACAGTTAGATCCACACCTATTAGAATGCCTACAATTAAAAAAAAAATCATAATACTAAGTGTGGTGAAGATACAAAGCAACTGAAACTCTTGTATGTTGCTGGTGGGTGTACAGAATGGCACAAGCAATCTCAATAAGTTTCATTTGGCAGTTTGGCAGAATCTTATAAATTTAATACATATACACACCTTATTACCCAGCAGTCACACTTATCTATTTACCCTATATAAATGAATCTTTCTTTGTAAGACTTTATGTTTAAGTAATCTCTACATCCTACATGGGACCTGAGCTCACAACCCCAGGATCAAGAGTCACATACTCTTCCGACTGAGCCAGCAAGGCACCCCTGTATAAAGGAATCTTATGTTCACACAAAAACCAAATACAAATGTTTATATAGTGAGTAGCTCTATTCATGATTGTTAAAATCTGGAAAGAACTGAGGTGTTCTTCAAGGAGGATGGGTAAACAATCTATGATATACCAGTATAATAGAATGCCATGCAAGCAATAAAAAAGAACTATTGATGTAGGGAACAACGTGAAAGAATTTTAAATGCTGAGTAAAAGAACCCAGACTCCAGTGATTACATACTGTATGATTCCATCTACATAAACTTCTGGAAAAGACAAAACTATAGGAATAAAGAATAGATAGGTGATTGTTAGGAGTTAGGAATGGAAGGGGGTGGGGAGCAAGGTTTGACCATAAAACAAAATGGGATCCATGAGGGACTATTTAGGATGATGAAACTATTTTAAATGCTGATTGTGGTGGTGGTTATGCTGATCTACATGGGTTAAAACTTACAGGACCATACACCAAAGACCCAATTTGACTATATGTTGTTAGTTATCAAGAACACACAAATTCAAACCATAATGAGGGATGCCTGTGTGGCTCAGTCAGTTGGGTATCTGACTTTTGGTTTTGGTGAGGTCATGATCTCAGGATCGTCAGGTAGAGCCCCTGATGGGCTCCACGCTCAGCAGAGAGTCTGCGTCCCCTCTCTCTCACCCTCTGCCCCTCCCCCCACTCGTGAACTCTCTCAAATAAATACAATCTTAAAAAAAAAAAAATATTCTCTCTCTCCCTTGCCTTCTGCCTCTCCCCCTCTAAAAAAACAAAAACAAAACAAAACAAAAACTGAGATGCCTGGGTGGCTTGGTTGGTTAAGTGTCGGCCTTTGGTTCAGGTCATGATCCCAGGATCCTGAGATTGAGTCCCGCTTTGGGCTCCTTGCTCGGTGGGGTGGCTACTTCTCCCTCTGCCTGCCACTCCCCCTGTTTGTGCTCACTCACTCTCTCTCTGACAAATAAATAAAATCTTTAAAAAACAACAACAACAAAAACCATAATGAAACACCACTTTACACCCACTTTAAAGCCACTAGAATGGCTAAAGTTAAATATATGGCACAGACAGAACCAAATGCTGACAAGGATATGGAGCAACCAGGACTCTCATACATTGCTCGGAAATCACTGTGGCAATTTCTCATGAAGTTAGACATAACTTATTTTACGGCCCAGCCATTTCACCCCTAGGTATTACAAGAGAAATAAAAAGATATGCACATGAAAAGACTTGTATATGAATGTGCATAGCAGCTGTATTGGTAATCACCTCAAACATAAAATACTATGCAAAAGAAGCCAAGCAGTTGAAGTTCAAGAGCAGTCAAAACTAATCAATAGTGATATCAGAACAGTGATTGGCTCTGGAACAGAAGAATTGACTGAAAAGGGGTGTGAAGGAACTTTCTAAGGTGCTAGAAATATTTTACATTTTGATTGAACTGGTGGTCACACAGGGACATACATTGTCAAAATTTGTAAACTGTTCACACTTAGTGCTGTGATTTAACTGGATATAAAATTTATCTCCATAAAAAAATTACCATATATATCATACACAACATATATATGTAAGTCAGTGAGAAAGCTGTTATCCAGCTTAAATAAGAAAACTGAATTGTGAGCTGGTCTTTACACTCATGTTTTGTTGAACATTCAATCAATTTTTAATTTTTGTTTTGATGGTCAGAAGTGTTGAAAATCCCCACTTGCAGATTCATAAAGATGTATTGCTACAAATGGAATTAAGGCTTCTAGAGTGTTTTTTAAAATCAAGGCAAGAATAATCCTATCTCAAGGAATACTAGAATTCTTCAAGTGTGTTTGAGTTAAATTTCAATTATTTTTTTGGTCTAAGATCAATGAATTCATCTTCAGTTAGGTCAACATCTTAACATCTTTGATTCAGCTTATATAAGAAAGAAATGGATTGCATATCTATGGTTCAATTTAGGAGCCATCAAGGTAGAAATAACTTTTGAAGGACTTCTGAAGTGTTCCAGAAATTTGCAGATTTCTCTTTCCAAAGAAATTGCCAGAATTTTGTATCACAACTCCATCTTAGACAAGCACGTCCTCCAGTTTCTTCTTTAGCAATTACTTAACCAGGTATGTTTTAAATTTTTTAGGAAGCATCTGTATTGTTGACTTCATAGCATTGAATTGAAAGGTTTCATTCACATGGTTAAAAGTAGATGCCAGGTAAGCCAATACATAGATAAAATTCTTTTTCTCGTGTTCCAAGGGTAGATTTTTTTTTCCTCTCTTTTTAAAATTTCAATTAAATTAAAACTTCTGCCCTTAGAAAGGGGGAAAGAAAAAGGAGAGAGGGAAAGAAACCATAAGAGACTCTTAAGGATCCAGAACAAACAGGGTTGATGGAGGAAGGTAGATGGGGGATGGGCTAGATGGGCTCTGGGTATTGTATGTAAATGATGAATCACCAAATTCTACTGAAACCAATATTGCACTGTATGTTAGCTAACTAAAATTTAAATCAAAATTTAAAAAAACAAAAAACAAAAAACTTCTGCTCTTAGTTCAAAGAAGCACTTGAGCGGCATATTCTCATGAAAGCCAGTGAATTTCTCTCTGGTAGAGAAAGAATTCATCTTTCACTCTCATCTTTATAGCAAACTTTAAAATGCATTTGACTCAAAGATCTGTCCCTGACCAAGCTGGTGACATTTAGGGCTACGGACAAAACTTCTTTTTCAGGGTTGTGAGAAAAATCTTGTTGTCAGTGTATGTCTGCGCAAAAAAGACAATGAGGGATGTGAAAAGTTTCCTTTCTCCTGAGAGTAGCAAAATTAGATGCATTACCAAGCATCTCAGGGCCTCCATCTGTGCAGAAAGTGAAGGTTTTCTTTCCCAAGTTTTATTTGGCAAAATATATTTTTACCATTCTCAAAATGTCCCAAGCCTTTAGAGCTTCCAGAAGGACTCACAAAATAAGAATTCTTCCTTGATGGTACCCTCATGTGTACAGTAAACAGAGAGGGAGCTGGCTATACTGAGAAATATCTGTGGAGCGACACCAACTCATTTATATGCCCTTCCAGGCTGGACGCATGTGAGATGCTCTTTGAATTTTGCTGACATTCTACCTCAATTCACATTAACTTGTATGCATATACACGCCCCACTCTGGCCGTTGCGTTCCAACACATTCAAAACACAAGTAAGAAATATAATACATGGTCTTCATCATCTGTCCTTTTCTTTGACATTTCATTTTAAATTGGGTTTGTCGAAAATAACAAAAATAAAGCTAAAATAAAACATTTGATCTACTTTGCTTCCTTTTTTTAAATTTTGAAATAATTTAAGACTTATAGGAAACTTTCAAGAATAATACAAAGAATTGTCATAGACCTTGGACTATATCCCCCAATTGTTCACATTTGAACCATTTGAAAGTAAGTTGCAGACACAATATCTCTTTATCCCTAAATATTGAAGTATTTATTTCATAAGAATATGGGTAATCTTTTACTTAACTGGAGTATAATGATCAAAATCAGTAAGTTACCATTGATATGCTACTTTAATCTACAGACCTTATTTATATTTCACCAATTGTCCCATAATGTCCTTTATAGTAAATAATAATTTTTTGGGTGAATTAAAAAAATGTGCTACACACACACACACACACACACACACACACACGATGGAAGGAGGAAATCCTGTCATTTGCAACAACATGGATGAACCTGGAGGGCATTATGCTAAATGAAATAAGCCAGGGGGGTGCCTGGGTGGCTCAGTTGGTCAAGCAACTACCTCCCACTCCGGTCATGATCCTGGAGTTCAGGGATCGAGTCCCCCTTCTCATGCTCTCTCTCTCTCTTTCTCCCTCTCCCTCTCTCAAATAAAAAATTAAAATCTTAGGAAAAAAAAAAAAAGAAAGAAAGAAGCCAGGCAGAGAAAGACAAATACTACGGGTTATCACTTATGTGGGGAATCTGAAAGAAAGGGGAAAAAAAAGCTCATAAAAATGGGGAGTAGAAAAGTGATTGTCAGGGCCTGGGAGGTGGGAACGAGAGGGAGAGATTGCTAAACTGGTAGAAATTGTCAGTTATAAGATGAATAAGTTCTGATGATCTAATGTACAGCATGGTGACTATACTGGATAATATTGTATTGTATAATTGGAATTACTAAAAGAGTAGAACTTAAATGTTCTCACAAAATAAAAGGTAAATATATGAGGTGATGGATGCGTTAAATATGGGGGAATCCATTCACAATGTATATTTATATCAAATCATCACATCACATACTTTAAATATCTTGTGATTTTATTTGTCAATCATACCTCAGGAAAGTTGGAAAAAAAAAACTTTCTGGTCCAATCCAGGATCATTTATCAAATTATATGATGTCACTTTAGTCCTCTTTAATCTGGAACAGTTCCTAAATCTTTGTCATTCATAATCTTGACATTTTTAAAAAGTTATTTTGTGGAATACTTCTCAGTTGGAATTTGTCTAATGTTTCCTCATGACGGAATTGGAGTTATATACTTCTGACAAGAATACCATAGAAATGGTATGGAATGGTATGGAATAGTGGGGAACATGATGTCAATTTGTATCATTACTAGTGATGGTAACTTTGATCACCTGTTTAAGAGGATGTCTGTCAAGTTTCTCCACTGTAAAGTTACTATTTTTCCCTTTGCAATTAACAAGTATTTGGAAACTATATTGGTGTTCTATTCCTCATCAAACTTTTACTAACTAGTTCTAGCATCTGATGATGACTCGGCTAAATCAACCTTTACTGTGATAGCTACTAAATGGTAACTTTCCTTTTTTTTATGATTTTATTTATTTATTTGGGACAGAGAGAGAGAGAGAGAGAGCATGAGCAGAAAGAGGGGTGAAGGGAGAGGGAGAAGCAGATTCCCTGCTGAGCAGGAAGCCCGATGTGGGGCTCAATCCCAGGACCCTGAGATCATGACCTGAGCCGAAGGCAGGTGCTTAACAGACTGAGCCACCCAGGCACCCCTAAATGGTAACTTTCTAACTACGTCATTCCTTCTGACTTTTATGGCTGGTATTCTATTGTAAGAAGTTTTCCTTCTCTTTAACGTATATATGTATGTATGTGTATATATATATGTATGTGGTTATAATTGAATTCAGTTATTATGCACTACTGTCATTTATTTTAAGGCTCCAAGTGACATTTTTGAAACTCAGTTTTTGTATGATTTTTAAGTAAACTGTTTTTCATGAACTAGGGAGAAACAAGTAATTTGTATGTTAAGTAAAATGATGTTCAAGAGATATGTATAAGTTATAAAACAAGGCACATTTTCTACTTGATCTGGTTTTATTACCTTTATGGACTTTTAATGCTCAGAGAGGCATATGGATTATAGCAACAAAGGTCAAGAATTCTATCCTCCCAAGAATCTGGTTTTTGTTCCACATGGTGTTGAATAACTCTCTGTGACTTCCTAGAAATAATGGTTCTTGTTTTTTATATCATTCAGCTTTTTACAAGATTTTTATTATCATATATGTCACATCACACAGTAATACAGTGTTTTTTAATTTTTTTAATACAATGTTTTAATAATTGTTTTTTATCATCTGTTTTTTAAGATAGTTAGGAAATGAGGAAAATATGTTTCTCGTCTTTTATATTAACCCACATATACTATATTATATTAACCCACATACTAACCATTTCTGGTGCTCCTAATTTCTTCTTGTGGATTTGAGTCATTTTTTGGTGTCATTTCTTTTTGGTCTGAACAAATTCCCTTCGTGTAACTTAAAGGCAGCTCTGCTAGCAATAAATTTTCTGTCTTTATCTAGAAATGTCTTTATGTGACTTTCCTTTTTGAAGGGGAATTTTGCTGGGTAGAGAATTTTTCATTCAGCCCATTGAATATGTCATCCTGCAGTCTTCTGGCCTCCATTGTTTTGGAAGAGAAGTCAGCCAACAGTGGTATTGATGCTCTCTGTATGTGATAATTTTTCCCTTTCTGCTTTCAGATTTTTTTCTTTGTATTTCAACAGTTAGACTATGATGTGTCTCAGAATGGATCTCTTTGCATTAATCTTACTTGAGGTTTGCTACATTCTTGCATATATAGATCCATGTTTTCATCGGATTTGGAAAGTTTTTGACAAGTATTTATTTTAAAAAGTCTTCCCTTGGGGCACCTGGGTGGCTCAGTCATTAAGTGTCTGCCTTCAGCTTGGGTTATGATCCCAGGTTATGATCCTGGGATCCTGGGATCCTGGGATCCTGGGATCCAGCCCCAGAGGGCTCCCTGCTTGGCGGGAAGTCTGCTTCTCCCTCTCTCTGGAGCTCCCCCTGCTTGTGTTCCCTCTCTCACTATGTCTCTCTCTGTCAAATAAATAAATAAAAATCTTAAAAATAAATAAAACTAAAAAATAATAAAAAGTCTTCCCTTTTAGCTCTCTCCCCTCCTTTCCTTCTTTGGATACAAACATTAGGCATATGTTGGCAATCTTGACGTTGTCCCACAGGTCTCAGAGCACTATTAATTTTTTTTTTCAATCTTCAGATTAGGTAATTTTTTTAAAAGGTTTTATTTATTTCCTCTTTGAGAGAGAGGGAGAGAGAGCAACAGAGAGAGCACAAGCTGGCGGAGTGGCTGAGGGAGAGGGAGAAGCAGAATCCCCACTGAGCAGGGAACCCAACATGGGACTCAATCCCAGGACCCTGAGATCGTGACCTGAGCAGAAAGCCGATGCTTAACCAAAGGCAGGAGCTTAACTGACTGAGCCACACAGGTGCCCTCCAGTTTTCTTATTTTAAATGTTCAGTATTTTCTAGGGAGAAACAGTACACAAATACCACCTGTACAACATACTGTGTGTTCATGCCTTTATTTCAAAACATAAACAATATACAAAAAGGGAGTTTAAGGGGAAAAGGAAAAGAAAAAAACCTCTGCTACTTACAGAACTTGTTACTGTATACACCTGTATCATGTGTTCACAATAATAAATTATCTCAAAGAATATTCTGTAACTGTTATGTTACCTAAACTATTAGACATGTGTTCAAGTGGCTCATCCACATTTCTAGACTGCGTTCTAGAGGCAGAGTTGCACAATGGCTGGCCAGCACCAGCACACAAATGTAAGTAGATGGAAGACTGTAATCATGTATTATCTAGTGGCAGATCTAATGATACTGCACTTCTGAAGTAGAGATAAGTAGAAATAATATTTTGAAATGTCTACAGCAACTTTGATGTGATATGAAAATAGTTACGGTTTCAAGAAACAGACTTCTTTGTTTTTAAGGAACAGATTCTTTTTTATTTTTTTTTTTAAGATTTTTGTTTATTTACTTGGCAGAGAGAGAGACAGTGAGATTGGGAACATAAGCCGGAGGAGTGGGAGAGGGAGAAGCAGGCCTTCCACCGAGCAGGGAGCCCAATGTGAGGCTCGATCCCAGGACCCCGGAATCATAACTCAAGCTGAAGGCAGATGCCCAACGAATGAGCCACCCAGGCGCCCCTAAGTAACAGATTCTTAACTACAGAGGACAAACAGATGGCTACCAGAGGGGAGGAGGGTGAGGGGATGGGAGAAACAGACAATGGGGATTAAGGAACACCGGGTGATAGGTGGACGTGTTGAATCACTATGTTGTACATGTGAAACAAAATTACACTATATGTTAACTAACTACTTTTAAAATAAAAACTTAAACAAAGAAACAAAAAGAAAGCAAAAACCAAAAAGAGGAAAATAGTTGTGGTTTCTATTGGTGATAAAGTCCTAGATAATCGCTATTACTGGGGTTTGTTACCTATTGCATTAGTTTCCCTACTGCTGCATAACAAATTGCCCCAAATTTAGTAGCTTAAAACAACACCAATTACCTCAAACTGTGTCTAGGAGTTAGGAATCTGTGAGCAGCTTAGTTCAGTGGGTATGGCTTGGAGTTTCTCATGAGATTGAAATTGAGCACCTGGCCAGGATTATAGCCATATAAAGGCTTGACTGGGCTGAAAGATCCACATCCAAGCTCACTCATGTAGCTGTTGGTCAAAGCCTCACTTCCCCTATGAACACTATGTCATTCTGGGTGGCAATCTGTCCAGCTGAAAAAAATTATAATGCTAGCTTCCTTTGCAGCTAGGTATGACTATGACTATGACTAGGTTCTGGCCAATGATGTGTTAAGTAGAAGTTGTTGAGTGGAACCTCTGAAAAGTCTTAAAACTTCCCAGGTAGTTGCTGTCCTGGACTATCAAGCAACCACTAAAGACAGTGAAGGAAAAAGAAAGAGCCCGATTCCTTAATAACAATAGAGTTTCCCTTTAGCTCCCTTTCTATTGAGGGCAAATGGCTCATGTAGGGCCCTGGATTAGCCTAACCTAATTCTGATAGGCTTATGTAATCTCACTTCACCCTCACAAAAACCCTGGGAGGAAATATTTTATTATGCTCATTTTATGGGAAGAAAATCAGAAGACAGATTAGTTGACTTACCCGAATTCATCTGAGTGGTAAAGGTGTTAGAGTTGGAATTCAAACCCAGGTGTGTCTGACTCCTTAGCAAGGGCTCATGACCTCCAGAGCACTTGGTTGTTTTGCAACACGGGCAATATAAGTCCTTTACAGTAACAATAAATGACAATAATAGCAAGAGCTCACACCAGGCATTATGCTACAGGCTACATACTTACCATTTCACTTAATCTTCATAACAACCCCCACGAGGTAGGTATTATTATCCCCACTTTACAGATGAGGAAACTGAGACCTGGAAATTTTAAGTCATTTGTCCATGACTCAAGCAGAAACACAGGTGACCAAGATATGATCTCATGTGTACTTTAGAAAGCCACCTTGGGATAAGGAGTGGAAGATGGATTGGAGAGGGAAATAGCAACACCAGGAGCTTACTTAGAAAGCTGTCAAAAGACTTTGAGAACAGGGGAGGAAGACTGAGCACCTGTGCATTCTGTCCCGAGTCCCAACTTCTAAGATGTGTGGTATGTATGTTCTGAGGAAGCTCCTTATAAGAAAACATCTGTAAGACGGTAAGGCTAAGGACATGCCTGTCTCTTTGATCCCTGAGCTTTATTTATTTTTTTAAGTAATCTCTGTGCCCAACGTGGGGCTCAAACTCACAACCCCAAGATCAAGAGTCTCATGAATCAGCCAAGTGCCCCTCCCTGAGCTTTTAGGGAGTTCCTTCTATTCCCTCTTGTCTCTCACCTCCTTTAGCTTCTGGAATGCCTTCTCTCCCAGTCTCACCCAAAGTTTGTAAGGAAGAAAATGGATAGAAGGGAAGAGATGATAAACCTATTTGCTTTAGGATGTTATGAACTTAAAAGAGAACCCACAGTGGGTGGTGGGAAAGGAAGGGAAAGGAGTGGTACCATCAATCAGCAGTTCAAGCTGTTGTTCATTACTCAGTACAGGCCTTTGAGGGGCCATCTGAATTCTTTAACCAGAGCACTCAGAGTGGGAAGTGCCCTCTTATCTGTTAGAAGAGGTAGGGTAACAGGCTAAAAGTCACAAGAGTAAGTAAAAAATAGACTGGAAACTCATACTCTTTTTTTTTTCTTTTTTAAAGATTTTATTTATTTGAGAGAGAGAGAACAATCATGAGCAGGATAGGGGCATAGAGGGTGAAGCGGACTTCCCACTAAGCAAGGAGCCTGATGGGGGACTCAACCCCAGGACACTGGGGTCATGACCTGAGCCGAAGGCAGATGTTTAACTGACTGAGCCACCCAGGTGTCCCAGCTCATACTCTTTTCACCATCACATTTGCTACACAGACAGATAATGGAACCTGATGTTAACTCAAATCAAAATAAAATGTTTTGGAAGGATATAGGCTAGCTCACAGAACTAAGCCGAGGCTAACCAGGCTGTGTCGGCTTTCTGACTCAGGCACACTACTTAGAGAAGGAATACACTGACAGGGTTGAAAGGATATTTCAGAAGAGGCTTGGCAATTATGCAACCAGGAATAACACCCCAAATTCATGCTACAGAACCAGTCTGTTGAACTCACCACTGCCCCTAGCCTCTGGGCACACACACCAAAGCTTGCACGGCAAATACCCTTGAACATGGACAGTGCTGAGCATGATTGCCACAACTGTTTCTAGAAACTGGACTCACGAGCCACCATCTTCCAGAACCACACTTCTGCTGGGCCTGGGTTTTTTGCATCACATTTCCCATTCACACTTCGAGTGTGTTCAATTAGTGGATCCCTGTCGTGTACATAGCTCTAGCAGCAAGGAGTTCTGGAAAAGTGAGTATTTGGTATTTTCAGCTTCTTCATGGAGAGGTGGGCCTTGCTTCATAAGGAAGGAAACTAGTTAAAAATAAGAAAGTAGTTGGGTACCTGCATGACTCTGTCGGTTAAGCGTCCAACTTTTGATCTCAGCTTGGGCCTTGATCTCAGGATTGTGAGTTCAAGGCCTGTGCTGGACTCCACGCTGGGTGTGGAGCTTACCTAGATAGATAGATAGATACATAGATAAATAAACAAATAAAATTAAGTAGTTCAGGTGCTGGACAATCAAAAAGAAGGACAAATGTAGGTGGAACAGTTGCAGGAAAAGGACAGGAACCAAAGATTTTTGTAAGAGCCTTTTAAAATAATGCTTACTTTGTTCCCACTATTGCAGCTGGAGATTAAGGGAGAAAAGAGAGTGGGAGATTAAGGATTACATAAGATTATATTCTCAAATGTGAAGAGTTCTTATGAATATATTATACTGCAAAGTGGCGCCCCATTGGGTGACCAGTCTCCAAGCAGGGGTGCAGCAAGAGGCGGAAGCTCAGTGAGACCCCCTTCCCTCCCCTGGGAGGAGTGGCACAGGTGCACACCACAGGAGTCCATAAAGTTCGGAGTTACATGCCTGAGATAAAAACGCTCTATCATGGGATGCCTGGGTGGCTCAGTTGGTTGGGCATCTGCCTTCAGCTCAGGTCATGATCCCGGGGTCCTGGGATCGAGCCCTGCACTGGGCTCCCTGCTCGGCAAGAGGCCTGTTCCTCTCTCTCCCACTGCCCCTGATTGTACTCCCTCTCTCACTGTCTCTCCACTGTCAAATAAATAATATCATTAAAAAAACAAAAATAAACAAACAAAAACAAAACTGCTGTATCATGGGCTGGCTAAATACAGTCTAGACAGAAACCAAGGAGATAAGAATGCCTTTCTGTGAGGGCACACTAAAGGGTGGGGGGGGGGCGGGTAATGAACTTTCAGCTCTGAGGCTAGAGATTGAGCTCCACTGATTTCATCCCTCACATGGGTTCTGGAGCAGTTTAACCTGAGTCTGACCCCCTACAAGGGGTGACACAACTCCACCCAGGCAAAAACACCTGAGAATCAGTGCAATGGTCCCCTCTCCCAGAAGACCAGCTGGAAATTCCAGTGAATATCAAGTTTCCTGATCAAAAAGAACCGTAAAACTCCAGCTCTTGCAGAAAGAAGTATATAGCATTCATGGTCTTTTTTAAATTATTCTTTAGTCCTTCAATTTTATATTTTATTTTCCTTTTCAGCTATTTTCTTACTCTATCTGTTCTTTTTTTAAGTCTTTTTTAATTTTCATTTTTACACTTATGGTTTTATTTTTCATTTTTGGCTTCCTTTCATTATATTCAACTTCATTTTTATAAATGTATATATAAAAGTTTTTCTTTCTTTCCTATTTTGGGATCTAGTTTCTTCTAACAAACAGACCAAAATACACTCAGAATCTAGTTTATTGTTCTGTTCAACTTCTTGTTTGATGTTATTCTCATTTTTCTTTTCTTTTGTTTTCTGTTCTCTTCTGATTTGTGTAATGCATTTTTTTGGTGTCATTTTTCCTATTTTTGTATTTCTCTCTCTCTCTCTCTTTTAAGGATTTTATTTATTTATTTGACAGATAGATATCACAAGTAGGCAGAGAGGCGGGCAGGGCGGGGGGGGGAGTAGTCTCCCTGCTGAGCAGAGAGCCCGACACAGGGCTTGATCCCAGGACCCTGGGATAATGACCTGAGCCAAAGGCAGAGGCTTTAACCCACTGATCCACCCAGGCGCCCCCCTCTCTCTCTTTTTAAAGACCTTATTTATTTACTGGACAAAGAGAGAGCACACAAGCACAAGCAGAGGGAGCACCAGAGGGAGAGGGAGAAGCAGGTTCCCCACTGAGCAGGGAGCCTGACACAGGGCTTGATCCCAGGACCCTGAGATCATGACCCGAGCCAAAGGCAGATGCTTAACTGACTGAACCACCCAGGCACCCCTCCCTCTCATTCATCAATTCTTTTCTGGATATAGTGAAAAGATGGAAGAACTTATCCCAAAAAAGGGAACAAGAGGCAGTACTCACTGGAGGGATTTAATCAATATGAATATAAGTAAGATGTTGGAACTAGAATTCAAAACAACAATTATAAAGATAATAGCTGGGCTTGAAAAAAGCATAGAAGACACTAGAAAATCCCTTTTTGGAGAAATAAAAGAACTAAAATCTAATCAGGTCAAAATCAGAAAGCCTATTTCTGGTATACAATAAAAAATGAAGGCTCTAACCGCTAGAATAAACAAGGCAGAAGAGAGAATCAGTGATATAGAGGACAAAATGATGGAGAATAAGGAAGCTGAGAAAAAGAGAGATTAATTACGGATCATAAGGAGAGGATTCGAGAGATCAGCAATACCATAAAGCAAAACAATAATAGAATAATTGGGGTCCTATGGGAAGAGAAAAGACAGAGAGGGGTAGAAGGTTTATTTGAACAAATTATAGCTGAGAACTTCCCTAATCTGGGGAAGGAAATAGGCATTCAAGTCCAGGAGGCACAGAGAACCCCCCTCAAAATCAATAAAAATAGGTCAACACCTTGACATATAATGCTGAAGCCTGCAAACTTCAGGGATAAAGAGAAAATCCTGAAAGCAGCTTGGGACAAAAGGTCCTTAGCCTACAAGGGTAGAAATATAAGGCCGGCAACAGACCTGTCCACAGAGATGTGGCAGGCCAGAAAGGACTTGCATGATATATTCAGGGTTCTAAATGAGAAAAATGTGCAGCCAAGAATGCTTTGTCCAGCAAGCCTTTCATTCAGAAAGGAAGGAGAGATAAAAAGCTTCCAGGACAAACAGAAACTAAAAGAATTTGTGATCACCATATCAGCCCGGCAAGAAACATTAACAAGATCCTTTGATTGAAGAGAGAGCCCCAAAGTACAAAGACCAGAAAGTAACAGAGACAATAAACAGAAACAGTAATTTTACAGTTAATGCAATGGCACTAAAGTCATATCTTTCAATAATTACTGTGAATGTAAATGGACTATATGCTCCAATAAGGGGCACCTGGGTGGCTCTGTTGGTTAAGCATCTGCCTTCAGCCAGGTCATAATCCCAGAGTACTGGAACTGAGGCTCATGTCAGGCTCCCTGCTTAGTGGAGAGCCTGCTTCTTCCTCTCCCTCTGCAGTTCCCCTTGCGTGGGCTCTCTCACTAGCTCTCTCTCTCTCTCTCTCTCTCAAATAAATAAATAAAATCTTTTAAAAAATAAATAAATGCTCCAAAAGGTCAGGAATATGGCAAGAATGTCCACTCTCTATGTTCAACACAGAAAGAAATAAATGGCTTCCACATTGGCAAAGAAGAGGTGAAACTCTCACTCTTCACAGATGACATGATACTCTTCAAGGATAACCCAAAAGACTCCATCCAAAAATTGCTAGAATTCATGCAGGAATTCAGCAAAGTGTCAGGATATAAAATCAATCCACAGAAATCAGTTGCATATCTATACATTAACAATGATACAGAAGAAAGAGAAGCAAGGAATCAATCCCATTTACAACTGCACCAAAAAATCATAAAACACCTAGGAATAAACCTAACCCAATAGGCAAAGCATCTGTATTCTGAAAACTATGGAACACTTATAAAAGAAACTGAGGAAAAGACAAAGAAATGGAAAAACATTCCATGCTAATGGCTTGGAAGAACAAATATTGTTAAAATGTCTATGCTACCAGAGCAATCTACACATTCAATGTAGTCCCTACCAAAATACCATCTACATTTTTCACAGAGCAGGAACAAATAATCCTAAAATTTGTATGGAACCAGAAAAGACTCTGAATAGTCAAAGGAATGTTGAAAAGGAAAACCAAAGCTGGTGTCATCACAATTCTGGACTTCCAAGTGATATTACAAAGCTGCAGTCATCAAGACAATATGGTACTGGCATAAAAACAGACACACAGATCAGTGGAATAGAACAGAGAGCCCAGAAATGGACCCTCAACTGTATGGTCAACTAATCTTCGACAAAGCAGGAAAGAATATCCAGAAGACAATCTCTTCAACAAATGGTGTTGGGAAAATTAGACAGCCATATGCAGAAGAATGAAACTGGACCACTTTCTTATATCACATACAAAAGTAAACTCAAAATGGGTGAATGAGATAAATGTGAGACAGGAATCCATCAAAAACCTAGAGGAGGACACAGGCAGCAACCTCTTTGACCTTGGCCCCAGCAACTTTTTACTAGACACGCTGCCAAAGACAAGGAAAACAAAGGCGAAAATGAACTTTTGGTTGGGTGCTCAGGTGGTGCAGTTGGTTAAGAGTCTGCCTTCAGCTCAAGCTGTGGATCTCAGGGTCCTGGGATCAGGTCCCGCATCGGGTCCTGCATCAGGCTCCCTGCTCAGCGAAGAGTCTGCTTCTCCCTCTTCCCTCTGCCCCTCCCTTCTGCTTGTGCTTGCATGCCCTCTCTCTCAATAAAATAAAATCTTTTTAAAAATGAACTGTTGAGACTTAATCAAGATAAAAACTTTTGCATAGCAAAGGAAACAGTTGACAAAACCACAAGACAACCTACCCAATGGGAAAAGGTATTTGCAAATGTCTTATCAGATACAGGGCTAGTATCCCAAGAAGGTATTTGCAAATGTCTTATCAGATAAAGGGCTAGTATCTGAGACCTATAGAAAACTTATCAAACTCGATACCCAAAAAACAAATAATCCAGTCAAGAAATGGGCAGAAGACAGGAACAGACATTTCTCCAAAGAAGACGTACAAATGCCAATGCACACATGAAAAAATGCTAAACAGCAGTAGGCATCATGGAAATGCAAATCAAAACCACAATGATTTATCACCTCACACTCTCACTGAAGTCAGAATAGCTAAAATTAACAACTCAGGAAACAACAGATGTTGGTGATGATATGGAGAAAGGGGAAACCTCTTACACTGTTGGTGGGAATAGAGGATGGTACAGTCACTCTGGAAAACAGTATGGAGATTCCTCAAAAAGTTAAAAATCAAGCTACCTTACCACCCAGCAATTGCACTACTAGGTATTTACCCAAAGGATACAAACATTGTGATCCAAATAGGAACCTGTACCCCAATGCTCATAGCAGCAGTGTCCACAATAGCCAAACTATGGAAAGAGCCCAGATGTCCATCAACAGATGAATGGATAAAGAAGATGTGGTATATATATATATGATGGAATATTACTCAGCCATCAAAAAAATGAAAGCTTACCATTTGCAATGACGTGGATGGAACTAAAGGATATTAGGCTAAGCAAGATAAGTTAATCAGAGAAAAACAATTATCATATAATTTCACTCATATGTGGAATTTAAGAAACAAAACGGGATCATGGGGAAAGGAGTGACAAATAAGTCAAAATCAGAGAGAGAGACAAATCATAAGGGAGTCTTAACTACAGGAAACAAACTGAGGGTTGCTGGAGGGGAGGTGGGTAGGGGGATGGGGTAACTGGGTGATGGGCATTAAGGAGGGCACTTGATGTAATGAGCACTGGGTGTTATATGCAACTGATGAATCACTGAAATCTATCTCTGAAAGTAATATTACACTCCATGTTAATTAGTTGAAATAAAATAAAATAAAATTTTTTAAAAAGTCAAAGATGCAAAAACAAAAAAAAAGTTCTATTTCTTTCAGGTGTACAAAATAGTGAATCGCCATGTAAGCCAATAATTCCAGTCTTGGGTATTTACCCAAAGAAAATGAAAACACTAATTTTTAAATTATGTTTTGGATAAGATGTAGCTATTTTAAAATATGGAATTTAAAGGGTGTCTGGGTGGATCAGTAGGTTAAGCATCCAACTCTTGATTTCAGGTTGGGATCTGATCTTGGGGTCAGAGATCGAGCCCTCTGTTAGACTCTTCACTCTCATGGAAGGTCCTTGAGAACCTCTCCCTGTCTCTCTGCCCTTCCTCCTGCTCTCTCTATCTCTTTCAAATAAATAAATGAATAAAATCTTTAAAATATGGAATTTAAAGGAGAAGAAACAGCAGCCTCCAATGTCGGAAACTGGTCTGACACTGACATCTGGCCCTCATTGTGGTCAGAAGCTGGCTAATGCCCACCACTTGGCCATATTCTTCTCCTATGAAACATAAGCCAGTCATCTCACAGAACATCAGCATCAGACAAGGACACTCTGAAACCATGACATCACTTTGTGTCATTAAAGACAAAACAAGGCACTGAACCCACAAAATACCAAATATCTTCCTCTGTTGGCTAATGTGAGCAATTGCTGCTTCTTTACCATGACTGCTTGAGATGCTCAACCACAGAATTGCCCACACATCCTGACAACATGCAATCAGGAGTGAGTCCCAGCTTCCACAGATCTTCTTCAAAAACACCCACCCAAAATGGAACTAGAGGGTATTATGCTAAGCGGAATAAGTCAATCGGAGAAAGACAATTATCATATGACTTCACCGATACGTGGAATTTAAGAAACAAAACAGAGGATCATAGGGGAAGAGAGTAAAAAATAAAATGACGAAATCAGAGAGCAAGACAAAGCATAAGGGACTCTTAATCACAGGAAACAAACTGAGGGTTGCTGGAGGGGAGGGGGGCGGAGGGATGGGATAACTGGGTGATAGACCTTAAGGCGGGCACGTGATGTAATGAGCAATGGGTATTATAGGAGACTAATGAATCACTGACTTCTATCTCTGAAACCAATAATACATTATATGTTAATTAATTGAATTTAAATTTTAAAAATGGAAAAAAAAAATAAACTGTCAAAACAAAAACAAAAACAAAAATACACCCATCCAAAGCCCATATCCTTATAGGTTCCAACACCTTCAAGTTAAGATGCCCCATGGATCCCAAAGGGTGTGTTCTCTCTCACTGCAAAAGTAATAGATCCAACTTGAGTGCCCACAGGTGTTACTGGTGGTCTTGAGCTGAAGAACTTTGAAGCATGTTACCCTTTTTTCTGTCAAAATTGTTTTTGTGTCTTTTTGTTTGATCATGACATGTGTTTGTATATTTGTGAGTGTGTGGTTGACATGCCGAAATCTCATGTTTTTCTTTATGGGTTTTCATCATTGGGCCATGCTTAGAGAATTCTTCATCCCACACTTATAAACATTTCATGTATATTTTCCCCTTGGTAGAAATGAGGAGCAGAGGGTTTCAAAGGTGAAGGGAAACACAGAGAACAGTCTGAATTTGGGCAAAAGTATGGGGAAGTGAAAGAGATACAAGTTTCTAGGCAGGTGGACTCTAAGATGTCCATCTTCTGCTTTATGATTTCTGCAAGTAGGTACAGGGCCTCCAAGGTATCTGATATATGTTGTGCTCAGTAAATGTTTTCAGGGGCGCCTGGGTGGCTCAGATGGTTAAGCATCTGCCTTTGGCTCAGGTCATGATCCCAGGGTCCAGGGATTGAGTTCCGCATCAGGCTCCCTGCTCAGTGCAGAGCCTGCTTCTCCCTCTGCCTCTGCCTTCCCCTCTGCTTGTGCTCTCTGTTTCTATCTCTCTGTCAAATAAATAAATAAGTAAAATCTTAAATAAATAAATAAATATTCTCACTTGGGCTCAGTGAAGACTTACGTGCCTCCTATATTTACCACATGGACACAGGCACCAACAAGACACCTGAACTAATAGACACATCAGTTAGCTTCAGTGATGGGCATTTTTGAACACTGATGACCTTGATGTGATACATCGTGTTCTGGTTAATGTCTGTACACTTTAGCTGCTGTAATGCATATTAATTACACTTTCATGCTGTATTATTAGAGTATGTCTCAGACCCACATAGACAAACCCATGACTGCCATTTGAAGATAAATTTAATATACATATACCTATGAGTCTCACAATATCTTTTTTGAGCAGAATCCTGAAAACTAAGAGCATTCTAGATGTATACTGTCTGCATGGTAGCTACGAGCCACATATGGCTACTTCAATTCCTCTCCATTTGAAACAATTAAAAATGCAGCTGCTCAGCACACCAGACACATTTCAAGGGTCACCTGTATCTCTAGAGCCCCATGAAGCTTGTGGCTACCATGCTGGACAGTGCAGATACAGAACAATTCCTTCTGCACAGAATGTTGTCTTGGACGGTACTGCTCTCCACGCTTTCCAGACCTTGGATTATTTAGACTAGGATATTTGGCCACCAGTTTCTTGAAAATGAACATCAACCTACCCCTTCATTAAAATTAACTCACACACACACACACACACACACACACACACACAATCAACTCACACATGACAGCTGACAGTTCTTGTTGCCTTGACCAAATGTAAACTCTAGAGAGAAAATCAGAATTTTGGAAAACTTTTGATCCACCAATAAGCTTGATAGCTTCTTACTAATGACAAACTTTTGTGTCGGCATCTGTGGTAATATTAAAACAAATGTGACATCTTGATAATTTGATTCCAGCTTAATAAACATGGGAACACCTATAATACCTAGTGAAACAACATATTACTTTAAAACAAATCAAGCATTAGTACAAGACCCATTCGGGTACAAGTTGGGCCTATGGATTTTAATCTAACAGAGAAGGACATAGTCAATGAGATATTGTTTCAGGTGCTACTTTGCAAAATAACCTTACAGGAAGTATAACTTGTGTAGTTATAGTATCAAGCATGACTATGTATAATTATCTGAGAAGGTTATGAAACATACTATTCTCCCATATTTGTGCAAGGCTGTAAATATTTTCATATACTTCAACAAAAACAGCACAATTAGTGCAGAAGCAAATTTGAATGTACAGGGGTCTTCTAATGAGACAGTCAAGAACAAGAAAGAGACTTGCAAAACTGGAAAATATAACAAAAATCCATTCTTCTCACCGCCCTGTTTACTTGGGAAAATAGTTGTTTTTCATAAAAGCAATATTTTTGTTCATGTCATGAGTCATTAATATGATTCTAAATGAATTAATAAGTGTTTAACACTGTTTTATCCCTACTATGGTAAACATTGATAGATATAACCCATAGATGCAAAATTATCCTTGGGATCCTCAGTAATTTGTAAGACCATATAGATATCCTGTGACCAAAATGTTTGAGAATCACTGACTCAGCTCCTGGGCCACGACTCAGGGAGACTGGGTGATAAAGAGCGCTCTGTGCACTTAGCGAGGGGGCGGGCGAAGTCGCAGGTCCCCCGGAGGGCCTGCCTCTCAAGATTGGTGTCTGGGGCGTGGAAGCCTAGTGTTGGAGAGTTCCCCTCTCCCTGGGTTTCACTTTTCCCTCTCACCACGTGTCAGGTCCTCCTGGCGACTGCCGTTCACAGTTCCATTGGGTGCCGGGGATCCGGCGATGCCAATGAGCAGCACCGCGGTTCCGGGTTCTAAAGTCCTCACCAGACCCACAGGGGCGCACCTACCTCAGACCCTGAAGGTCTGGGCCAGGGGGCCCCGAACCCTCCTCCTGCTGCTGTCGGGGGCTCTGGCCGTGAGAGAGACCTGGGCGGGTGACTGCGGGACGGGAGGAAAGGGCCTCTCCGGGGCGGGAGCGAGGGGACCCCGGGGAGAGAGGAGGGACCCGCCCCCCCCCCGGGGAAGGCGCCTCTCTGCCGCCCACGCCCCAGACCCCCAGCCGCCCCCGGCCCCGCCCGGGCCTGTGCTCCCCTGTCCCTCCCCGCCTGCGCGCTGCTCTCCCCCACTCGGTGCCCCTCCCCTGCCCTCCCCGCAGTCTCCACCTGGTCCCCGGAAACGGCGCCGGGAGGAGGGTCGGGTGGGGTCTCAGCCCCTCCGCGTCCGCAGGCTTCCACTCCCTGAGGTATTTCTCCGTCGCGGTGTCCGGCCCGGCCGCGGGGAGCCCCGGTACTGGGAAGTCAGCTAAGTGGACGACACGCAGTTCGTGAGGTTCGACTCTGCCAGTGGGAGGATGGAGCCGCGGACGCCGTGGATGGAGCAGGAGGGGCCGAAATATTGGGACCGGGAGACCCGGAACGCCAAGGACCACTCACAGACTTTCCGAGTGAACCTGCAGACCGCCCTGGGCTACTACAACCAGAGCGAGGCCGGTGAGCAGCAGGGCCTGGGTCCGGGTCACGATCCTCATCCCCACCGACGGGCTGGGGTCTCCCGGAGTGTCCGGGTACGAGCGCCACCCCAAGTCTGCCGGAATCCCAGTTCCCCGACCTTAGAAGAGCCCGCCCGAACTTTCAAGCGGTTTTACTTTATGTTTGTCCTTAGTCGCTCGTCCACCACCAGGGATGGAGACAATCTGAGAGCTGACCGCTAGGGCGGGGCAGGGGATGTTTGGCGGCGACCTGGGGATCCCCCCTCCAGGGCATGTTTGGCTGCGACCTGGGGCCAGACGGGCTCCTCCTCCGCGGGTATGAGCAGTTGGCCTAAAACGGCGTGGATTACATCGCCCTGAACCAGGACCTGCGCTCCTGGACCGCTGCGGACACGGCGGCGCAAATGACCCGGCGCAAGTGGCAGGCGGCAGGTGCTGCAGAGCACTACAGAAGCTACTTGGAAGGCACGTGCGTGGAATCGCTCTGCAAGTACCTGGAGAAGGGGAAAGAGTCGCTGCTGCATGCAGGTACCAGGGGCCGCAGGGCCTCCCTTATCTCCCACCACAGGGACTGGCTTCCCAACAGAAAGGGAAAACGGACTCAGGGTCAGAATGCCAACCACCCAATGGGTTAGGATAGGGAGATCTGCCTGGGTTTACATATTCCTACTGAGTTGACTCACCCAGAGGGCCGCTTTTCTCTAAAGGACAATTGAGGAATCCAGTCTCTCCAGGGAGGCAGGTGGAGACCATTCCTGAAATAACACATCAGTGGTTCCCTTTGACTCTGGCAGCCACCTTGGGAACCATGACAACCTCCATCTGAGAATATCTCCAGATGGACATATTCTCCATCTGAGAACATCTTTGGACATCCGACTCTGGGTTTTCTGATTGAATCACCAGCCACCCATTGTCAGGACCAACAGTGTGCTCTCTCACTTAGACCTATGGTGTCCTACCCTGGGCCATCTCCCTGTTCTAGAACTTTCCAGGATTAGAAGATCCCAAAGACTGGCCCAAAGGCCAGTCAAAGGTGACTGGACTTTGTACTTCTTCCATCCAAACCAATTGCCTGGTCCACTTCAGGATGGTCACATGAATGCCATTTCAGTGGCCCATAAAGGTAAACCCAAGGGTGGATTTTCTGATTCTTCTTCCTCGGAACCACCCAACACACACATGACCCACCACCTCATCTCTGACAAAGAGGTCACCATGAGGTGCTGGGCCTTGGGCTTCTACCCTGCGGAGATCACCCTGACCTGGCAGCGTGATGGGGAGGACCTGACCCAGGACACAGAGCTTGTGGAGACCAGGCCTGCAGGAGATGGGACCTTCCAGAAGTGGGTGGCCGTAGTGGTGCCTTCTGGAGAGGAGCAGAGATACATGTGCCATGTGTAGCATGAGGGGCTGCGTGAGCCCATCACCCTGAGATGGGGTAAGGAGGGTTTGGGGTAGAGCCTCTTCTTAGGGAAAGCAGAGACCTTCTAGAGAATTTTGGCAAAGTGAGGACTCCAACTACAGGTCTTGGCCCCTCACCTTCCTTTCCCTTTCCAGACCCTCCTTCTCCCACCACCATCCCCATCATGTGGATCATTGCTGGTCTGGCACTCCTTGTGGTCACTGTGGTGATTGGAACTATGATCTGGAGGAAGAAGCGCTCAAGTAGGGAATGGAGTGGGGGGATCTGAGTTTTCTTTCCCACTGGGGGGTTTCCTAGGTAGCAGATTGTCCTGCCTTGTTACTGGGAAGTACCACCCACACATATGTACTTGCCCGGTCTGGAGCTGATTACTAACATTCACTCTGTAGCAAGACGTTTATTTAAAGGAAGGACACATTTTTCATCTTGGTAATTGTGGTGATGGGGACCTGATCCCCAGCAGTCATAGGGCAGGGAGGAAGGTCCCTGCTGAGCACAGACCTTCAGCAAGTCTTTTGGTCCAGTGACCCCACACTTCTTTTGTCATGTTTCCTCATCCTGTTCTGGTTTCAGTCACAATTCTGCAAACTTCTTTTTGGATCAGGACTAGGGAGCTTGGACTAGGATCTCATGGCCCAGCCTTCTCCAGGCTTTTGACAAGATGTTTTCTTCCCACAGATGAAAGAAGAGGAAACCACTCTCACACTGGACATAAGTATGAAGGGGGTGATTCCTGAGACCCCAGGGTAGTGTAGACAAGACCCCATGGGGAGCTCACCTACCCCATAGCTCCTCCTTTAGTCTCATCTCCTATGGACTCTGACCATGTCCTCTTTGTTCTCCCCTAGATAATGACAGAGGCCAGGGCTCTGATGTGTCTCTCATGATAACTGGAGGTAAGACCTTGGAGGGCCCAATGTGGGGAAGGGTTGGGCCACTAGGGACACTTTGAGCATGCAGGGGGCTGTTGAGAATGTCAGCTCTTATGTGATTTACCTAAATTTGTACATGATCATTTTTCACAGTATGAGACCAGCTTCCTTGTGGGGACTGAGCGTTGCAAGATTTATTCACACTCCCACTTGGTGACACCAATAACCCTTTTAAGCAAAAGGTGTCAGAATGTGCCTGTGTTCATATGAGTATAACGTGAGGAGGTGGGGAGGCTGGTCAACCCTGCCCACCATGCCCCCTTCCCATACTGACCTGCGTTCTCTTCTCTGATGTGCTTTCCTGTTCCAGCAGAGGCTGGGCTGGACCATCTCCATCCCTGTCTTTATTTCATGTTGGGCTAGTACAAATGGCTTCCCTACTGAAAATGAGAATCCAGATATGAGTTTATGTTTTTTAACACTTGGCATGTGTGGCTGATGAGGTAATAAAAGAAATTTGTAAAGTTGAGACAGCAAATAAATGGAAGCACTGAGAACCTTCCAGAATCCGTGTGTTTTTTGTGCTGAGTCTGTGGCAGGTGGGGGTGGGAGTAGGCTGTGAGGAGTCAAGCAGAGACGGGGCCTGTGCCCAGTCTGTGCTCAATGCATCATGGGCGTGACATTCTCACTCTTCAGCTGAGTCATCTCTCTGCTCTCCGTCCTGCCCCTTCTGTGGAAGCTTGTCCTACCAGGACCTGTGATCACAGGGACTTGGACGTCACCTGTCACCAGGAACTTCTGCAGCCAGAGCTTGCTGTCACTGGGTCAGCCTTGCCTCAGGCCTGGGTCACAACATAGCTCCCATTTGGGGGTGTTTGTTTCATGGTTTCTGTAGTATCAGGCCTGTTCTTGCTCTTGTATACTTGTCCCATTCTCCCTTGGGTGACCCTGTCAGTTACAGCAGCAGGTGTCCTTTGGGCTGTCGTTCCCATAGGCCTAGGTCAGCCCCTGCACACAGGAGTCTCTGTGGTATGGAGGAATGAACTTTCAGATTCATCTATCTTTTCTCCTTCCTCTAGAGCTGTTTTCTGGATTACTATTTAGAGTCTGGAGCTAGAGAAAAGAAGAATCTGAGAGGTTTTCATCCTTATTAAACTTTAGTTAGTTTCTGCCTTCCCTGCTTCTCTGGCCTCTCTCCCCGCCCTTAGTTTAGTGATCCTAATGCTGGCTCAGTTCCGAGTTCACGGATTTATAAAGCAGAGTCAAACATAGATTTCTGTGTGGTTGGAGAAAAGGATCTAAAAAGCCTAAGTACAGTGTTTCTGAAAAGAGAACTCTGTGTGCTGTGCTGTGCAGGAGAGATGGTGTGTGGGGGAGGGGCTGAGTAGAGAGCAGGAGGGGAGGGCAGCCCGGATGGTGAGGTGGGTGCACATGGGGCGGGAGTTGTCTTGGAAGAGCTGTGCCTGAGACTCATCTAGAAGAGGGAGTCCTCTATCTGCTCATTCATTCCACTGATAATTGTCATGTGCCTCATACAGGACACACTATGTTTACATCTAGGACAGCTCAGTGAGACTAAGAAGAGGCAAAATGTGCTAGTCTTGGGTAGACTATATTCTAGTGGTAAGGGGCAGACTCCCACTTGTCTCTCAGTGTGGGGATTGGGGTAGTGGCCTGCTTGTACTGTCAGGTATAATTAATAATATAATTATAATTAATGTTAGGTATAATTTTTGACTTCCCAAAAACTTAAGTACGAAGAGCCTACTCTTGACTGGAAGGCTTAGTAATAAAATACACAATTGCTTAACACATATTTTATATGCTACATATATTATATACTGTATTCTTCTAATAATTAAGCTAGAGAAAATAGTAAAAAATAATAAGGGAAGATAAATGCATGGATGGTATTTACTGTATAAAAGTCCACATGGAAGTGGTGGTGCCTATTCCAAACCAGGGTCATTCAGAGGTGAACTGTGTCTTGTGTAAACACAGTCCATAAGGGGAGGGTTTAATTAGGAAGTTGGCAGGAGCTGTGAGGAAGGTGACCCAGAGAGTACCTGTGCTGGGACAGGGATGATGGCTCCTTTACTCCAGGGATCAGGGGAGTCTCACTGAGAAGGTGACCTCGGAGAGATTTGAAGGACATGAAAGAATTGTGTAAAAGGAGGTCTAGGGGGAGTTCTTTCCATGCAGGGAGACTCCGGGGCACACACACTAGGGCAGGAGCATGTCCTGTGTTCAAGGAAGGGTGAAGAGGCCACTGAGGCTGCAGCAGAGAGCAGGTGAGATGAGGTCAGAGGTCAGTCTCATCATGGAGGTCTGAGGACATTAGAAGGCTTTGAGTTTTCTCTGAGTGAAATGTGGAGTTACAAGAATGAACAGATCAACATGACTGATGTTTCTTTAGCAGCACCTGTTTGCTGCTGCTCAGAATTGAGAGGGGCAAGGTAAGCGACCAGCAGGGAAACTGTAGGAAACCAGTACAGTGTCCCAGGAGAGTGGTGTGGGCTGTGCGTCTTGGTTGTGAAGAGGGAAGTTACTAAGAAGTGATTGGCTGCTGGAGATATTTACAGATGGATTTTGCAGCATTTCCTAGTGGAGTCATTCTGGGTGGTGAGAAAGGAATCAAGGAGGGCATTCAGTAGTTCACACTGCAAGTAGAAATGTGGAGTGGCTTCCTTGGAAACAGGGAAGGCTCTGAAGGAAGCACATTTGGGGAAGCAGCATCACGGTCATCCACTTTAGAAATGGTAAAACTGACTGTGTCTATTAGAAATCCAAGCCACGTTGGCGGTCGGATACAGGGTACAGGGGAGATTTGGGAGGTGACAGCATATAAATGATATTTAGAGTCTTCAGCAGAGATGAGGTCACCAGGGGGGCGAGGGCCATAGAGAAAAGAGAAAGCAACAGGACTAAACCCTGGACTCCTCAGGGCTAAGTAGGCTGATCAGAGCGCATACCCAGAGCGCACCGCACAGGCTGGTTGTGCGTCTAGAAGGCACGTAGACCAGGGAGGCCCAGCCTTCAGTGAGCACAGGAATTTCCTGGACTATGAAGATCTAGACAGGCTGGAGTAAAGCATGAGATCCTGGGTTGATAACAAGGTTGGTGCTGCTGCTGCTGGTCTTCAGATCTCACATGGAGTAGCGAGCACATGAAGCAGGATCCCCAAATGGCCATGCATCAGCCTCTCCTGTAGGGTTTATTATGTAAGTGATTCCTGGGCCCTTGTCAAGCATTCTAAGATGGTGGGTCTGGGGAGAGGCCTGAGTATTTTGTAACAAAGCCACAAGCAATCCTGGGGCTCCTCCAGATAGGGGAGCACTGAAGTCATTGGTGAGAGCCCTCATTGTGGGAAGAATTCTTATAGACACATTTAAATGCTTTTTGGGGGGCACCTGGGTGGCTCAGCCGGTTGGGTATCCAACTCTTGGTTTTGGCTCAAGTCATGATCTGAGAGTCATGAGATTGAGCCCTGAGTCAGGTCAGGTTTCCCACTCAGCATGGAGTCTGGTTGAAATTCTCTTCCTCTCCCTCTGCCCCTCCCTCACACGGGCACACGCGCTCTCTCTCTCAAATAAATAAATAAATAAAATCTTTAAATGTTCTTTTTGAAGGAAGAAAAATGCAAGACATGCTGGGAGAAACATATTTTCTCTCCCATGGGGCAAAGCCAGGCAGATTGAGGAAGTGCTTATCAGCTCAACATAAAATCTTGGAGTTACTAAGAATGTAGGTCTTAAATGTTCGCACCTTGTAAAAGGGAATGGTAACTATGTGACATGATACAGGTATGAGCTAATGCTATGATTGTAATTGTTGTTACCATTTTGTGGTATAGAAATATATCAATCAACAGGTTTTTACCCTTAAACTTACTTATACAATGGTGTATGTCAATCATATCTCTCTCTATAAAGCTGGAAAAAAATGCTTGAATTCTTGCTCTTGGAAACTCTTCCCTGCATGGGTTTCTGACTCCTTATGATACATATGTACAGTTACAGAGAGACTTAGGGAAGAGAGAGGGTATACAGGATCTTGTTTTATTTCCAGAAAAGCCACAATACAGGCTTGAGGCTACACAGCCAGGAACAGAATCCACACTGGACCCTAAAGGCTGGCCCACATACAGCCAGTGCCTGTTACTGGGTATTGATGCCACTGTCCACACCACTGACTCCCCTGAGAGAGGACACTGGACCCTGCAGCTGGGACTGCTATCACTGCTGCCCCTGACAGCTGCATGACACAACTGTGACAACACTCAAACCACCTGTGCCTAGTGCGTGGATGCTGTCCCCATGTGTCTGTCACGTGTCCTGAGTCAAAGTCTGGCCAGTGGTCACGTGACTATTGACGCTTCATGTCACATACAACTGCAGGACTGGCGAAGTGGGTTCTCCTCTCTATGGATGGAGGTAGTCTCTGCCCCCATCAAGATTGTTTAAGTGTGTGGGACGCCTGGGTGGCTCAGTTGGTTGAGCGGCTGCCTTCGGCTCAGGTCATGATCCCAGCGTCCTGGGATCGAGTCCCGCATCGGGCTCCTTGTTCGGCGGGGAGCCTGCTTCTCCCTCTGCCTCTGCCTGCCACTCTGTCTGCCTGTGCTCGCTCGCTCTCTCTAACAAATAAATAAATTTAAAAAATTTTAAAAAAAAAGATTGTTTAGGTGTGGAATTCCTTTACTTGGGAAGAGAAGTACTAGTTCTGGGAGTAGACATTGAGGGCAGGAGTGGAAAAGAAGGACACATTTCTACATTTGGAGCAGTGATCTGAGACTAGAACTCGATCGGTTACACTGTAGGCACTCAAGTCCTCTTGGATGAAGGAGTGACTCATAAATGGCATCTTTCAACTTATTCCCTTGATGGTTGTTATGGGTCCAGCTTTTGTGCACTCCAGTTTCTACTCACAGGTAAGTGGAGTAGCATTGTTGGGTCATGAAGTGATTGTTCAACACGTCTTCTCTTAGCTTTTGTTTCTTCCTGGGACTAAAAACCCAGATCTGTATCACTTTGGATGATCCACATATACACACTGACATTTTACATCTCTTTATATGTGCACATATTTCTGAGGAGAGCGTCCATAGTTTTACCAGATTTTAGTGGCTTCCACAAAATTCTAAAAAACCTCTCCATTTTAGACACTGTCCTACTTTGTCTCTGGTCCATGAACAGCTAATGATCACAGTGTTTTAGCAGATCCAATGACGTGATATTCATGCTCATTTTTGTCTTGGCAATGACCAGTCTCAGGAGAAGGAAGAGCTTCCTTGCTCACACTCCCAATTTCTGTATGTATCTTTCTGTGGTCTGAGTAACAGTTCACTGACCAGGGCTGGCTCACGAAAGACCCAGATCACCATTGGTTTAGGTGACTTACACTCTAGCACCTACGCTGGTGCCTAATAAATAGTAGAAATGAAAAATACTCACTGAGGATTCCATTTCCACTAACATAGTAGACTAAGGTTTAAGGCTGCCTCTTCTCCTAAAACAACTAAAAATGACAGAAAAAAAACACAAATCATCCAAAAAGTGCAGTAGAACAACCAAGAGAATAATCATTTAGGCCAAAATTTATAAATGGGCCCTAAGCCAGACAGAAGAGTTGTTGTGACCCTTAGGGCATTTTTCAAATCTAAAAAATCTTGGCTCTGTTTCTCAGGCTTGTGAACTTCACAGAGAGGAGATAATGCCCAGAGCTTCTTCATGTGAGCAGCAGGAGAAACATCCCCTTCCTGAAAATCTGAGAACCTAGGATTCTATCCTTGGAAGGGTGACACAAACCAAATCTGTCCTATCTTTAAGTATGAGAATATTTGGGAAACTCACAAATATGCAAAATTTAACAATACATTTCTACATAAGCAAAGGGGCAAAGAGATATCAAAGTGGAAATGAGAAAATACTTTGAAATTAGTAGAAGACAGAGCATACCAAAACCTAGACGGTGTTCCTAAAGCAGTGCTCAGAGGCAAATATATAGCTGTAAATGCCTTTATGGAAAAGCAACTTCTCAAAATGATTACCTAAACTTCCATATTAAGTCAAGAAAGGGGAGCAAACTAAACAAAAAGCAACCAAAAGGAAAGGGAAAAAAAGCAAAGGTTAGAGTGGAAGTAAATGAAATAGAGAAAAGAGAATAAAATAACAATATATAAAACTGACTAAATCAAATATGATCCTTTGAAAGATCAACTAAACTGACAAATCTCCCACTTGACTCAGTAAAAGAGTGAGAGAAATGCCCCACATTACTGGGATCAGCAATGAAAGAGGGGATATTATGACTGACCACCATGAAACAAGGAGAATTATATGAGATCATGATGAACAAGTATACGCCAAAAAGTTAACTTACTTAGACAAAACAAATTCATAGAAAGACACCAATGACTAAAGCTGACTCAAGAAGAAATAGACCATCTGAATATACCTATAACAAGGTAGAAGGTAGACTCAATTATCAAAATCTATTCCGCAAAAAAGCCCAGTTCCAAAATGCTGCATTTGTGAATTATACCAACCGCTGAAAGAATTAGTTACAATTCTTTACAAACCCTTCCAAAATGGAGAGGAGGGAATCCTCTCTATGAGGCTAGGATTATTCAGATGCCAAAAACAGACAAAGATACTGCAAGACAAGAAAACTATACACCAATATCTCTTATGAATGTAGAAGGAAGAAAGAAAGAGGGAAGGGAAGGGAAGGAAGGGTAAGGGTCAGGAGGAAGAGCAGCGCCTGGGTGGCTCAGTCGTTAAGTGTCTGCCTTCTGCTCAGGTCATGATCCCAGGGTCTTGGGATGGAGCCCCGCATGGGGCTCCCTCCTCAGCAGGAAGCCTGCTTCTCCCTCTCCCACTTCTCCTGCTTGTGCTCCCTCTCTTGCTGTGTCTCTCTGTGTCAAATGAATAAATAAAATCTTTTTTAAAAAGTAGCAAATCAAATCCAGCAACATATAAAGAGTTACATACATGCCTAATGAAATTTATTCCAGGAATGCAAGATTGGTTAAACATCATAGCAATCAATGTAAAACACCATATTAATATAATAGGGGGGAAAAGCTATCTGCTTCTCTCAACAGATGGAAAAGAAGCATTTGATAAAACCAGACACCCTCTCATGATAAAAACTCAACAAACTTAGAATTGTCTTTAATTGTCTTTCTCTGACTGACTTATTTCACTTAACATAACCCTCTAGATCCATCCATGTTGTTGTAAATCGCAAGATTTCACTCTTTTTTATGGCTGAGAAATATCCTATTGCATATTTAGCTCACATCTTTATCCAATCATCTGTCAGTGGATACTTGGGCTACTTCCATAATTTGGCTATAGTAAATAATGCTGCAATAAAACATAGGGGTGCATATATCTTTTTGAATTAGTATTTTCATATTCTCTGGGTAAATACCCAGTAGTGAAATTATTGGATCACATGATAATCCTATTTTTAACTTTTTGAGGAACCTCCATACTATTTTCTACCATGGCTGCACCAGTTTGCATTCCCACCAATAGTGCACAAGGATTCCCTTTTCCCCACATCCTTACCAACACTAGTTTTTCCTTTTGTTGTTGATTTTAGCCATACAGACAGGTGTGTGATGATATCTCACTGTGGTTTTGATCTGCATTTCCCTGATGGTGAGTGACACTGGGCATCTTTTCATGTGTCTGTTGGCCATCTGTATCTCTTCTTTGGAGAAATGTCTGTTCATGTTTTCTGCCTTTGTTCTAATTGCATTACTTGTTTTTTTTGGTATTAAGTTGTATCAGATTTTTAAAAAAATATATTTTGGGTACTAACCTTTTATTGGACATGTCATTTGCAAATAACTTCTCCCATTCAGTATGTTGTCTTTTAGTTTTGTTGACTGTTTCCTTTGTTGTGCACAAGTTCTTAATTTTGATGTAGTTCCAATAGTTTATTTTTGCTTTTGTTTCCCTTGCCTCAGGAGACATACCTAAAAAATGTTGCCATGGCCAATGTCATAGAAATTACTGCTTGTGCTCTTTTCTAGAATTTTTATGGTTTCAGGTCTCACATTTGATCCATTTTGATTTTGTTGCTCCATAACCCATTTTGAGCTCATTAATCCTTAATCCATTTTGAGTTTATTTTTGTGTATGGTGTAAGAAAGTGGTCCAGTTTCATTCTTTTGCTTGTAGCTGTCCAGTTTTCCCAGAACCATTTGTTGAAGAGACTGTCCTTTTCCCATTGCATATTCCTGCCTCCTTTGTCAAAAATTAATTGACCATATAATTGGGGGTTTATTTTTGGGTTCTCTATTCTGTTCCTTGACCTATGCATCTGTTTTTGTGCCAGTACCATACTGCTTTGATTACTACAGCTTTGTGGTATAACTTGAAATCTGGGGTTGTGATACCTCCAGTTTTGTTCTTCAAGACTGCTTTGGCTATTTGGGGTCTTTTGTGGTCCCATTCAAATTCTAGGATTATTTGTTCTTATACAAATTTTTTAAAGATTTTATTTGTTTCACAGAGAGAGACACAATGAGAGAGGGAACACAAGCAGGGGGAGAAGGAGAGGGAGAAGCAGGCTTCCCACAGAGTCCAATGCCAGGCTCAATCCCAGGACCCCGGGATCACGTCCTGAGCTGAAGGCAGACACTTAATGACTAAGACCCAGGCACCCCTCTTATATAAATTTCTATGTAACAAATTATAAATTTGTCAAATTAAATTATTAATTTATTATAGAAATATAATAGTAATATTAATTTATTATATAAATAAAAATACATAATATATATTTAAGAAAACCATTGAAGATTATTTCCATAAAGGAGAGTACTCATAGGGCAAAGCCCATCATTTTATTTTGGGATGAGGACATCCATGTTTGGTTATAGAACTGTTCCCGCCCTTACATACTAAATCTACACATCAGTTCTCTTCTAGCTCTCTCCTTCAGATCCAATTCATTGACTCTACAGATTATCTACTCCAGGCTCTGAACTCATCTGCTTCCTACTTACCACCTCCACGATGTCTTCATTTTCCACTCCAACCAGCCTTGAATCCAAGGTTATTACATCATCCCCTCTTCATCCCCATAGCACCCTCTTATCAAAATCCCAACCCTGGATCCACGCAGCTCCATTTTCTCCAGACAGACGGAGCTGAGCCATGCCAGGAGAACCACACAGAAGTACCTACTGGTGTTACAAGACATTCCACGGCCCCCCTTGTCACCATGCCCCCTTGCAGCCCAGCAATCATTCTGTCTCCCTGGTGAAGTCTCTCTCCTATTCTCTGCAGCAGCTATTTCAAACCTTCTCCATCTTCTTCCACTGTCCAATCCCAATGTTCTGCCTTCCTTCACACGGATCAGAAAAGATCCTTTCCAACTTCATAGAATCAAACTATCAGTAGGAAAAGCCCTCAACCTCTCTCTACCATATTTTCAGAATTTCCTCTCCAACTATATTCTATTTTTTTCTTCTCCCCTTCTGAAATATAACAAGTCCTTATTTCTCACACCCTTCCTAATGCAGAGCAAATGGTTGTTTTGCTCCTACCATGTCACTAAAACAGCTCTTCCAATGAAATTCCGGATGCTAATCCCATACTTGACCAAATAGCAAGCTTCAGCTCTGCTAACCACTCCCTAATTCCTGAAATGTTCCCTTGCTGTATGAGTCAGTGTTCTCCAGAGTGATAGAGCCAATATGATATAGGTAGGTAGGTAGGTAGGTATGTAGATAGATAGAAAAGAAAGAAAGAAGACTTAGTATAAGGAAATAGCTCATGTGATTATGGAGGCTAACAAATTCCAGGATCTGCAGTTGGCAAGCTGGAGACTCGGGAGAACCGATGGTGTAATTCCAGTTGAAGGCCCACAGGTTGCGACCCAGGAAGGGCACATGTTTCAGTCTGAGTCCAAAGATGGGGAAAAACAAACAAACAAACAAACACGTCCAGCTCAAGGAAGTCCAGCAGGAGGAACCTCCCACTTACTTAACAGAGGGTCAGCCTTTTATTCTATTCAGGCCTCTAACTAACTTGATGGGGACTCCCACATAGGGGAGGGCAATCTGCTTTTCTCAGTCCACTGATTCAAATGTCAACTTCATCTGGAAACAACCTCACAGACACCCAGAATAGTGTCTGACCAAATGTCTGGCATCTCGTGACCCAATCAAGTTGACACATAAAATTAACTGTCACATTTGCCCTCTGAGATATACCACCACTTATTTCTCCTACTGTTTGCCTACTACCCTTACTTGGTCTTTGCAGGTGGCTCCCCTTCTGTATCACTGGTCTTTGGTGTTCTGTTTGGGGCATTTTTCCTTCAGCCTCCTCTCCCTGGTGGATTTTATTCTCCCTTATAGTCTCTGGGGCTATCTGTACACATTTGTATCACCAGCCCAGGTGCCACCTCTGAGCTCCCACCTCTATGTGGAAAAGCCTCAAAGCCCTTGTGAGACAAGTCCCCCATCCCCAAGCAGTAGCTGTCTCATGTCCTGCTTGATGTGGGTAGCAATTTCATACAATCGCTTGATAGGGCACTTCTTTTAGTCACAAGTGTCAACCACAATGCTTACTTGAGTATACTTCACACATGGATTTTTCCACCTGTGCATGAAAGATCTTGAATCAACAGCTCTTCTGCTCCAGCACTTATGCTCTCCCAGTTTGCGAATATTTATCCTGACAGCCAATTTAGTGCACGTTGTAATGGATGTAGGTCTGATATCATGTGGCACACTGATTGCCTTCGGGCATCATGGTAAATTCTCAAATCCACATGGTAACAGTTGAATTCCTAAAAGCAGCTATCTAGGACTACTTTAATTATTTCTAGCCATTGCTATGGAAGATGATGTCCAGAAGACTATCTGGAAAACCTAAAATGTGTGTGGACTGTGGAGGGGAGCATACTAATTAGCACGCATAGAGATTCACACCATGCAACTGTCTTTTGGGCGTTATCAAACTCAACAATCCCCACACAGAAATTCATGCTTGACCAATATGTTTGCCCAAACATTTCCATCTTCCTGAGTTACTTCAGTGAATAATCTCACAGAGATCATGGTCCAAGGCAGAAACCCAGTCATCACCTTAACTCCAGCCTCTCCCTCATCCCCACATCCAATCAGTCAGAAGTCTTGCTCAACACACCTGCTAAATATCTGTGAAATTCTTCACTTCTCCCCATCCCCACTGCCAATGCCTTACTTAACTCAGGACATCTAACTTCTTGCTTGGATTACTGGAATTGCTTAAGTGGCCTCCTGGATCCTCTGTCTTCCCACCTCTAACCTACTCTCCACACAGCGACCAGATTGATCTTCCCCAAACAGGAAAATGTTATTCTCCCCAATTATAACCTCCAATGATTGGTCACTGTTCTTAGGATAAGGCCCTAACTCCATACTAGGGACTGGTCACTTTGGCAGCTGCATTTTCACTTCCACCAATATGTGTCCCCTTGGGCAAGTGACTTAATCTCTCATGGCCTCCATTTTCTCATCTACAAAATGGAATTATAATGGTTGAATTAACAAGAGTTAATTCTTTTAAAGTGCTGGTAACAATGTTACTTATCTATCATTAACTAATACTATTACTTTTCTTTTAGGAACTTTACAATCCATTCACACAGAATGCCTTTCACTTCTTCAAGGAGGCCATGCTCTCTCTCACCTTCACGGCTTTCCACTTATCTCTACCCAGAACACTTCCTTCTCCCCTCTCCAGCCCTACTCTCTCCTCACCCTTAACCTGGTGACCGCTAGTTGTCCTTCAGGTCTTAGGTTAGATGTCTAATGCTCTAGGAAGACTTCTATGTCCCTTAGTCTGTGCCTGTGCTCTCTTGACTCCCAGTACTATTACCTTTTCTTTTTTTTCAAAGTAGGCTTCATGTCCAGCGTGGAGGTTGAACTCACGACCCCGAGATCAAGACTTGAGCTGAGATCGACAGTTGGTTGCTTAAACCACTGAGCCACCCAGGTACCCCTCCCCCTAGTACTATTTCTACGTAAACACCTGTTATTCTGTGTGTTCTCCAGGACAAGTCCCATAAGGTCATAGATCGTGGTAATGCTATAATCTAGCACAGTGCCTGGCATGAAGGTATTCAGCAGTAAATATGTGTAGAACAAATGAATGAATGCTGAGAACTTCCCCAGGGGTTCAGAAGCTAACTTCTCCTTATCCAGGTCTTCTGGATAACTCCACAAGAGCAGAGGAAGGTGAATAATCTGACCCCCTCATATTTAGGCATCTGAAGGGGAGGTAGTAAAGGTTCTACTTTCCATTCCCCACATTTCAGGAACTGTTGCAGGATAAGGAGGTTCCTCATTTTCCCCCCAATTTTAATCTAAATTCTAGTTAGTTAACATATGGTATAATATTGGTTTCAGGAGAATTTAGTGATTCATCACTTACATATAACACCCAATGCTCATCATAACAAGTGCCCTCCTTAATAGCCACCTCATCAACCCTCAGTTTGTTCTCTATTGTTGAGTCTTTTATGGTTTGCTTCCCTTTTTCCCCTTCCCCTGTGTTCATCTATTTTATTTCTTAAATTCCACATGAATGAAATCATATGGTATTTGTCTTTCTCTGACTTATTTCGCCTAGCATGATACACTTGAGCTCCATCCTTGTCACTGCAAGTGGCAAGATTCCATTCTTTGTGATGGCTGAGTAATATTCCATTTCATATATACACACACACACACACGTGTATATATATACACATATATATGTATATATACATATATATATGTAGATGTGTATATATATACATATATACATGTATGAATGGATAAAGAAGATGTTATATATGTGTGTGTGTGTGTGTGTGTGTGTGTGTGTATGTGTGTGTGTATATATATATATATATATAACATCTTCTTTATCCATTCATCTGTTGATAGACATTTGGGCTCTCTCCATAGTCTGGCTATTGTTGATAGTGCTGCTATGAACATCAGGGAGCATGCACCCCTTTCAATCTGTACTTTTATATTCTTTGGGTAAATACCTAGTAGTGCAATTGCTGGGTCATAGGGTGGTTCTATTTTTACCTTTTTGAGGTTCTTCAAATGGGAGTATGAAGATAGCCTCTGCTGCTCTGTGACGGTTGCACACTTGGAAACAAATCTCATGACTAGAAACATTCACTGGGAGATCAGGCTGCTCACAAGGTCAGCCCTCAAATTGTACCTGGTGGCCTCTGAGTTAAAAGCAGCTGCCCCCCCCCCAAAAAAAGCAGCTGCCAGCTCCCAGGTAACACCATCCCTGGGAAGGAGTATTCTGAAATCATTAGGATGCTACCTGGGACAACCTGTGGCCATGCTGGAAGAAACCAGAGGTGGCTTATATCATGGGAACCTCCTGGTGGGAACCTGGTATTCCAAGAGAGAGGGCTAATAACCAGATTCATGTGGCTCAGAATGAAATGTGGTTCACACCATCCAGCACTAAGGCTCCAGGCCTGGAGAGATGCCCAGTACCCCAGCCACGTGCCCATTCCCATTCTGTTAGAGGACTCCTGTAGGAAGACAGCTTGAGTAAGCCTGATGGGGCACACTGATGGCCCTGCTGAGGACTGAGGCTCTGCTTCTGTTGATTATAAACCTATCTTCCACTAAGTATCCATCTGCATTCATGACTATGAGAACTCAGGTCACTGAACAAGTGGGGATGCAGGGGGTGGCATGGCATTTGCCTTCTCTCTGGGCCTCTAAGATTAGGTCCAGCCCCAGTGGTTATGGGACTGATGGTCAGCAGAAGCTTGTTGAGAAACTAGAGATTCTGAAAGTGTCCATGGTTCCAACGGTGACTAAGTGTGGCCTAGAGTTGTGGGGAGGGCTGCTCTGCCTCTGCAGGGACACCACTGCCATCCTGGAGAAATTCCAGAGTGCCAGGAAGGAAATAGCATCCTTGACCTGACTAGTGGCTTTTTCATGAGAACTGGGAAGACCCAGGGTGAGAAGACCTTAGGAATCAACCATGTGGGGAGACGCCAATGACAATCTGATAAATGTTTAACTGGCTATCCCTGTGGGGTCGGGGGGGGGGCCTCCAATTTGTGGCATTTTGCCATATTTCCAAGAAGTAAATAATCCCACCATGACTGATTTCAAACTACCAACATGACCTTACTGAAGGTGGAATTAGGAAGAGACACACACAATGAGCTCTTGTGAGTCAGGGCACCATTGAGAGAGGCCTAGGTAAGGAGCTGAGGAACCGAGAAGAGTCATAGGTCGTAAGAGTTCTCACAGCTAGGCATAAACTCACAAAGGCACACGTCCTAGAAACCTACCCGGTCCCACCCATCCCCAGGCCCAGTGTGGTGTCAATACTTACTTCAGACACATTTGGGTGTGCCTACCTGGGCTGAAGTCCTGTCATCTTGAAGCTCCCTCAGTGGTCACCTAGGCGACTGCCTATGTAGGGCTATGATGGTCTCATGCAGTTCTGAGGGGGTCTTCTGGGCCTGCCTCCCATGCTGGGAGGGCTCAAACTTGCCTCAGAGATGTCCTTGAAGGCCCCTGGCTAGAGCTGGGAGAGAGCTACATCTTAAGGGGAGGCAAATGGATGGAAAACACTCTGGAGACCCAGGTCCTGAAGGTACGAAATTTCAGCTTTATATCTTGGAGTGGATTCAGTCTGAAGTCTGAGGAATGTGAAGACACATCCAACATGCTAGCTCCATAGGCAGCACTGTTAAACCCCTCCCACAGGAATGTGGTAAAACCTTTCTGGGAAACTTTTGACCTTTTGACCCCTCCTAGAACAGATTGAAGGCTCACAGCAGCTTTTTTTGTGCCATACCCCAAACACCTAGAGCAGCACCTAGTCAAAAAATGGGTATTCAATAACTATTACTGAGTCTACTGGAAACATCCAGAATTCAAATGGCCACTGTCTGACAAAAAAGTTACACCAGATTAAATCATTCATAGAAGCCAAAGGGAAATGCATAGTGGAGACAGTGGGTCTGGAAATTGGATCTGAGGTGGGGGGATCTGCTTTAGAATTTGGTAAAGCAAACACAAGCAGGAAATATGCATGGAAATTAAAGTAGTGAGCTCTGGTAACCCTGGTGGGTACACTGTTCCTGGGTGGTATAGACAAGAGAAATACAGCATGTAGTTACTGAGCATCTACTACAGATCCAACCCTCTCCTGGGATTTGTATGTTCTTCTAAACTGATGAAATCACTAATACAAGGCCCATCATCCCCCCAGAAGCTCCCTACTCCTACTGCCTCAAATCCCATTTATAGAAAAAGCCAAAAGAATTGACCAAGTGGGAAGTTTAACTTCAGAAGAACAAGCCCTTGGCCTACTGTTACCAGTGGCAGCATTCTGCTCAAATGAGGTCCTGCACCCATTAACAAGACTGCATCTCTTGGTGGGGGGCAGTAAATTACATGATTCTCTTTACTTTCTTAGGTTCTGAGGTTAGGACCACAGTGCAAGTTAGATGTTCCTTCTCTTAATTTCTGTGTCAAATATAGTTAGTAGTTAGAATTCTTTAGAGGCCTAAAATGTGTTGTTGAGAACATATTTAGGGCATCTCTAATTTCTAGGTTTCCCTTAGTTATGAAGCAGGGAGATTCTATCCAGAGTCAGGATGTAAAAGCAAACAGGCAGCTGGAGAAAACTGCCCATCTCAGGTACTCTGACAGCTGTGGTGACTACCTGGATAGTCGTTCAGAGGAAACAGTTGTGAGAGAGAAGAGCTGGAGATAGATAACAAGGGGATTTAGGCCTTTCTGTAAAAACAGCATCTTACAATTGGAGAAGCAGATGACAAGTACCCAGCTATCGAACCCACAGAGGGCAAAGTCCCCCGCCTGGGCACAGTCTGATTGCTGAGATGAAGCATGCCTACAGGTAGAGTAGGCCCTTTCTACATTAACAGAATCAGATATATATGGGACACCTGCCACTCACTGCAAAGCGCTTCACAAAGCAGGTTGGCTGCATTCATCTGTGTAATAAAGCGGAATCCGAAACAAACCCTCTTTACTCAGTTTCTCGGAGCCCCATTGTAGAGAACATGCCTTTAATTAGAGTCAGACTACACAGTGGTGGGGCTCTGCTATACTGTGGTTGGGTGCTGCAGTCAGAAAAGTTACCATGTATATTTCTAGGCAAGCAAAATGCAGATGATGTTTAATATCAGATATCTCTCCAGGGAAAGAACATCCTGTAGCAAAATAATGCAAAAGTTTGGGCTAGTTTTTGGTTTGTCTTTTAAAAACAGAATATTCAGGGATGCCTGGGTGGCTCAGTCATTAAGTGTCTGCCTTCGGCTCATGTCATGATCCTAGAGTCCTGGGATCAAGCCCCACGTCGGGCTCTCCGCTTGGCAGGAAGCCTGCTTCTCCCTCTCCCACCCCCACCCCCATTTGTGTTCCCTCTCTCTGTGTCTCTGTCAAACAAACAAACAAATAAACAAATAGATAAAATTACATTCTCATAAAACCATTGCCCTTGTTTTCTGAGACTGGCTAAAAGAGATTTGGGGGCACTTGGCTGCCTCTGTCAGTGGAACGTATGACTTCTGAACCAGTGTTTTAGTTTGAGCCCCACACTGGGTATAGAGTTCATTAAATAAATTAATAAATAAAATAGATTCAGGAACAACTTCCGAATCCCAGCTGAGAGAGGGGAAGCCACCTGGTCCTGAAACCAAGTAAGCAGTGACCTACCTCTGGAATGAAAAGGTAAAACAGTCAGGGCCGTAACAGAGCCCATCTGCTATGGCCATGATCTTGGGCTTGGTTCTTAGGCTGACATTCACTTGAGTCTATCATCTGATAGAGTCACTTTCTTGGTTGCAATTTATGAGCTGTCAATGTTTACTTGTGAGACTGTGTGGGAGCTGGAAGGGAAGAAGATAAACACACCAAAGCCCAGCTGAGCAACCGATAGGCTTTACATTTTATTTCCAGGAAATGACATCTTGTTTTCACAAAGAGGTAGGCCATCCTCTCCAAGAGAGGCTGCCTTGGCTTTTAGGGGCAGCCATAGGGGTTACACCCAACCTGTCCAAAACAAATGTCAACTGAGGTGCTTCTGAGGTACCCAGATGATAACAAAAACAATAAATTTAAAAAGCAGAACAGAAATACATAACCCATTCAACACACAGTGAAGCAGTATATCAAGTACCCGGAAGCAGCCCTCACAGGGAGTACCAGCATGGCCTCGGACAGCGGTGGCAGCGCGGCCGGCCAACACGGAGGCTCATGAGGAGGACTTCCTAACTCGGTCTCTGTCCCACGTGGCTCCGTCCCATGCTCTATCTCAGAGCAGCTCAAGACCTGGCCACAGATAATCCTCCAGACCATCCCAAGCTCCCACTGCCTGGCAATCCCTCGAACGCCCCTGGAGCGTGGTCTTCAGGAGAGTCTCTTTGCTTGGAAGAGAAAGAAAAGAGAATTAAAGGAGAAGCCTGTATTTCCCTGGCCTGGCCCCCCTGCTGCCATCCTCATGTCACGCTGTTCAGAGCCTGCTCCTCATCTCTCCCAGAGTAAGAGTTCAAGGCCCATGAAGGACCGTGAGGTCCTTCGGTGCTGCCCTCCTCGCCCCCATGGCGTGCTCCACTGGGGTTACACTGGCTGCCTTGCCGCCCCTCTGCTCCCCCCCAAGAGTGTTCTCCCTTCCTGTGGCCACTGCCTCCAGGGCCTTACTCCAGTACTGCCCTCTCTCTGCGCCTTCCATGACTACCCTACCAAAAATGGCAACGATCACTCTCTGATCCCTTGCTTTTTCTTGTAGCACTAATCACATCTAACTTACTAGATTTTCGCTTCTCTTTCTATTCCTGGAAACTACAGCAGCACTTGGCACAAAGCTGGCCCTCAATGCACACTGTTGAAGGACGAAGGAATTATATACATAGCACTAGGCAAGGACAGGAGGAAAGGGAGGAGGTAGGAGGGATAATTTACTGCTATGTATTGTTTCTGCTTCCTCAATCCGGGCAAGCCGGGATCCTAGCCTAAGAGCACAATAAAGCTACCAAAGAGACAGTCCCGTTCCCTGAGACTGAGGTCCTGAACACTTGGTAGGAGGACTGACAGGATTATAAAATCCTACTCTTCTCCACTTGTGGGCAGCCTTGGAGAGCTGAGAGAGCTAAGTGAGTCTCCCTTCCTTGCAGCTAAAGCCTCACCTAGTAGCACACAGAAAAATAAAAAAGCCACAGGAAAGAAATTCTCTTGACTCTCCTCAAGCAAATTGCCTTGCCCACCCTCCCACATTAAACCCTTCTCTCTAGATAACAGGATGTACCCTCCCACTTTTAGACACTAATTCCCCCATCTGTTCTGTGCATTCCCTGCCCTGCCCTCTCCTGATTTCCAAAGAATCTGGCCCTACCCACTATCTCAACTTCCCAGCATCTCCTCCTCCACAGGCTCAGCAACTAAACACACTCAGATCTCTCATGTCTTCAAAATAAAAAAACAAAACAAAAACTTCCTCTTATCCCACCTTCTCCTCCAGCTATGGCCTTCTCTTGGTGCTGTCCCTATGTCTTAGTGGTAACCAAATTTCTTGAGGACCTTGTCTATCTTACTTTACTTTCTAACCTCACACTCATTCTCCAATTCACGGCAAACTAGCTTCTCACCCCACTAGTCCCCCCAAACTTGTACTAGATAAAGTCATCAATGTCCCACACTCCTGCTACATCCAAAAGGCAATTTGTCCTCTGATGCCCTGCTTACTTTTATCCCCAACACCTGGCACTTAGTAAGAACTGAGAAGGAAAGGCCCAGATGATAGGAATCAAGGAAGAGATACTCTTTGTGGTTGGTTCTGATTCAGGTTTCATGGGACAAGGGTAAAAGAGGTCTAAACTCTCTAGAGTAGAAAAGCAGAAAGCAATTCAAGCAGATGTCTTAGCCAGGAATAGGAGCATGTCTGGTCTCATCAGATTTCTTAAAAACCACAGTGGCAGGCAGTCGGGCAGGATATATATCCAGCTGGTGCAGAGAAGCCTCAATGATGATGCACCTAATTCTATGACATTCTATGGGGGGAGGGAGGAAGAAGCTTAGTCAGTGACCCCAGCCACTCTCTGAGATTAGTTCATGGAGATCTAAAAATGCTCTGTGTTCATCTAGAGTTAAGTGTAGAAACCAAGAAACTCTCAAGGAAAATCTGCTTTGGTTAATAACACTCCTCTGTATTTACACAGGTGGTCTTCTATAATAAGAAGTTCCTGAAAGTGTATGTCTGTAAAGGAAATCATAAAGTCACATGCTCGGGAAGGGAGAATCCATTTTTTTAGAGAACCAAAATAACTCTATGTTATCATTAAGAAGACAAAAGGGGCGCCTGGGTGGCTCAGTTGGTCCAGCATCCAACTCTTGATTTCTGCTCAGATTGTGATCTCAGAGTGGTGGGACTGACCTCTGCCTCAGGCTCTGTGCCTCAGGCTCTACATTCAGCACGGAGTCTGCTTGGGTTTCTGTCCTAATGTCCTTGCCCCGCTTGTGCGCATGCGTACATTCTTCCTCAAATAAATAAATAAAATCTTAAAAAAAAAAGTCTAAAGGACTCTAGACTCTGCAAGCAATCTGAGGTTCTAGGCTATCATGGGCTGCTACTCCACACACGGCTATTAATCCCACAGGTGACCTCTACTCCAATCACGGTCCCCTCCCCCACTGGGGGGACAGTTCCTGTGCTGCCCTTATCGTTTCCAACTATGCATCTGAGATGCCACAAGACTGATGGGGGAGACGCCCATCAAGGGACAAGGAAAGGAAGGACAACAGACAAAAAGAGAGAAGGAAATGAAAAATAAGGGGAAAAAATGAGAGGTGGTGATGGAGAAATACAAAACAGTTTCTAGGAATAAGTCTACTAATTTTCTATCCCATGACAATTTTGCAAAGGAAGAATCTTTAAAAGTCAAAAATTTAAGAGTTCAGTGTTACAAACTATTTGCATGCATGCCTGTGGACACCCCAGCCCGTGGCTACCTTGCTGAAAGCCATTTTCCCCTAGATGAACTGTCCTGTGCTGGGCACGCATGCTGACTTCATGTGCACGACCCTTCAGACTATCTAGGGGCAGGGCTGGGTGGATTCAAAGTACTTGCTAACAAGTACGCTCTGTGGATGAGCTCAGCTTGCCAGACACCATTACTGCAGCCATGCCCACATACTCCTTTATGAGGCTCTGTCTTTCAGCAGAGGGTGATGGGCATTATCAAGGAAAACCTTACAGCTGGGCAGGCAGATACTCTCTTAAGTGACTGCCAGTTTCTCCTGTCCCATGTCTGATCACTCTCCTCAGAGCCCACAGGAAACTGGCAAGAGCCACAGGCCCTGTGGTCTGACCTGAGTCTATCTCCCTAGAGACCCTCAACCTCTACGGGGGCCTCTGTGTCACAGATTCAGGAAGCTGTGGTTCATAAACCTTTCTTCTCACCTCAGCATACCTAAAGGCCACAGCATGCTCCCACCAGTAGCCTTGGTTCAATGTGATAGTATCAAGGGAGCCAGGGAATGTAGTTTGAAAATGCCCCTGGACTGAAAATCACTGTTCTAAAAGGACCAACAATTTTATTTCTAGGTAATCTGCTTTCTTCTTTTCTGAGCACAACCCAAAGAAACTGCTAGGGAAAGCTAAAAGTGAGAATGTTAACACTCTGTCAACCAACCAACATTTAATGAGAACAGAACAAACAGAAGAGGGGGCGTAGCTGACAGAAGACTCTGCTCCAGCACCCCACCAGCTCCGGAGAGAGATCCTCTGCAGGGAATGTCAAAAAATGTCTTCCCTTCAGAAAATCTCATGTCAAAATCCCAGAGAGCCACAGTTATTCATGTGACAAGCACTTACTAGATGTCTATTATCTGCCCCAGCTCCAGAGCATCCTTTTTCTAACACAGGATCTAGTCTCCAAGCCTTCTCCTCCTCTCCTCTGTATAATCTGGCCTCACAGAGTTTATGAGGGTCAGTGGCTCATCAGTCATGTGGCATCACTCCTCCCACAGGGATATGGAACTAGAAGACAATCACCAGCCAGGGAGGCCTCACAGAGAGAAGGGTTTTCCCTCCCCGAATCTGGTAAGAGCAACCCCTGCCCGGGAGGCAAACAGCCCTTCGGTGGTATCTGAACTCTGACAATTACAGGCCTGCCAATCCTGGTTCCCAGATCCTAAGTCAGGTCCTTTTTCAAATTCCCATGCATTGGGGATTAAAGCAGCTTTCAATTGGCAAGGAAAGTCGATATATGAACTGGGAATTTTCTCTAAACCTCATACTGCAGACCAGTGGAGCTGCTGATGGCTCTGGCACATGTTTACCTAAATCAGGACTCAGAACCTTCTCTCTCTGTGGAGAACTCCTCAGAGCTGCATTTGCTACGATAACCATGGAAACGGAGACCAGTGTCAGCGCCCCTCCCGCCAGGAAGCACGGCAGGGAGGCCGCTTCAGCTCACCGCATAGGCTCCGAGGGTTACCAAAAAGGCAGAGAGGCACCCTCTGTAGCCTCTGGAGGGAGAACGGTGGGGGGGGGGGGGGGTCTGATGTGATTTATTCTGCAGCTATAACTCTGTGTGAGGAGAGCCAGAGGTGAACTTTGGACACGGAGCTCTTCCTTCCCTTTCCAGTGCTGCATGAAGCCATCTATGGCACTTGCACACATGAGAAAAAACCCAGTCAGTGGGCTCAGTGAAGAAAGTATGTGGGTGTTCCTCGTGCCCTGCTCCAGCACACTGCAGCTAGAAGGCTGACCTGGGTTAAATCTGGGTCCCGGGTCATTGTCCCCTCAGAAAGCATTTACCACACCTCAGCGGAACACTTCACAAGTTGGTGGCTGTCCTCACTTACTCTGGCACCACGTGGACATTCTGTCACCTATGGGCCATGAGGAGGCACTGCTAGGAACACTGCACTGCTTCTCGTGCCTCTATGCTTTGTTTGCGCTGCAGCCTCTGCTTGGGAAGCACCGGCCTTGGGAACCTTGAGACTCTGTTCAAATGGCACTTCCATGAAGCTTCCTACTGTACCTCCGCCTGCCCAGGCCAAACTGACCGCCCGCTCCTCTCCAGTGTCTCAGCACTCTGGCCTGGAACTCGTCCCACTGCCTCCCTGCCTTTCTCCCTTCTCCACAGACTGAGGGCTATGGGAGCTGCAACAATGCCGTCTGTATCTCTTTAGTCCTGTGTGGTATGTACTGTTCCTATAATTGCTGACAGTGAGAAGTGAGGGGAAAAGCAACGGGATTCTGCCAGAATCTAGTGGCTCCTGCGAGGTAAAAGATCTGGGAGGGCCCAAACTGACAAAATCTATGAGCACACAGCTGTCATTGGAAAACACTTGGGTTCCAAAGAATCACCTGAGGGCTGTCCCAGCCTTCCACAGGTCAGAATGCCTTCCTCGGCAGAAGAGGCTCAAGGCCACTTCCCGCTCAGCAGCTACTTCACCTGGCTCTGCACAGGCTTGCTGCCTCGGCTTTGGCTGACCAGCCAAGTGCCAGGGTCACAGAACAGATGCCTACAGATTAGTGGCAGATTCCCCGCCCTACTCAAAGCAGCCGACATCCGCTGAAGGGCTAGCAGGAAGGAAGTAGCAGACAGAAGATCCTACTCTGAGCAGCATGGCTTTTAGGGCTTGTTTCTCTGGACTTGGAGACAGGTACATTCAGAGACACGTTGAGTCTGGGTTACCAATGGCTGGGTGGTGGTGGGGAGCACCTGTAAGGGCAGTGAGCTTCTGGGTCTTCTTCTCTGCTCGGCCTTTATGTGCAGCCGACTGACATCACAGCACCTTGGCTCTGATGTTCTCCCACAAGGTAGTGCTGTGCTGGATTATTAGAGGGACCAGATCCACCCTGCTTCTGGGAGCTCTCACCCCTGGCCAAGAATCAATCCTTTTTCCTCTCCATTAGCTTCCTTGTGCCTTGCCCCAGGATGTATCTTTTGCCACAAAAACATTTAAGTCTCAAGTGGAGGGGCTCTGCAACCCGCAACACAGCAAGCTCCAAGGGAGATGGGATCACTTAGTTGAATAAGTGGATATTCGCCAAGGAAGCATGTTTCATTAGGGGAATTTACCCACCATTTCCCCAACCTCTTTATCCAAATTCTCTCCAACTGGGAGACAAGCTGGTAAACATATTAGGATCCCCAAAGATTAAATTTATCTAATCTGACATCATGTCCAATTTGTGTAATTAAGCTATGACTTACTATAAAACACGTATTCTCACCAAGCATTCTCCAATTTGCCAATCTCTGACTTGTTCATCTCCTGTTGATAACGGTGTACCCAACCCAAGGTTTTTGCCAACACTTGGACAGCAACTGAACTGTCTTGGACAACAGCACCATCTAGTGATCAGTACAATAAGCCTTCTGACCGTGTTTTCCACCCACACCCATAACCAAGGTACATACACTTAAGACTCCCCCTTCCCTACTACTCAAATAGGCGAGTCCATTCTCCCTCAACTCTTTCTACAATGTTCATTACCTTTAACTCTCTTTCCTTTTTTCCCATTTCTCCCTCCTCTTCTTTAGTTTAAGAATCATTTCTCTCTCTTCCCGAACTAAAAAAATCTGCTTAAGTTTGTCAGTCTTCTGTTGAGGGAACTCACCTTCTTATTCATACCCACTTACCTTTTCGTTCCCTAATGAGGACAATTCGTCGTTCTTTCACTTCTGAGCTCAGATTATCTACCATCTTATTAATGCAATTATCCAGAACCAGGGAGTGGGTTTTGGACTTGATGTCCTTCCGACAAATGGGGCATTCTACCTTCCGCTTCATCCACTCATTGATACAGTAAGAGCAGAAACTGTGGGCACAGTTCAAGGTGACAGCCTACAATGGGAATGCAAACACACACATCAGAACCATCATGCTTACTTTTCCAGGGCTATTGTGATCACAAATCTAGCACAGGAGTTCATTTCCAAGGCCAAATGGAAATTTAACCCTAATCCCATCTAGAGGCCTTACAGATGGTATTAGAATTGTTCTTGGGGATGGGAAATTTTAAGTCAGATCGTTCAGCTTCTTTCTCAAAGGTAAGTTCATAGATGTAGGCTGATTGGTCTGTCTTGTTCCACCAATTCAGATGACACTGCTAATGCGGCTTAGCTACCTTGCAAACAAACGTCACTGGATACAAGTAGGACTAGTAAGCGTGTGAATGTTTGGTCCACATACATCACTAATTCTCTCATGGAAAACAAATGTATAACCTGCTGATGGTGAATCAGAGCTTCAATTTTAATAGACAATGGGGAGCACATTCTGAATACTCAGTATATAGAACAGTAGAAGCATCATCTATACTCAAAAGAAACAAAAAGACAAGGTGCCTGGGTGATTCAGTGGGTTAAAGCCTCTGCCTTCGGCTCAGGTCATGATCCGACGGTCCTGGAATCGAGCCCCGCATGGAGCCCCGCATCGGGCTCTCCGCTCGGCGGGGAGCCTGCTTCCTCCTCTCTCTCTGCCTGCCTCTCTGCTTACTTGTGATCTCTGTCTGTCAAATAAATAAATAAAATCTTAAAAAAAAAAGAAACAAAAAGAAAAATACATATAAAGACAACTAAAAAGGCTGGGGGAAAAAGAAACTAAAAAAATGGAAAAAATGTAATGGGTTCACGGACAGTGACTGAACCCTTAAGTAAATAAGCCTGTGAGAGGAGGGAAAGCAGAAGGGAGTCTAAAGCTGAGGAACTCCTCCAAGTCATTCCAATGGTCAGATTTCTGCCAGGGCCCTTTTCACTTCTGAAAATATAAACCGTCCTCTTCATTACATTTGTTTATGTACATCTCCTAAAATACAAGTTTTTCTGAGGCTCAAAAGTCTTCATTCCTGCTGTTAGGACAGAAAATACCAGAAATTATACATTTTTCAAATGCCAAATCAAGCACAGAACGCCAACTAGGAGATATTTTGTTAACTATATGAGATAAATCCTCACAAACAGGACTAAAAACCTGTCTGATTAACATAAAACCTCTTTTCAACACTGACTTTACAAGGTGACCGTGAAAAGGTCAGATGGTCTATGGCAAACAAGGCACAGGTCAGGTTGTTTGTCTCTTCTACGTCTGTGCAGATGTTCCGGGTGGGGTAACTCATCACCCAGCCCAACGCCCCTTCCCTTGCCTTCCTCTAGCAAAGCCCTGTCAAAGCCACACTGAGTCTCTCCAAAGTAGGCAATCAAATGACTAGCAACTATGGCAGAAACGATGACCTGAAGTCAAACTGGATCCAAGCAAAAGAAACAGACCTGCCCTTCCCAGGAGGCTAATACACTCACCCTCCCTATAGACTACCAGAGAGAAGGAAGGAGTGCGTGCATACACTCTCCTTTCTAAAGAAGTCTGGAAAGCACTGTCCTTTAACAACTTGACTTTGAGATGAGTGGTGTAAGATGAACTGGTCACAAATGATAGAATTTGTGACAAATAAAGTCAATGCAAAAATACGACATGATAACAAATGGAAACCTAGGAAATGTTTTTGTTTTCACAGGGAGCCTCAGAGTGTCCCTGAAATATGTTCCACTTGGCTGCTGAATTCCCAAAGTGACCACACGTCAGTGACATTTACCACCCTGTTGAAGGCTGCACTATCCGCCCACTCTCAGCTCCACACCCATTTAGAGTAAAGAGAAGCTTTGTTGAGCAACTTTACTCGGATACTTCAAAAATCTAATGCCATATGGCCCCATTTTCTCCCAACAACAAAGAAATAAAGGCTTTACTGCAGCTAAAAATAGCGATTGTACCAAATAAACACTCAACAACAGACGAAATAAAAAGATCAGTAAAGGTAAAGAAGACCACAAAAAACAAACGAGATATGGCCACCTCTCAGGTCACTTTGAGGTCAAATAACTACAATAGATTCCAAGAATAAAAATCTCTTCAGAATGTTTCCCTGTAGCAGAACCTGTACAGCTGAGGCTCTGTTCAGGGTTGAGAGGAACAAGAAGGCACAAGCCACTGCTTGTCATTACCTCAATGAAGTATTCGGAGCAAATAATACACTGGAGCTCATTCTCTAGCACGTCATTCACGTGGCTAAGCACTTCTTCCTTCTGTGCCTGTACCTTCTCCTTCTCTTCCTGCAAAGACACACAACCCCAACCCCACCTGTCATTTGGGGAACCAAAAAGAATGCACAACAGGACAGGGAGGAGTATTAACTATCTGGAATAGGATTTGGGAATCCAAGTAAAATATTCAAACTGGTGCAGCAATAGGAGAATGAAACCCTTTCCCTGAGAGTTACGGTTTCTCACCACTGCTCTCTAATATAGGGCACTGTCTGCCTTTCTTTCCTCTCTCCACTTTGTGTATTTGCATTGTAGGTTCTGTCTCCTTTCCCAGAACTAACAGAAGATAGCATACTTACCCCACCTTCCACCCAAGATTAGAAAGAGGCATTATGTATCCTATAACTAATAGCAGTTTAGGGGTGATATAAAATCATCCCAAGCAACCAAGAATTCATTGGACACAAAAGCAGACATGAAAAACAGTCCATAGAGGCAGGAAGCCTGAATTAGTTTATAAGGTCCCCTGTGTTCCTTGCAGCTGCCTCTTCTACAAAATGAGGATAACACTTATACTCCCTGGAGGCAAGAGGCTGAAAGAGGGCCTCTTCCAGGGTCTTCGGGATCCAAGCTTTATGATGTTTGCCACCCCTCCTCCTACAGAGGTCTGCAGTCCAATTTCCTTCTGTTTTCACCAAGAGGTCAGACCCTGCTGTGGACACACTTTTTGGGAAGGATCCTAGGTATGTTCTCTTAAAGCAAATATTTATTTAAGTCAGCACCTCATCCCCTAAGCTGGAAGTGTCAAGAGCCCCTGAAGGGAAAGGTAAGGCCATTTAGGGTATATCTGAGTAACTGATTAGTTTTTCATCTTTTATTGTCACTTCTAATCAAAGCAAAGACCGTCACACTGCCTAGGGCAGCAAAGGATCTGGACCCATTTTAACTAGAGTCAAGTTCCCTGAAAACTTACAAATTGCTAGGTTTAAAAAGATGTGGTTTTTGGAAGTTAAGAAAGAAGGTACTATGTGATTTAAACAGAGGATCTCAAATCAAATCAAAGTTGAGCCTCCTCTTTTCTGTACTCTGCTCCAGGTCTGTCTGTGGAGAAGGGTGGGCTGAGAGACGCAGTCAATCTCAGACATTAAGTTCAGGTCAGAGGCTCCAAACTGCTGGCCCGTGGACTGGATCTAGCTGGCAGATTTGTTTAGTTTGGCCCTCATGGTATTAAAAAATACAACAAAAAAGCCTTGAATTTGTTGCTAATATTTAAAATTGAAACAATTCACATAAACATTTGGATTTCCATCTTCTGTGGAAAAGTCAGAAGCTCTGACAACAGTGGGCCTGCGTTTCTGGATGGCAACAACTGGCTGCAGCAGAGAAGAGCTGCCTCTTGGGGACAAGGTGGGCAAGGGGGGTGGCGAGTGCCCCTTGCTGGTGTGCCTCTGTCCTCACAACTTCCTACTGTGGAGCCTGCACACAGGTCACTTCACTCACTTCTACTTTCAGTCTTCCTTGGTGAGCACCTGAGTTTAGAACCCCTAATTTAGGGGCGCCTGGTTGGCTCAGTGGGTTAAAGCCTCTGCCTTTGGCTCAGGTCATGATCCCAGGGTCCTGAGGTTGAGCCCCACATTGGGCTCTCTGCTCGGCAGGGAGCCTGCTTCCCCCTCTCTCTCTGCCTGCTTCTCTGCCTACTTGTGATCTCTGTCAAATAAATAAATAAAATCTTAAAAAAACAAAACAAAACCCTAATTTAAGAATTCCACTGATGTGACGTGGGAAATAATGACCTACAGTCATCAGGACGAACTGTTTCTTGACTGTATCACCCCTTAGCCTGTGTCAGCGAAACACTCTGAAGGAGCGTCTACCACCACAGCCGAAGGACGAGACTGCAGGATGAGTCTCATTCCCAGTGTTCCGCTTCTAAATGAGGGAAGGAAAAAAACATCAGGCAGACCCTTCCATAGGCCTGAATAATTTTACGGATTATTTCCCCTGAGGCAAGGAACCACCATAATCTCTCTCTTCATTCACCAGAGCAACCCTTGCACTGTTGAAAATGCTGAGTTGCGTGTACTAACCAAATTCTAAACCTTCATCTTCCTTCTAGTACCTTGGTCTGTTCCAATTCTTTGTTCTTGGCTTGAATGATTGCTTCAAAGTCCTTCTTGCTGCGATTTAGTTCTTCCATTAGAGCCCGATGCTGCAGAAACACGGCAGATACATGATCAAGATGAGCTTATACTGCATCATTCGTTTTAGCCACACAGGAGCCTGCTCTCTCCTTCAGTGGCTTTGGTTCAAGGGATCAATGGATTAGCAATTTTAAGAATGCCTTTGTTCCTTCAGGACAGCCCACTTACCTGCTGGTTTTCTTCAGGGAAGGGGGCAGCTAGGGAGGGAGGTCATCAAATCCATTAATCCCTCTGGGAGTAACCCAACCTCAATGGCCATCCAAATCAACTAAAGAACTTAAACTGCCTTCCAGAGAGTCTGATTCTGTAGGTTTGGCTGGGGGCCCAGGAATGTGCATTTTTTTAAAAAAGCCACCCAAGTGATTCTGAGAACCAGTGTTCAAGAGCTGGTAAAGTAATCGGAGGCTATCCAGCACTGGGAGTGGCTTTTAAGAATTAATCAGAGAGAACTGGAATTTCTAGATTATCATTTTCGTTGAAATAAAAAAGCCCTTTAACCTATTTATTCTACAAATCACATACTACGTGCTTGTAAAGCAGTGCTGGCTGAACCCTGCCTGTGTCTTCTGGAAGCTGGCATACTCAAGAGCTAACAGCTCAATCATTGCGACTAACTGCCTACACTGAATGTCAAGAGATTCTACCTCTATGAAAATTTCTGAGCACCCTTGTGCTTACGTATAGCTTGCACTTTAATTCTCCCCTCAAATCCTTTCTTAAAAAAGGTGGAGGGACTCCTGGGTGGCTCAGTGAGTTAAAGCCTCTGTCTTTGGCTCAGGTCATGATCCCAGGGTCCAGGGATCGAGCCCCACATTGGGCTCTCTGCTCAGCAGGGAGCCTGCTTCCCCCGCTCTCTCTGCCTGTATCTCTGCCTACTTATCTCTGTCTGTCAAATAAATAAATTAAATCTTAAAAAAAAATCTTGTTTCTTTAAAAAAAAAAGGTGGAAAAGCTAAGTATTTCTGAAAAGATATTACTCAAGAAACAAACTTTAAAATGTGTGGTCTCCCCACAAAAAGCAGTTATATCGGAAGGCCCGGGTATTCATCCTGACCACTGATTACATGTATGTGCCTAACTTACTCATCTATAAAATGGGACAACAGGTACCCCTCCTACATCAGTGTGAAGAAAAAGAAAATAACAGGTATGAAAGCATTTGGGAAAATTTTTTTTTTTTTTTTAAAGATTTTATTTATTTATTTGACAGAGATCACAAGCAGGCAGAGAGGCGGGTAGACAGAGAGAGAGGAGGAAGCAGGCTCCCCGCTGAGCAGAGAGCCCGATGCGGGGCTCGATCCCAGGACCCTGAGATCATGACCTGAGCCGAAGGCAGAGGCTTAACCCACTGAGCCACCCAGGCGCCCAGCATTTGGGAAAATTTTTAAAGCTCTTTATAAATACAAGTTTTTGTAACTGCCTAGTACATAAAAAAGAATTGCAACAGAGGGACTCACAGGGTGGACCAAAAACAACCACTGCTTCAGTTGAGAGAGTGGTATGTCCCTAGGCATGTTGTTATAAATCATGACCTCAAAGTATCCCATTTTAGTCTAATGAACAGAAACTAGCCAAGTACCTCATGCTTAATGTTTTCCCATCTCTCAGGACAGGGTAAGGAGTTGTGGGTACAAGGTAGTCAAAGATCCCCTGGGGATTTCCAAGTAGCAGAAAAATGATATTTTCAGTCAATATCAAAACAATATCACAATAAAATTTAATAATGCTCTAAATGAGAAATATGCCTACTTTCCCACCTTAGAAAATAAACCACCTTAGAAAATAAAATTCCAAAAAGACTGAATTTTCACCCAATTCTTTTCAAGGCTACTTGCACACCCCTTAGGGAAATCAAGGCAGGCATCCCCTCAAAGCTTAACAATAATACAGGGCTGTTAGCTCTCTAAGAAGGTTGGGAGTTAGATATGCAATAAAAGAACATAAGGATAAATTCTCCTAAACAAATTCTAATGCAGTTGCTCACTATTCTCAAGGAGATTTGAACTATCCCACTAATCTCCTGACAAAACTTGCGTCAAACTACTGATCATAAACACATAAAGGACAGAAGGTAAAGCAGGTTTAAAATATGCAAAAGAGCTTCTAAAAAATTATCAGATGATAGTCAAGTTACAAGAAATAAATTACTGGCAATCTTTGAGGGGAACTTTATTCCTGTGAGCCTTGCCCTTTCAGTAAATCGCTATGTTTTGCTGACTGTTAAGTCCGCTCTCAACCTGACCTAAAACGCTTAATTGGAACATTCTTGAATGGTTTCTGGATGGCTTCAGCTCAGGAACAGGGAGGTAATAAAGGCCCTTGCAGGCCCTGGCGGCAAAGTCATAGCTTGAAATTCCCCTCTGCTGCCCTCACCTTTCTGGAAGTGCAGCCACTTCCCCCAGAGAGCCTCCTAATTGCTATAGGCTCCGTCCCATCTTCACTAGAGCAACGTCTGCTCAGATTAAGATGTAAGTTTTCATGCTGAGGTCTGGCATGTCTGTGAGGCCAAATCTCCGACCTGACGGTGTGAGCAGCTGCTCTGTCTGCAGACTGGAGATGCTACGGAGGTGTGTGCTAAGCAGAGGAGGCAGCCAGTGGCCATGGGAAGCCCCAGCCCGCTATAATCTCAGTACAGTGGCAAGAGACGAGTTACCTCCTGCAGAGCCTGGGCCAGCTGTTGCTTCAGGTCCTCTTCTCCTTGCTCCTTCTCCAAACCCTGCAAAGCCAAAAACAAAATGGAAGGCTTCCCTACAGGGAGGAGGATAAAAGAAACAAAATCTAGCAATAAGCAGAGCAGTCTGGCTTCTGTGAGCATCTGGAAACAATAGGGGGCAGGGAGCAGGTGGAGAATCTCCTGTTTTACTTCCAGCAGTTGGCAGTAAGGGCTTTGAGCAGTGCAAACTACTCAAAGACCGCATACCTCAGGGCTGTCACCTTCAAGCTACCACTCAGGCTGCTCTGGAGAGAACCCCCGGGGTAATACTGAGTCTCCTTCGCAGGCTAACACCGTGACTCCCAGAAAGACATAAACTGAGAGCTTCGAAGCCACCAAATATCTAAACTCAGATATGACCCCCTAGGTTGACACTCAAAAGCTCCACCACATTTCTTCCCTTGATTCTGGCTGTTCTATCTCTTACTGTGAGTCTCCACCACTTCTACCCCATAAACTGTTTTGCCTCCTTGCTGCAAATTATGCTCTGTTTTCTCCATTGGCCCCTTCTGATGTGGATGCTTTCCACATCATTGTTTCCCTATGTCCAGCACCTTCTACAAGACCCTCTGCGCCCTTCCCTCTTTAAGAATTACCTACCCATTTAATATGCCAATTGGAAATTGTTCCCTAATTTAAATATATATTGACTTAAAACTGTCCTGATTATTTTACGTGTATATCTCATCTCTTCAACAAGACTTATTTCTTAATGGCAAAAACCATTTATTAAGCATCTTTATAACCACCTGAACTCCAAGTATTGTACACCAAGCAATATAAGTGCTCCAAAAAAAAAAAAAAAAATCTGTGTGAAGCAGTTACAGTTAAATGAGTTTCTGAACAAGTAGTAGGAGTAGAATAAATCCTTACGGGTTGGTGGGAGAGGGAAATGCAGCTCATAAACAAAGGACTAGATACATTTCACCATGAGCTATTTATATATGACCCTCAAATACCCTAGAAATTCTCTAAGCCAGTCCTTTCTCCCTTTACCATTTTGATACAGAAAAAATTTTTATAGCGACACCTGAAGGATGATCAAAGCAGTCACAAATATTAATTAATAGTAACTCTTGTTCCCGAACATATTAGCTTTTAAAGAGGGTTCTGCTCTGGTGAAGGTGTCGTACACTAAATATGTAAAGACGAACTCCCTCTATTGACTTCAAGAACTGGTCCAGGCTGGTAAGGGAAGCAAAAAAGTACACATAAGCAAGTACTGCATACCCTCAGAAAGACCTGTTTAATCCATGGCCTTCACTCATGCTACCAGTTCAAGGAGACAGCAGAGATTAGGAGGAAATTTATAAATTGTTCAGAAATAAGCCAACACTACTGGTTGTTCCTTGTCCCGAGCAAAGTAAACAAAACAGAAAAGCTTATCCACTTCAATCCTGATTGGTCCTTTTTATTTCTAAGTCAACAATGGGGAATTCTTGACATTCAGTATTACCTGAACAAGTAGGTGGGAGTAAATGTGTGCTTCTTGCCAGACGGGAACTGACATTTTGAGCAGGGACCAGGATCAGCTCTAGCCTAGGAGCTTTGTGCAAGAGCTTGCAATCTAAGCAAATGACTCAGGGATGGAGACACATTTGGTCTTACTCTGACACAGCTAAGACAGTCATTATTCTACCTTGCCCCTAAAGGCACTGGGAAAGGTGGCTTATCACTCAGCCCAACAACTGACTCATAGTATACCTGTCTCCTGCTCAGGATAGAAACAAAAACATTTTCTGCCTTTCTAGCTTCCTAGGTTAGCTACAGAGGTAACTAACCATCAGAGCTAGTAAGTTGCGAGGTACAACTGGGTATGCCTGACCCATAGCTGTCTTGGGGCTAAATGGTTTGGCTTTGATACAGCAAAGAAAAATAATTCCTAAGAACCTGGAGTGCACTGTGGTTCTGTGGCACCCTGACCTTCATCCAACCTCTCTCTGAACTTGCCTCAGTTATCAGGGGTCTCAGCTTTACATCCTGAGATCAGTTATATCCTGGCTGGCTCTGCCAGCCACCTTACCCCAACATGGCACCCAAGCTCTGGCTCTTGACCATTCATACTGAAGCCGTAACAATTTACTCCAACCCCTTTTCCCATCTCAAAGACCTTAGTTTCCATTCCATCTCCTGTCCCTGGCACTCAGGACGTGGTCCCTGACCCAGAAACAGAGAGCTGTGGCCAAAGGCTCACCAAGGGCCTGCCCATCCCTGAGGAGCACTGGCAGGTCCTTCCCTCCTGTGTGGTACCTGGAGATGCTGTTCCTCTTCCTGGAAAGTCTTCTCTAGCTGCTCCACTCTGGCCTGTTGCTGGGCCTGCTCTGCACACAGCTGGGACTGTAAGTCCTGTAGCTCCTGCTCCATTTTCACAATTTTCTTTGAGTTCCCCTTTTGGGTTTGCTTTTTCACCTTCAGGACAGCTACCTGTTTTTCCTGCATTTGTGTTTTCAGTTTCAGAATCCTGGACATGGTCACCTTGAACAGCTCCAAGCTGCTCTGAGATACTAAAGGGTTTGAGGCTTTCTGCTTCTTATGATGAAGCTCTATGACTTTTGCGGAACCAGGGTGAACATGAGCCTCTGTGGCCTTCTCACTTGGCTCAAGAGAAGTCAACTTAGGATCCAAATATTCAGCAGGTTGACTGGCCACTTCACCTTTCCCATGAGACTTCACTGGTTGACCAGGTTGGCAAGACACTTTACTTATTTTGGATTTCAAATTTGAGGGGCCTTCAGCTCCAGGACCCTCTAATTCATCCAAACTAAATTTCCTTTTAGTTCTCAATCCCCTATTTTTTCCTGTCATCTGGTCATTCTTTGGGGCAAGACAAGGATACATCCTCTCCCGTTCTTCTTCAGTAACTTCATATTCATACTCTGCATTCTCCTTATTCTCCAGAGGTACCCCAAGCTGGATGTGGTCTCCCTTATGGATCGAATAGACCTTTAAAGGTTCTAGACGTTCTCTGTTCAGCCAAACACCATTCAGACTCTGGAGAAAGGGAAAGAAAGACGAAGTAAGCTTCATGATTTTCCTCCTCTTAATGGAATTTCTCTCCTGCTGCTGCAAAACCTTCTGCCTTTTCAGAAGGAAAACCCTTGAGAACAAATAGGAAAGGTTCATAAACCATCACCCTTAGAAACAGCATTCTTCAAACAGCTTTGGCTTTTTACCTACATTTCACATTCATGTCTCCACAGAGAACTGCTCGTATAACAAGTAGGAATCACCTTATTACTGGCCAATGAATTACTCAAATAAATGCAGCAGCATTAAAAGAAACTGCAGTTGAATAGTTCCTATTGACCTAAACTGGGGCCAATGGCCCAAGACTGGAAAAACGGCCATTAGCGAAGGAAGCAGCATCTAATGATGAGGTTCAAAAAGTAGGTTTAGACAGGAAAGTCACACAAGCACTGTCTCTGAATGTGGCCCCCGAACACACTGGTGAATGAGCAAAGCACCTTCAATACATATAAACCTAAAAAGAATTTATCGGTACCTCATACTAGGGTCAAACTACAGGTGGGATCTAATCCAATTAACAGCATCAGAGATCCACTGGGGAACACAGCATAGTGGCTAAGAGCTAGTGCTCTGGCCCAGATAGACTTGAGTTCACAGCCCAAATGTACCTTGGTTTTATAAGTTGCCTGGCCTTCAGTGATTTACTTAACCTCCATGTCCCGGTTTGTCTGCAAAACAGGGATAGTTTAATTCCTAACTCATACTGCTCTGTGAGGAATAAATGAAATAATACATGTAAAACACTGAGCACAGTGACTCACGTATAACAAATGCTTGGTAAATATTTACTTCAATGATTTAAATTAAACCACAGTTGAGAGCATGGACACTGGAGTCACACTGCCTAGACTTGTAATCTGGCTTCATCACTTAATAGCTGTGTGACTCTGGGTAACTTTCTTAACCTCTCCACACCCCAGTTACCACATCTATAAGCTGGAGGATAATAATAGACTCTCCCTCATGGAGTTTCTGTAGATTTAATGAGATGACATATGTAATGTACTAGAAAAGTGCCTGGCACATGGTAAGCATTATGTAAGTGTTCACTACTATTATTATGTTCTGGCTCAATCGACTTATCAACAGTCATTTCAATTCTGTGCTCACCATCTTGCAAGGTAAATATACCGAGTACAAAAGTAGAAGATATGAAAACAACTTTTAGCAGCTGACTATGGAAAAGAAAACACGAGGGCACACATAAGTAAATGTGGGATTACACAGCATAGCCTATAAATGCAAAGGACTACCATGTAGAGCTGGGCTACAGAATAGATGCTAAATAGAGATGACAGGTTCTAAAACAGACTTGAAACAAATGCAGGATTTAAGTTTAAGAAGACAAGTGGTGGTGATGGCGGGGGTTCCTGGCTGGCTTGTTCTGAAAAGCATGAGACTCACAATCTCAGGGTTGTGAGTTTCAGCCCCACGTTGGGGGTAGAGATTACTTACATAAATAAATTTGGAAAGGAGGGAGGGAGGGAGGGAGGGAGAACAGTAAAAGACAAGTGGGCATTTTAACCCATTTGAAGAACTTGTCTCTGGGAGATAGGCCAGAGATGAAGGTCACATGTGAACTGGGACTAAGACTATGTTCAAGTTGGTAACTATAGCTACCTCCTCACAGCTAGAAAAGATACCTGGTCAACCCAAATATGAGGGATGGAGGCTTGACCACAAGGCAGAGAGGACGAAGACTAGAGACTGGATCTCAGCTCTGGGTTGGTATTATGCCCTTGTTTTTTATTTTATATTATGTGGCTGGAGGGGAGAGAGGAAGAGAAAAATGAACAAGATACATGCGGAAAGACTAACTTTAGCTCACTGCCTTGGGCCTAACCTGGCTTATCTGGCCAACCTTCTCCTAACCTCTCTATTCATATTCAGCCTGAGAAATTATGAGAGTGATCAGTTCTGCTGACTTCTGAAACAACACAGGCAGAGGGAAAAAAAAAAAGGAGGGGGAGGGAGGCCAAAAGAACCTATTTGAGAACAGTTCTATAGCAGAATAGTCGATTACAGATTATACACAGGAAAAAGTCTTCAGGGAAAGGAATATGACACAGGAGGCCACCTACTGCCAAGGTACAGATATTTAAGAAAAATCTCAAAGACAAAGAGAAGGTTAAATAAAAGAAGGTTACAGAAGCAGCCTAAGTCCGGAGCAAATAAGGAACCCCTAAAAAATTGGGGCAGACTTTCAAGACGTACTGCAAACCGTCTACTAGATCCTCTGCAGTAACCTGCCTCCTTTCAGAGCCCTTTATACCCAGAAAATAAACTCTCAATATTTTACCATCCTATTGTACCCTTGAATCCCTCTGTTTATCTGTTCACCACTCCTTGGTGACATCTAGTGGTATACTTTGGACCACAGCCCTGAGTCAGGTCTGTTCACAAGGCGACTATAGAAAAGGTTGAAAATACCATGACTGTACAAGAACAATCGAGTACTACCCAGGATATGATCTTAAATGCACTGGTTTAAATAAACCAAACTGTGTTCAAGCCTTTTTTTTTTTAAGATTTTATTTATTTATCTGAGAGAGAGAGACAGAAATAGTGAGAGAGAGCACATAAGCAGGTAGGGAAGGGAGAAGCAGACTCGCTGCTGAGCAGGGAGCCCGACACAGGGCTCGATCCCAGGACCCTGAGATCATGATCTGAGCTGAAGGCAGACACTTAACCAACTGAGCCACTCAGGCATCCCGGTATTAGATATTCTATACTAAAGCATAATATACAAACATAAAAGTGTACAAATCATAAATGTACAACTAGATGAATAATCACAAAGTGAACATCTCAGTGTAACTACAAGGTTTAAAAAAAAATTCCACATTCTCAGCATCCCAGACCGCCCCCCCACCCCCTAACGCCTGCTTCCCTCGTCACTAAGCCCCTCCCCCCTCCATAAGGGGACTACTAGTCTGGCTTAACACCACACATTAGCTTTGCCTAGTTTGGACAATTATATAATTGGCATCATATAATATGTATTCTTTTGTGTTTGTCTTCTTTCACTCAATCTTGTTTGTGAAATTAATCCACACCACTAGATACAGGAGTTCATTCATATTCATTCTAAGGTAGTGCTTCACTGTAAAATTGTATCCACTGTTGATGAACACTTGGGTTGTTTCCTTGGTAGTGAAAATATTGTCAGGAAGGTGTATATATATGTGCAACTGTAATAAATAATGCCAAATAATTTTCCAAAAATTGTTGTACCAATTTATACTTCTACCAGAAGACTATCTGCCCTCTATCCTTGCTAATGCCTGTGACTGTCGGTATTTAATTTTAGCCACTCTGGTGGGTATGTAATGGTATTCCATTGTGGTTTTAATTTGCATTTCCCTGATCACTAATGAGGTTGAACAACTTCTCAAGGATATTGAGCATTTGGATATAATCTTTTGTAAAGTGCCTGGCTCTTGCCCATTTTTAAAACTGGGTTATCTTTCTTTTTCTTATTGATTTGGAGTTCTGTACTATTCAAACATAAAGGCTTCACTGGTTATGTGTGTAGCAAATATCTTCTTCCACTCTGAGTCTGCCTTCCCACTCTGAATGGTGTCTTTTGATGAATGGAAGTTCTTAATTTTAATGGGATAAAGCAGAATTTTTTTTTTAAAGAACCCCAAGTAAGCCCAAAAACTGGAAATGGGGTTGAAAGCCACTGTTCTAGCTGCTGGAAGACCAGAAGCTGAACTGTCCCAAGCAAGAAGGTTTGTTCACAGACAATCAAATTCACCAGAGACATTAAATGCCAGAGCCTACAGAAGTATGAAGGTAGGAATCACCAGGGAGCAGATGAACAACAACATGAGAGAAGAATGAGAAACGGTCAAACAACATGCCTGAGTCTGGAGGACTGAAGGCAAGCAAACCCACCCAGGCATTTCAGACTGACTCTGAAACAACCAATTTTCTGAAAGAGCTTGATATTAATATATAAGATGAGCCATCTAAAGAGCTTTTCAACTGAAATGTACACAACTACAACATTCTGTGTGCAGAGTCAGCAGTCCTCCAAGATTTTTCTTTTTTTAAGCCAATTTAAACTAAAATTGCGTTTGTTGCAATTTTTGGATCTGTACTTTAAGCTTTCACTTTCTGGCCATTCCAGCATATAAGAGATACCACTTAATGAAGAGAGAATGTAGTTCTGAGTTTTGAATTATTAGAAATCTCTACCTCTTGAAAAGACTTGGCAAGTGACTTCAAATATGACCACAACAATAATGTCCTGCACCTGAAAATCAAATCCTTCATCAGAAGAAGAGGACTGCCAAGCATCATGCCAGAAAAAAGTCATAAAGAAAAGGAGCATCTGTTAAGGAAAAAAAGGCAGGGGCAGCGGGGTGCTTTTACCTGTAAGAACAGTTGCTCCATCAAAACACTCAAGTCACAGCTTCTCTTAAAAATCAGTTACCTCACAAATGGAATCAAAGCTAAGAGGCTTAAGCCAGAAAAGACTTGGAAGAATCAGGAGCCTGCCTTTGCTCTGCATTATCTGTCTGAGACCTAAAAGAGGAGTCTCATGGTAACAACAGCCCTAGAAGAAAGGGTACATGCCAAACGCTGGAAAGCAGCCCAGAAGCAGTCATGATCTGCGGCTGGCGTGGGCTGTCTCTGTGTCCCTGAGGCTGACGTTCAAGGAACACTAAAATTAGTCAGCTGGTGGCTTCCCAACCTCTCAAAATCCACTATCCCATAAATGGAACACATCCATACTCCACATAACAAGGACAGAAGCATGAGAGAACTCATCTTTCTAATACTGCAACCCCATTTCTCAGACAGCCAATTCTGATAAGGAAAACATCTTTTCCTAAGGTGATCTGATATAAGCTATTGCAGGGCCTTTAAAACCTGACATCTATGACTTAGATATGCATCATTAATTTTTTCTTAATCCTACAACTGGTACAGGTTTCCCCTGATATCCAAAAGTAGAGTGTTCCCATGACTCCTTTCTTCATAAGCCAATGGTGTAAAGCAAAGCAATTACCATTAACTTATACGGAAAATTTTTTATTGTTCCCAGACCCAAAATATAACCTCTCATAGGCTTTTCTGCCACCTTAGGACATCGCCTGCTAACAGATGCACAAAATAAATCGAGATTAAAGTACAGATGCTCACGGACACAGTTCAAAGCTATGACACCTTGACGCTGAGATGCTGAGTGTAGTTCCCTGGGAAAGAGCTTAGCAGGGCCACTCTCAATGCTCTGGTGTGTGCTGCCTCTATCACAGCTCACTGCAAAACAAATGGTAAACACTATTTTTGCCTTTTTTTTTTTGTAAAAGTGAAAATCCTCTTCTGGTTTCTTTTCATTAGCAAATACAGGCACCAATGTAGGTCTTTTGTAAAAGCAAAATGTAGGATAGGTAATGTGAACTTTCCAAAAGCAGGGCAAACCTATAGAGCAAATCAATGTACTTCACAGGTGCTTGACAACAGGACATAGCAGAGACTTATTTGAGTTGGAGCCCTGGCTCATGCACTCACTCAACCAGTCAGAAGGCCCTGGGCAAGTCAATTTCTCTCTCTGGGTCTCCAATTCTTCTGTTCCCAGAAGAGGTTAAACTTGATCATCTCTGAGGCCCCCTTTACAGCACAATTCCCATTCTACTCCTAATGCCTTGCCAAGAGTGCCAAACCAATTTACTTAGCACTTAGACCCTCTCCTTCAATGCAGCGCAACTCAACTTCATCCTAGTCAGGAAGGTAGTTTCTCAACAGCTTAAATCTAGCAGTTTTAAGAATGCAAAATGAGGCAGGCCTGCGGGATACCTGTGATATTGTGAATTATAAGAAATACATATTTGGTCTTTATCCCAGTTTCTAGCACAGAGCTACTAAAAACTCTTAGAATTTCCTAAGTAGTGAGACAGAAAGGTGTCTTTTAGTACGTTAATGAGGCAACCCTGGTCCAGCCCCAGGTCACGTAAGGATAGGGTCTATTTGCTAGGGGAAGCAAACCTATCATTGGAGGATTGAAACTTCCTGTCCCACCCCTCAACCTTCTGGGAAGAGAGAGGGGCTGGACATTGAATTGATCACCAATGCCCAGAGATTTAATCAACTCTGTGCTATGTAAAGAGCCTCCACAGAAACCCAAAAGGATGGGTTCAGAGAGCTTCTGGATTGGTGACTACATGGAGGTCTTGAGGGAGTGGCACACCCAGACAGGACGTGAAAGCTCTATGCCCTTTCCCAAATACCTTGCTCTACACATCTCTTCTGCCTGGATGTTCATCTGTATCCTTTGTTCCTAGCCTTTCATAATAAACTGGTAGACATAAACAAATGTTTCCCTGAGTTCTGTGAGCCACTCTAGCTAATTAATCAAATCCAAAGGGGGAGGAGGTCATTGGAACCAACTAGTTCCAGTTGGTTAGAAGTACAAGTAAACAACTTGGACTTGTGACTGGCATCTTTGGAGCCTCCAATCTACAGCTGTTGGTCAGAAGCATAGGGGCTAACCTGTGGAATCCCATGCTACCAGAACTAAGATGAATAGCAGGACACTGAGCTGGTGTCTCTAGCACTGTTTGGCGGTGTGAGGGTAACCCCCGCACCCACCCACCACACACACCTCAGAACTGGTCTCAGACCATTTACTACCCTTCCCTCTAACAGATGCCTGTACAACCCTTCCAACCAGAGCAGAGTAAGATGGTGTCTGAAGACATTTCCTACTTCCTATTGCCTTAGCTGTCAACATTTGAATTTTTCTCAGCACACAGTCTCTATTTCCATAGTACCCCTGGGTGTGCTTGTGTATCTGCACTTTAGGTGCTTCCTAATTGCTGGGCTTTACACACTATTTCACTTCCCTTAGTATTCACACCAGATCAGTGCTTTTCAAATCTGTTTAAAACAGGAAAATCCTGTATTTAAAGGAAGTCTTCCTCAAGACACGAATATATAAAATGGATTTAAAAGGGGGTGGGAGTGTTGTTCTGATAGAAAGGAACTAGGAAGGGAAGGGGCTAAGTGCAGTCAGCTCAGCTCCTTCCTCCTCCCAGTGCTCTAAACTACAGGTGTACTCCAGTATGCATCGGATTTTTCCCAAGGTCTCTGTACCTGTGACTCACAAAGGCCAATTCCTCCAGTAACTTAGTCTAGTTTCTGGAGCAGGACCTACTGCCCCAATTCAAGAGTTTCCTTCAAAGTAATGAACTTTCATTCAAGTCACTAGAAATTATTTTGGTATAATCTAATCTCTAGCAGCATACAGAAATGGTTGTGGGGAAGACAACTGGGTGGCTAGGGGAGAAGATTTACTTTTGAACCTTTTAATTTTATATTCTGTATTACCTATGCAAAAAAAAAAGTAATTTAAAAATAAACAAAAATTCAGTAAAAGTCATTAGGCATCTGTAGATTCCTGTACCTTATTGTCCATAATTGTCCACTGGCCCTCGACATTCTGCTTCAAAACACAGTGGTTTCGGGAAATCATCAGAGGGCAGATTTTTGATACCAGCTGGTATGTGACACCAAATCCTCGCCCTATAGTCACCTAGGAAGACAACAACATAAGAGACATAGTCAGTCATTTTGCTGAAAAGGGAGGTCCTTTACAATCTTGTCAAGAAGCAATATTCACACATCCTGACTTATGAAACCAGACCCTCATAAAACCCATACTGCTTATCAGCTATCTCCTTCAGCTACCACAGGAGCCACCAGGTAGAAAAAGGCAAGAAGTTCTGACAAGAAGAGACAGCTGAATGAAGTTAATCATGGAATGTCAGGATTGGGAGGACCCTGAGTTTTCATCATGAGATGGAGGAATCCTTTCCACATACCCCCATCAACTAGTCTTAAATGCTGCCAAGAACTATAGCCTCTATACAAGACAGTCCTTCCAATTTTTCAATGGCCCTGATTTGGCGTCTTTCTTCCTATAAATTCCATCCGTTGGTTCTGGCTCTCCCCTGAACACCATGAAAAAATCTCCAATCCCCCTTCCACTTGACAGCTATAAAGTGTCTACCAAGTCTTCTCTTTTCTTGGCCCTATCTTCCCAGTTACTTCAATCTTAACTCCCATGACATAGGTTTGCATCCCTTTGCTAGCCTAATACATCTGTTAAGGGGCTCCTGGTTTATTTTTATTCCTAGATGTCACATTTTTAAAAAATAATTTTTATAACACAGTCAAATGCAAGCATCACTTTCCCAGTTCTAGATATCATCACTGGGGCATATAAATTGCATTAGCTTTCACAGCAGATCTATCATGCTGCCAATGTATCCTCAGGCTTAGGAATGATTAAATTTCTTGGTCTAACCTTCCTCCAAGAATTGCTATGCTAAGTCATGTCTCTTCTGTCCTATACTTGACTAGTTGGTACATTTGGATTCAAGTGCAGGACCTTACATTGATTCCTATTAAATTTCATCTTGTTCAGCCTATCACATGAGCTTGTCAAGACCTTTCTGAATTTTTAATCTGCCATCAGACATACTCAATATCCCTTCCAGCTTTGACTCATCCACCATATTGATATGAGGCCTTCTATACATTCATTTAAGACACAGATAAAAAGATTGAAACAGGATGTAGCCAAAGGCAAAGCTCCCAGGAAAGCCTAGTAAACATTCCACTACACTATCTGGGTACACCTTTAACCAGTTGTAATTCAACCAGAAGTCTTTGGATCAAGTCCATATTTTCTATCTTATCCATGAGGACAGCATGAGAGCCTTGGAAAAAGGTTGCAAAGAAGCCTCAGTTCTCATCTGTCACACTTTTCTGATGGACCAGTCTAGTTTATAATAACCCTGTCAAGGAAGAAAATGAAATTCCCCTGAGATTTAGATCTTAGAATCCCCTGCTGCTTCTTTTTGATGTACAAGCCACCTCTATAATGACCCATACCACAACCTTAGCTAAGAACAGTAAGCCATATGGCCTGTGGTTTTCTAAAAGCTACCCATTTTGTTCTTTTTGAAAATCTTTCAGAATCATGCCAGTCCTCCTCCGTTCCTCAAAGACCATCATGACTCTCCTTGCCCCCAGTCAATGCTTCCCCTAAAACTCCCATCACAGTAACTGACACTAGCATCCAAGCAACTGCTTAGCCCAAAACCCAGGAGCCATCTTTGATTTTTCTGTCCCTCCTCCTCACATTCAAATCGTCAGCAAATTCTACTGGTTGTAATTCAAATATATCCCAAACCTGTTCACTTCTCTCTATCTCTATGGCCAATACCTTAGTCCAAACAACCTGACCTCCTCCAGCTGTTTTTACTCCTGCCCTGCATTCCCTTACTCCAACCAACTTCATTCTCCACACAGCAGCTGGAGTGGTAATGTAAAATCTTTAAAACAGACTATTTCCCTTCTTTCCAAACTACATTAATGATCCAAACTTCCTTCCATAGCCTATAAGGCCTGAATGTCCCAAAGCTCTTTAGTCTTATCTCATATTCCAGTCAGAAACACTTACCACTACCCGAGGGTCTTTACTCCAGTCCCCTCTACTTAGAACACTCTTCTGAGACATCCTTCTCATCTTTCAAGTTTCAACTCCTCAAGGGCCTACCCTGATTACCCTAAAGTTGTTGCCTGCTCCCTCCCCCACCATTGCATTCCTTCATGTTGTTAGTATGCACTTATCACAATCCAAAATTATCTTGTTTCCTTTACCTATTCCCCACCCCTTACTAAAGCATAAATTTATAAGCAGGGACCTTATCTATCTTGTGTACCACTGTATTTCTGTACCTGGGACAGTGCTTAGTAAATATGTGTGAGTGAATAAAGGAATAAAGAGCTTATGAGAGTCCTCCCAGATTCAAGGATGAGCACTTTTCAGGTCAGAAGTTGGAAACTGGGTTATTATCACTGGAAACTATAGTGCAGCAGCAAGGAACTCTTACAATTTGACTGAAGTTCTTCAGTTCTTTTTTTTTTTAAGATTTTATTTATTCATTTAATAGAGGGAGAGTACAAGCAGGCAGAGCAGCAGGCAGAGTGGGAGGGAGAAGCAGGCTCCCTGCTGAGCCAGGAGCCAGATGTGGGACTCAATCCCAGGACCCTGGGATCACGATCCGAGCCAAAGGCAACTGCTCAACAAACTGAGCCACCTAGGCATCCCAGTTCTTCAGTTCTTTGAACAGTTTGCCAGAAATTCCATTTACTATCCAACTTCCTCTGAGTATATCTATATTATATATTTAAAGGATATTTAATTACATATATACAAATTTAAAGGATAATTTTATTTATTTATTTATTTAAGAGAGATATATATATATGGAGCCTGGGTGGCTCAGTCGTTCAGCATCTGCCTTCGGCTCAGGTCACGATCCCCGGGTGCTGGGACTGAGCCCCACATCTGGCTCCCTGCTCAGCAGGGAGCCTGCTTCTCCCTCTCCCTCTGCCTGCTGCTCCCCTGCTTGTGCTCCCTCTCTCACGGTGTCTCTCTCTAATAAATAAATACAATATTTAAAAAAATAAAGGATAAAAATGGAATGTTTAGGGGTGCCTGGGCAGCTCAGTGGGTTAAGCCTCTGCCTTCCACTCAAGTCATGATCTCAGGGTCCTAGGTCTGAGACCAGCATGGGGCTCTCTGGTCAGCAGGGAGCCTGCTTCTCCCCCTATCTCTCTGCCTGTCTCACTGCCTACTTGTGGTCTCTCTGTCAAATAAATAAAATCTTTAAAAAAAAAAAAAAAAAGGAATGTTTAGGGGCACCTGGCTGGCTCAGCCAGTAGAACATACACCTCTTGATCTCAGGGTCATGAGGTCAAGCCCCATGAGGGGCATGGAGTCTAAACATGAAATGTTTAAGGGTTTATCTGTCATCCTAGAACAGTTAAGAATTTCCATGTAGGTAGATTTCTTTCTTTCTTTTTTTTTAATTTGAAAAAGAGCTGAGCATAGAGCCTATAATGGGGCTTGATCTCATGACCCTGAGCTGAAATCAAGACTCACCTGCCTAACCAACTTAGTCACCCAGGTACCCTGGTAGCTTTATTTCTAATAAAGGAAGTACTCCACAGGCCATTTTAATACCTGAGAGGAGACAGCCAGGTTGCCATTGAGAGCTGTCTGGATAAAGTATTACAGAAAAGGGAGATGAGTGCCTTTTTCTGAAATAGTCTCCTACAGACTCTGAATCCAGGGAAGTAAGGAACCACTCTTTTTTGTCATTCCCTTTACAGTCTGGTCCTATAATTTACCTAGGTACACCAAGGTTAGAGTCTGTGGTGTGCTTATCCAGATATTCCAGCATTATTTGCACATAAAAGTAAATTTCCCATGGGAACTGAGTGCCAACAAACCACCTATGCAAGTTTTGGGGGTTGTTCCTATTTACAACAGTTTTGCAAGCCATTGTTCTTACCCACCCTGGTTGCTAGCTCATTTCTCCTGGGCATGACTCCTATTCTTTCCCAGATGGCCGGCAAATACTCTACAACCATCCTTTCCCTTTTCCAAACCCTTAGGGCAAAAAAGCTTCATGAAAACCAAATACAAGAAAAGAAAAAGAGAAAAACAAGGATAATATGGTTCTTCCCAAAGACCTACATACTTGTAAGACCTAGATAATTCACAATACATCTCTACCTAATTTGTTTTTCCCCCAAACTCTCTGGATTGGTTCAAGAAGTTTAAGGACAGGGGTGCCTGGCTGGCTCAGTTGGTGGAGCAAGCAACTCTTGATCTCAGGGTCCTGAGTTTGAGCCCCACTTTGGGAGCAGAGATTACTTAAACAAAAACAAAAACAAAAATAAAACAAAAAAAAAAAGGCAAACAAAAGGCCTATTTGGGGGGGAAAAAAAAGAAGTTTGAGTACACCCATTCAGACAGACAATTTACTGCTGTATTCCCTCTAGTGAAATGAGAAGAACCTTGTTTTATTCTTTTATCTGGGAAATCGGAGACTTTGAGGGGGACTGGAAAGGCAGGAAACTGATTCTGCTGTTAAAACTAAATCATGTAAGTACACCTCCTAAATCTTATGCACACCACCTTGTGCTATGGTTTCGGGCCCACTAAAATAAGTTAGACTTCATCTCTTGCCTTAATTTAGACCTCTCTTCATACATACTGCAGGCTATGCTCCAACTACTTCCTAATACCTAATACCTAATACCTGCAGACACCCTGGCCTGCCAGGTCTCTTACACAGCACCCGGGGCAAGCCAGTCTTCCTACTATGTCTTTACCATTCACTATGGTTTGTATGTGTCTCTACCCACAGAGGTGGCCCTACACAAAATTATCCAAAAGTTTAAAATACATGTAGGAATACTTTACAGTTCTTCTTGCTTTTGCTACAGGGGCTTTAATTCTTTTTGCCCCCAACTCCTATTTCCACTCCCAGTGCTATCAAGCTATTCAGAAGTAATGAATTAGTCCACATCAATTGAATATGAAAGAATGTTAACAACTAAGTACTTCATAGGGCTGTATGTGAGTGTGGGACACTTGCAGGGCTCAGATTAATACTTACAAAAGCCCAAACCCAACACAAAATAGGGAATAGCTACTAATATTTAGGTGTCAATATCTTCATTTGTTAAACTTCCCAAAGGTAAATGCTTTTGGAAAAAGCCAGGAGGGAAAGGTCAATGTTCAAGCTAAAGGAATGTGCTGAGAGGTGCCTGGGTAGCTCAGTTGGTTAAGCATCGAACTGTCAGTTTTGGCTCAGGTCATGATCTCGGGGTTGTGGAATTGAGCCCTGTGTAGTGGGATAGAGCACCATGTCAAGTCTGCACTCATCGGGGAGTCTGCTTCAGATTCTCTTCTTCTGACCCCTCTCCAACGGGTTCTCACTCTCTTTTTCTAAAATAAATAAATAAATAAAATCTTTAAAAAAAAAAAAAAGAAAAGAAAAGAAAAGAATTTGTGCCTAATGTGGACTCCAGGCACTGATACCTGGATAGAAGAGAGATTTGGGGGAAGAGGTGTTCTCCTGAGGTTCTTCAAATCACAGCACCCAAGGAACCATTTAAAATCTCCTAATCGGGGCGCCTGGGTGGCTCAGTGGGTTAAAGCCTCTGCCTTCGGCTCAGGTCATGATCCCAGGGTCCTGGGATGGAGCCCCGCATCCGGCTCTCTGCTCAGCGGGGAGCCTGCCTCCTCCCTTCTCTCTCTCTGCCTGCCTCTCTGCCTACTTGTGATCTGTCTGTCAAATAAATAAATAAATAAATCTTTAAAAAAATAAAAAAATAAAAAAAATAAAACCTCCTAATCTAGCAGTTAAGGCTGGACCTGACTACCATCTCTGACTTGAGGAACTACTGTTCTAGGATAGTACTAAATAATCCACATCTTGGCACTTACTGTACAGCCTGCATGGCTCTCTCAGATCGCTTCACTGTATAAAACTGTCTTTCCCCATTCAAGCAATAAACCCTCTAAGGGCAAAGTCGCTATTATTTGCCCCTCTCATAATACACCAAAAAACATAAATAATAAATATCTGGGAGAATAAACTGAGACTATGTAGCTTATAGAAAAACCATATAATTAAACACATATAATAATCAAGAGACTACTTTATTTTTCATACAAATTATCTCCAAAACCCAAGTGGTTCCCACTCACCACCACAAGCTGGTCCCTGATCCATCCAGCTCTCCTTCCAGAGCTGACAGCACTCTAACTCGCTCTGCTCCCTCTTCTATCACTCTCTCTAAAGCACCACACCAGCGGCCCCCAACTGCAACCGTGCCTCACCCTTCCTCTTTTTTCTTTTTTGCATTCATGAGGGCATTAGAAAACATTACAAGCGACCTCCGGATAAGGCAGCTCTAGTATTTCTGAATCCCTACCCCCAACCCATCTCAGGGGGTGCCACTCGGCCCGTACCAAGACTCGCAGGATAAATATGGACCCTCCCAAAGCGTCAATTTTCCTCAAGAGTTGAAAAGGAAGACATTTTTACGTTAATATTTACGGCTTTTAAAAGGACATGACCTAACCTCACAGTCTTTTTCAAAAGAAACTCTAGAAAGTTCATGCTTTTCCGCTCCCCAGCCCCCACCCCGGACACTGGGCGCTTCGGGATTCCGGGTGGAAGTTGGGGCAGATCCGCCGCCAGAGTCGGACACCACAGGGCTCCGTCCGATCCAAACAGGGGCTGTCTAAGCCCCCTCCCCAACCCAGTCATCTCCTTCCCCTCCAAACCCCAGCAGGTCCGCACATCCTCCACGCCCACCCCTCGCCCAGCCCCTCCACCAGCTCCTTCCCGCAACCCTGACTCCCGCCCGAACTCGCACCGCAGGCCCAGGCCTCTCTCAGAGGGGCCATCTTTCCTCCCGAGAGGTCCCCGCGATCCCCCTTCAAACACTTCGCATCTCGACCCCCCAACCGCCCGCACCAGAACCCCTTCCTCCTCTCCCTCAGGAACCCCTCTTCACATTTCTCCCCTCCCGCCGGCTCCCACCTCCTCACTTCATTCATCCCTCCCGACCCGACGCCCCGACTCCCTCCCGGCCCTGCTTCCCCCAACCCCCTTCTCCTGCCCAAGGACTCCTCCCCCTCACCTCGTTTCCGTCCTCCAGCAGCAGCCACTCGGCGTTCATCCCTACCCGCCGCAAGCACCAGCTTCGGCCACCGGCGCGGTCTCCCGTGACCAACGAGCCGGGCTCCTCCATAGCCTACTCTGCCTTGGGTCGCCGTCAGCACAGAGCGAGACCCCCGCCCGGGTTCCCGCCGCCTCTCAGCTTCGTCGCCGGCGCCATACCTAAACAACAGACAGAAGCAATCGCTACGCGCTCGCGATCGATGTGAACACCCGCTCGGGCTCCGCGCCCCGCCCGCTCCGCCAGTAAACCGGAGTCACTGCGCCTGCGCCGGAAGGAGGCGGTGGAGAGGGCGGCACAGGTGTGCGGTGTTTTAGGCCCAGGTGGATCAGGGTCGTCCGGAAGCTGCTTTTCTCTAGAACCTCCACCCCAGTCCTAACCGCGGGTAGGTGGAATCTCTTCTCACCTTACTCACCCCCACCTTTTAAATTTTGATTTTGCGGGGCGCCTGGGTGGCTCAGTCCTTAAGCGTCTGCCTTGGGTTCAGGTCATGATCTCAGAGTTCTGGGGTCCAGCCCCGCATGGGGCTCCCTGCTCAGCCGGCAGCCTACTTCTCCCTCTCCCACTCCTCCTACTTGTGTTCCCTCTCTCGCTATGTCTCTGTCAAATAAATAAAAATCTTAAAAAAAAATTTTTTTTTGCTTTATGATGAGTTCCATGTTACCTAAAACTATAACCAACTTTTAAGCAACTTTAAACTTGTGATAATTTAAAAATATGTTAAGTCTGGGGGCACCTGGCCGGCTCAGTCAGTAGAAGAGGAGACTCTTGATCTCCCGCTGTGAGTTCAAGCCCCACCTTGGTGCAGAGCTTACTTAAAAAAAGAGAGAGGGAGTGAGCACAAAATGTGTTGAGACTTCCTAAATAGCCTCTGTTTTGTATGACATCCTTTTACTGCTGAATTTTTCAAAACTTATAGTAGATAAATCTATGGAGGCAGAAATCAGTTACCTGGGGCTAGGCGTGGGAGCCAGGACTAAAGGCAGAACAGACATTAAAGAATTTCAAGAGGTGATAGAAATGTTCCGAAATTGGATTGTGGTGATGATTGCACAATTGTATACATTTACTGAAAAGTCATTGAAGCATCACATACACTTCCATTGAACAAATTTTATGGTATGTAAACTATCCTCAATAAAGCTATTCAAAACACCACCACCACCACCTGAAATTATTATTATTATTTTTTGGGGGGGTCCTCCAGCATAGTGTGGTAGCTGTTCCCTGTAGAGAGTACCTCCGTCATAACTCAATACCCCCTCTTGTCTTTTCCATTTTCCAATACCTGGTTAACAATTTTCTTAAATTCTATCAGGGGAAATATATATACTAAATGAATTATACAAAGCACAACAGAAAAGGGCTAACACTGAGAACTAAGTGCCAAGTACTAGGCCAAGCACCCTACATACTTTATCTTATATGCTCCCCACAAACACTATGATGACAGTGGTTACAACAATAGTTCTCATTTTAAGGTTGATGAGAAAAGAAGCACAGAGAGGTTTAGCAGTCTTCTCCAAGGAACAAGTTAAATGGTAGAGTAGAATACCAATTCAGTTCTAATTTCCTAACCATAGTTGCAACCCCAGCCTGGAGTTTTATCTGTGTGACGTGGTCAGATCAAGAATTTCGGTCTAAGGGGCACTCAGCTGGTCAAGCACGTGACTCTTGGTTTTGGCTCAGGTCAGGATCTCAGGGTCTCCACACTGTCTCCAAGCTCAGCATGGAGTCTGCTTGTTCCTCCCTCTCCCCCTCTACTCTTCCCCAACTCCCCCTCAAATAAATAAATAAATAAATAACATCTTAAAAAAGAAAAAGAATTTCAGACTATGATGTCAAAGAGGATCAGGAAAATGGGTGGGAGCCACAACTATACTCATGCAAATGCCTCCCTAGGCTTTGAATTACATGTTTCTTGGTGCCTCCATCCCTCCTTAGCATTCCATCCAGGAACAGCAAGTGCCTCCAGAGGCTATACTGACATTTCATTGACATGTCCACTTAGGCTCCTCTTGGCTGTGACAGTTTCTCAGACTTAACCTTGTTTTTGAAACTTGACAGTTTCGAGGAGTACTGGCCAGGTATTTTGTAGAATGTCCCTAAATGGGGATTTGTCTGATGTTTTTCTCATGCTTAGACTGGGTCTATAGGTTTTAGAGAGGAAGACCATAGAGGTAAAATGTCATTCTCATCATATCATACTGAGGGTACATACTTTCAACATGAGTTATTACTATTGATGTTAACCTTGATCATCTGAGGTAGTGTTTGTCAGCTTTCTCTTCTGTAAAGTTCCTCTCCCCTTTTGCAGACTTTGCTTTTTGGAATTAGTCACCACGCACAGCCTACACTTAAGGAGTGGGGAGTTGGGGTGCCTGGGTGCCTCAGTTGTTAAGCGTCTGACTTCAGCTCAGGTCATGATCCCAGGATCTGGGGATTGAGCCCTGCATGGTGCTCCCCGCTCAGTGGGAGGCCTGATTCTCCCTCTCCCACTCCCCTTGGTTGTGTTTCCTCTCTTGCTGTCTCTGTCAAATAAACAAAAAAAATTAAAAAAAAAAAAAAGAGTGAGGAGTTCTGCTTCACTTCCCTAAGAGCAGGGTATCTACATAAATTGCTTATAATTCTTTTGCATGGGAGGGGCACCTGGGTGGCTCAGTGGGTTAAAGTGTGTGTCTCACTCTTGGTTTCAACTCAGGCCATGACCTTAGGGTCAAGTTTGAGCCCTGTATCAAGACCAGCATCAGGTTCCATGCTTTGAGGGGAGTCTGCTTCCCCTCTCCTTTTGCCTCTGTCGCTTATTTCCCCCCACTCGCCCATTTCCTCTCTCTCTTTCTCTCTCTCTAAAAGAAATCTTTAAAAAAAAAAAAAAACTCTTCTGCATGGGAGATTTATCTCTTCTCCTCCCCATTTATTTATTGAATCAGTTACTCATATTGGTATGGACTCATGGATACTTATTTTATACTTTGCTTTATAATCCAATACCACTTTATTTTATTGCTCAAATTGTTCCTACTTTGGCTACATTGTCCCTTTGAAATACTTGCATCATTGTGCTTTATAGAGCATACCCTTACTTTCTGGCACAAGATGTTCAAGGCCTAGAGTCAACCAGTTCTCAAGGAGCCCTGTTTCCTTTTATTGGGAAATGGAATTTGTTATTCCATTGGGAAATGGAATTAGAAACCAAGACCTGGACCCTAAGTGTGCTTGTTGCCACTGTTACTGCTCCTAGGTTCTCTCAGCTGACAGGGAAGTAAATATTTGTATGAATACTAGCTCCTCCATATCCCTGTATCTATGAATGTTTAAAATGTATGTATGCACTTATGTTGTATGTACGTATGTATGTATGTAGTAACACATATATCTCCATTGGTAAGCTCAACGTATGCATACAGATGGCTTAAAACTCGAATGCATTACCACCTCACCCCTGGATTGTTCTAATCATCCCCCCACCCTTGCTTATCTGTAACCTTCGACTCTAAAACTGAAAAGCCTGGCTCCCACCATATGCCATCCATTTATCTAATCGTCATTGCCAGTATACATACAGTGTTTTCAGAACTGTTAACCCCTACACCCGTGGGAAACACTTTATGAACTAGAATGCACTACTTATGCCCAAGTCTTTGACTTTTAGTCTTACAGACTTCACTCATTTCTAAAGTTTCTTAGGTGCCACCCTTTCCCCCACCTACTTCAAAGAGGTTATTTCATAGATTCTTTGTCATGCTCTGCATTCTCTCTAGGATCCCCTGACCTCCTACAATGATCTTTTAAAACTCATAGACATTAAGGCTCACTTCGTAAAGTTCCATGAGTTTGGGCACATGTGTACTGTCAAGCATTATAGTATCATAGAGAATAGTTTCATTGCCCTAAAAAGTCTCCTGTGCTTCATCTTCTTGACCCTCCCCTATACCCTGTTCGTTTTATTTTACAACATATCCTAGGAATCACTCCATCGCAGGACAGATCTATATTCCTCCGTCCTCTTCACAGCTGTGTAGTACTCCGTTGTGCAGAAGTACCCTTGTTTCTTCAACCAGTCCTTGAATGATATACAGTTTGGCTCTTTCCAGTCTTTCGTTACCACTCATGGCCCTACAGTGAATTAGTAGGTACTATTTATGAGTACCTATTATATGCTTCTCATAAATTACCTTACTTGATCCTCACTACCATGCTGCCAGATAGCTCCACTTACCTATGAGGAACCTGAGACTATTGGGTTGCCCAAGGTCTCTCCACCATGAGCTTCTTGAGAGTGATGTCTTATTTTCAGTTGTACTCCTGACATTTTTATTGACTGAATAAATGTAACTCAATTCATTAATGGCAGTCCTGGGAACAAGCCAGAGTTGTGAGCTTGTACCTGTCTAGCCCCAAAGGCTGTATTCATTATGGCCCAGCAGTGGTATTTAAGGTGGACTGGCCATTGCCAGAGAGTATACAAGATGAGCCATTTGCTTGTGGGAAGGATATATTCAGGTATCTACTTATGTTTTTACCCTATCCTTTTAAAAAAGCCCACTTTTGTGGATAGTTTATACTTATATAAAAGGACAACACAGAGGATATATAGACTTTATACAAATAAATAAATATGCATATGTTGGGCTGTATCCTCAGCCCTTCTTTTGTTGCTAAGAGTGCATGGTCAAAATAGTTTGGAGATACTGCCTTCCAAGATTTGGGGGTTTTATTAACTCCATCTCCCCTGTTTATTCCCCATTTTTAAAAAAGATTTTATTTATTCATTTAATTGACAGGAAGAGAGAGAGATAGTGAGAGAGGGAACACAAGCAGGGGGGTGGGAGAAGCAGGCTACCCGCCGAGCAGGGAACCGGATACGGGGCTTGATCCCAGGACCCTGGGATCATGACCTGAGCCAAAGGCAGACACTTAACGACTGAGCCACCCAGGCACCCCTGTTTATTCCCTTATAACAGTGAATCTCATCTTGGGGCTGTCCCCCACCCCCCCCCACCCCCAGGACATGTAGCAATATCTGGGAGCATTTTTTTATTGTCCTGACAGGGGCAGGGGTGCTACTGCCCTCTAGTGATGAGAAGCCAGGGATGCTGCAAACATCCTACAAATCACAGGACAGCACCACAATAAGCATCATCCAGCCCCAAATGCCAGTAGTGGTAAGGTTGAGAAACCTTGCATTATACCCATCTCAAGAGGGAACATGGAGGGGAAAGAGAGAGCAGATGCAGGGAAGGAAGCAGGGTGTTTTCTGTATCTGTGGGTCTGACACCTGTCTCACTACATACGCTCAATTAATGTGAATTGAACAGAATGTTAGAAAGGGTTAGAAAGCGGAAAGGCTTGGGAAGTGGGAAAGGAAAACAAGAGGAGGAGGAGGAAGCACAGGGCAGGAAGAAGGGAGGGAAAGGGAGGAGAGAACTATGGAAAGGCAGACTGTTTTCCAAGATAATTGGAAGATCTCCCATCCCACACACTCTCACAACGGGACACTGACACTCCTCCCATTGGGAGATGGCATCTACATTTCCTCCCCTAGAAATGTGGGTTGGGCATGTGACACCAGCAGAAATGATGTCATGCCATAAAAGATAATACGGCTTCCACCCAGCCTTTTTGGGATGCTCTTGGAACGCAGTCCCCACAAGGAAGTGGAGAGAACAAACACACAAACAGGCCACAAGTAGATGTTCTGGTGAACAGCTCCAATTGAGGTCCCAACTGATATCCAGCATTGACTGGCAGACATGGGAATGAAGGTGTCCTTAGATGATAGCAGCCCCCAGTAGTGAGTCACCCCCAGCCTTTAAGTCTTTCCAGCCGAAGCCCCAGACCTTGTGGAATAGTGATCCCTGAATTGTCACCACTGTTGTGCCCCACCTGAGCTCCTGCCCCAGAGTCTGTGAGCATAATACAATGGTTGTGCTAAACCACTTAGTTTTGGCATAGTTTGTTCTACAGCGATACAGAACTGGAACAGGAAAGGTGTGGGGGAGGGCAGTTGGACAGTCATTGGTTTATCTGTTTCTATATTAGTTAGGGTAACACTAGCTGCTTGTAACATACAAACCCCAAGTTTCAGTAGTTGAGCCCAATAAAAGTTTATTTCTTACTCACTTAATTGTCCACCGGTGTTCCTGGTTGGTGGACAGCCTTTCATTGAGTCGTTCAGGAACTCAGACTTCTTTTATCCTGGAGGGCTTAGAGCCCTCTGCTTCTACAAAGCAAACCAGGGGAAGACAGAATGGGGAAGGCACACCAGCTTCTTAACTGTCTTGTCGCCAGTGTGACATACATTTCCCCAGGCTCACATTTTCTTAGAAAGAACTGGTCACATGAATCCACCTAGCTCCAAGAAAGGTTGGGGAATGTAATCCCTGGCTGATCAGCCAGTTCCCAGGAACTACTCTATTCCTTAGAAAGGGGAGCATGAGGGGCACTTGGGTGGCTCAGTGGGTTAAAGCCTCTGCCTTCAGCTCAGGGCATGATCCCAGGGTCCTGGGATCGAGCCTGCATAGGGCTCTCTGCTCTCCGCTCGGCGGGGGGCCTGCTTCCTCCTCTCTCTCTGCCTGCCTCTTTGCCTGCTTGTGATCTCTTGTCTGTCAAGTTAATAAATAAAATCTTAAAAAAAAAGAAAGGGGAGCATGAATTTTGGTGGACAGCTAGGTCTCTCTGGCAGACTTTAGAACACGAGCTAATGAACAGAAATGATGATCATGACAAAGCCTTCTCTTCCTCTTCCTCTCTCCCACTTCCTTTCTTTTTATCTCCCTGGAATAGAGGTGGGGGGGAAGGGTGGAGTACAAGCGATCACATTTTGCTCACTCTGTGGCTTTTGTGTAAGGTCAGCCCTTCATTGAGTGGGAAACTTCGAGGCTCCTGGCAGTGGAGGTGTGTGGCGTTTGGAGCCCAGTTGCCTGAGTTCGAATCCTAGCTCAACTACTTACTAGACAGGAGATCTTTGGCAGGTTATTTGACTTCTTCAAACCTCAGCTTCCGCATTTATAAGAGAAGGGCGATGATAAGGGTAACGCTCAACTTGTAGGATTGTTAGGAGGACTAATCTGGTGAATTCCTGTAAGGTAGTTTTGCTTGGTACGTAGTAAGTACCTTATCACTGTGAGCTATGATTGTAGAGGGACGGAGCACCAGCGGCTGCAGAGGCCACATCCAGCAGGTGTAAAATCTCTCTCCCTGGGTCTTCTCTATGTTCTCTGGTCTAAAAGACAGAAAACAAGATGTCTTCTCCTCCTTAAATTGGTTTATTATAGAGTTAGAAATCCCTTCAATCAATTTTAGACTTCTGTTACCCATCTGTAAGCAAGATGGGTTTTTTAAAAACGTCTAAAGCAAATAGTTTCCTCTGTGAGCAAGAGTTGATCCATTTTGGTGGCATGGCTCTGCCCATTGATTCGAAGCGTGGTTCCCCTGGTGAGGTTCAATAGAGGTGAGGCAGAACCTTTTCTTATTATGTTTTCAAAAGATCGAGCAAAGAAAGGACTCTTGATGTAGCATCTCTAGTGAAGTCCTTTGTTTCTTCTTTGGTACTCTCTAATCCTGAGATCACAGGCCGACTTTCCAATAGACTGTTGCATTTAGTCATCTTGGGGGTGAGGTGGGCAGTGAACACAGATAGGTTCTCTAGACTTGGAGGATTTCAGTGTGTCTGGGGGGAGGTAAGATCCCAGATGAAGTGATCCAGCCTTGGGGTGTGTGTGTGGGGGGTAGGGTTCATGGCTCCACATTCTCACTCACTCTTCCTTTTTTCTTACTTATTTTTTAAAAAAGACTTTATTTATTTATTTGACAAAGAGAGGGAGAGCAGGAGTGCACAAGTAGGGGGAGCAGCAAAGGGAGAAGGAGAAGCAGACTTCCCACTGAGTTGGGAGCCCAGTGCGGGGCTCAATCCCAGGACCCTGGGATCATGACCTGAGCCAAAAGCAGATGCAAGGCAGATGCTTAACCAACTGAACCACTCAGGAGCCCCTCTTGTTTCTTACTCATTTATTCCATCATCTCTTCTCTGCCCATCCCCAACTATAAGACTCTGCGCTGAAGGAATCAGGGAAAGATGCCTTTTATTTTTGAAAGGGAAATGTTTTAGAAAACCAGAAGTAAGTGAGGAGGGAAAAGGGGACTATCTGCTTTGGGCAGCCTGTGTATTAAGTGCTATTTTGTGTAAACAAAGCGCTTTCAGTACACAGTTGTAAGATATTTCTGATACCTTTAATCAGGTTTATTATATTTGGGAAGTGCGTATAATGAGTCATCAAGTTCATTCTATTCTGGAGGTAGCTTAATCAGTAATTAAGGTGGATGTTTCAGGGTGCCTGGGTGGCTCAGTTGGTTGGGCGACAGCCTTCAGCTCAGGTCATGATCCTGGAGTCCTGGGATCGAGCCCCGCGTCAGGCTCCCAGCTCCATGGGGAGTCTGCTTCTCCCTCTGACCTTCTTCCCTCTCATGCTCTCTTTCACTCTCTCTCAAATAAATAAATAAATAAATAAATAAAAGGTGGATGTTTCAGAGGTCCGTGAAAGTAGTACTGGAGGAAACTACCACATTCCTTTTTGGCTGGGGCTCAGGCTGTTACTTTAAGCACCCGCATCCTTTAACTTGCCAAGGATCAGTACCCACTTCAAATATTTATTACCTGTCTGATTTTATTGAGGGGGAGAGGGAGGGAGGAAAGGAGAAGATAGGCAAGACAGAGGGAAAGAAGGCTGTGGGAATCAGGTATCAATAATTACTGCCTTGTTTTCTTCTCCTTACAGAGCTAGCTTCAGGCTGTTTATTTTGCAACTAATACTTGGTATCAGGTGCCTAATATAAAATAGGCTTGGGGTGACTTACAACTGAATCCTATCACCCTGCGTTGGCTATTTTTGGACTACAAAAAACCATAGAAATCCCTAATTCAATTCACCTTTGTCTAGGGTTGGGGAACAGCGGGGAGGGAGTGGGAATGTTTCTCACACAGAGAACCTTGAGTTCTATAATCCAAGGTTATAATGCAATTCTCATCACATTTTTTTGACTTACAAATTTATTGCATTATCAGCTGTGATATTTATTATTCAGGACTTGTCGAAACGTGCTCAAGTTTATTTCAGCTAGCAGCAGGCTTCTCTCTCCCATTTCAGTAGTCACATGCAGAGCTATGTTTTTCAAAATTCAAGTTAACACTCAGTAATGAGTCTTGATCAGCATTTTTGAAAAATGGATACAACAGAACAGGTCCTAGGCCAGCACACAGATGAAGGGGACATACTGATCGTGAAACATTCATTATTTGTGTGTCTGTGTTTGTTCTGTGCTGGGCTCAATGTAAAACATGTTTTCTACCGTAGGTTGTGGACGAAAACCTTCGGAGGATTTCTGGTGCTAGACAAGGTGGGGTATGCCCACTGAAGTCTCTCTCTGCCACTAATGATGACTAAAAATGCTGGACAAAATAGAACTATCTGAGAACTCTGAAAAGTAAACAAGTAGGCAAATTAGGGAGAGAGGCAAAGCTTGAAGAAGCTATCCGTAGGGGGTGAGTTTCTCAAAATATTTCCGTCTAGTCTTACAGCTTTGACTTGAGAGGTGGTCCCAGGTAAGGGGGCCTCACAGCAGCAGAGGCAGCAAAAACTGAGAGAAACCTAAAAGAAAACAATTCTTGTCTCTTCTGCTCTACTCGCAACACTCCTAACACCCAATGTAGGGGGATGGTTCCCACATCAACTAATTCTCCAGCTCTCTGGACGCCAACCAGTCCAGTGGGCATCCAGTTGGACCAATTCTGACACCACCTGGAACTAGCACAGAACCCACAAGGGCTCAGTCCCCAAAGACTGCCCCTACTTCAGATGCCAGTCATATGCCCCAGGTTGTCACTGGTATACTGACCAATTGGCTCTAAATTGGGGGGTTCCCTTAACCCCTTCCTTGGGTTTGATAATTTGCCACAGTGGCTCACAGAACTCAGAGAAAGACTTACAGACTCCCCATTGATGAGGGAGCCCAACTGGGACTCGATCTCAGGACCCTGGGATCATGACCTGACCGAAGGCAGATGTTTAGACCAACTGAGTCACCCAGGCGCCCTTCTTTGGTAAGGGCTTTTTTTTTTTTTTTTTTTTACTAAATCTCTTTTTTTAATTATTGTTTTTGTTTTTTTTTAACATATAATGTATTAGCCCCAGGGGTACAGGTCTGTGAATCGCCAGGTTTACACACTTCACAGCACTCACCATAGCACATACCTCCCCAATGTCCATAACCCCACCACCCTCTCCCTACTCCCCTCCCCCAGGCAACCCTCAGTTTGTTTTCTGAGATTAAGAGTGGTAAGGGCTTTTAAGGGAGGTTTCATCACATAGCCATATTGATTATTATCCCCTTCCCAGAGGATGGGGCTGAAAGTTCCCAGCTTATGACGATGGCTTGGTCTTTCTGGTGACCAGCCCCCCACCCTGAAGCTATCCTGGAGCTCACCATGAGTCACCTCAAAAGAGGAGGTGAACAAAAGATGCTCCTACCACTCAGAAAATTTCAAGGGTTTTAGGAGCTCTGTCAGGGACCGGAGGCAGAAACCAAATATATATTTCTTTTTTTTTTTTTTTTAAGATTTTATTTATTTATTTGACAGAGAGAGACACGGCGAGAGAGGGAATACAAGCAGGGGGAGTGGGAGAGAGAGAAGCAGGCTTTTTGCCGAGCAGGGAGCCCTATATGGGGCTCGATCCCAGGACGCTGGGATCACGACCTGAGGTGAAGGCAGAGGCTTAATCCACTGAGCCACCCAGGTGCCCCAGAAACCAAATATATATTTCTTATGTCACAAACCACATCTCTCTGACCAAAGGACTTGGGAAAAGTGGCCCTGGGAGCCAGAGTGTGTGTGTGGCGGAGGGAGGGGCGTTACAATTAGTTCTTTTTCTATCTCTCCCAGACCTGCCCCAAGGGCAGGACTCAATTACGCAGGAGTGTCAGCACTAGTCTGGCAGTAGAAATTTCCGGAGAAGCACTGTCATTCTGGCTGACTAGGAAACAGAGCACCAGAGAGCCAGAGCATATAGGGGAAATCCTAGAAGAAGCCAGCTGGAGAAGGGGAGTCCATTCTGTGTATGAACTGGCACAAGTTTTGCATGGTCAAAACAGACCCAGCATAGCAAAGCCTCTGAAAAACCGAAATGACCTTCCTTGGAACAATGGCCCACAAATGTGAGAGAACTTGAAGCTGGACCTAACTGGGTAGATTGCCTATTAAAACAAAACAAAACAAAATGAAGTCAGTGTTTTCTAGAGTAGAGATCAGCAAACTTTTTCCATAAAGGGCCAGATAGTAAATATTTTCAGCTTTGAGGGCCATCCAGCCTATCAGGACTACTCAACTCTGCTGTTGTAGAGTCAAAGCAGCCAATGACACAATGTAAAGGAACAAATACTGCTGTGTTTCAATGAAACTTTATTCATAAAAAGAGGAAGAGGGTTGGATTTGGCCCATAAGCCATAGTTTGCTGACCCTTGCTCTAGAGGATTTGGAGAAGACCGAGTTCTCACATGTAATATTCAAAATGTCAGGATACAATCCAAAATGACTCAACACCCAAAGACCTAGAAAAAGGTGGCCCATTTATAGAGGAAAGACAATTGAAAGATGCCAACCCCAAGATGACCCAGATGTTGGAACTGCCAGACAAAAATGTAAAACAGGTATTACAATTATGCTCCACGTGGCAAAAGTAAACTCACTTGAAATGAAGGGGGAAAAAATAGAAATTTTCAGTAGAAAAACAGAAACTATAAAAAAGAATCAAATGGAAATGTTAGAACCTGAAAACACAATATCTGAAATAAAAATTCACTATGTGGGCATGATAGTAGAATGGAGATGACAGAAAAGGAGTCAGTGAACTTAATGAGAGATGGAGAAGAGTCCCTGATTTGAAGAACAGAAGGGAAAAATAGTGAGCATTTGAGGAACTATGGGTCATATTCATATCATTGAAATCCCAAGGGAGGAGTGAGATTGGAGCAGAGAAATATGTATATATTTGAAGAAATAATAGCTGAGGGATGCCTGGGTGGGTCAGTTGGTTAAGCAGCTGCCTTTGGCTCAGGTCAGGAACCCACCGTCCTGGGATCAAGTCCCACATCAGGCTCCTTGCTTGGTGGGAAGCCTGCTTCTCCCTCTGCCTCTCCCTGCCACTCCGCCTGCCTGTGTGCTCTCTCTCTGACAAATCAATAAATTTAAAAAAAAAGAAATAACAGCTGAGAGCTCAAATTTGGGGAAGGACATAAAATTACTGATTTAAGAAACTCAAACCCCAAGGGGTGCTTGGGTAGCTCAGTCGCTTAAGCGTCTGCCTTCGGCTCAGGTCATAATCTCAGAGTCCTGGCATCAAGTCCCACGTGGGGCTCCTTGCTCATTGAGGGGCCTGCTTCTCCCTCTGCCCGCCACTCCCCCTGCTTGTGCACTCGCCCTCTCTCTGTCAAATAAATAAATAAAATCTTAGGAAAAAAAAAAAAAAAAAGAATCTCAAACCCCAAACAGGATAAATGCAACAAACTCCAAATACACAACAAACTCAACACAACTCCAAATACAAACAACCCCCCCACACACACACTCAGATACACACAATCAAACTTCTAAAACCCAAAGAAAAAAATCTCAAAAGCAATCTGAGAAAAACCATGGTAGTTTCTCAGAAAATCAAAAATAGAATTACCAAGTAGTCCAGCAATTCTGCTTATGGGTATATGCCCAAAAGAATTGAAAGCAAGATCTCTAAGTGATATTTATTTATTTATTTAATGTATCTATTTTAGAGAGAGAGAGCGAGCAAGCACAGGCAAGTGGGGGGAGAGGCAGACTCCCTGCTAAGCACAGAGCCTGATGCGGGGTTCAATCCCAGGACCCTGAGATCATGACCTCACCTGAAATCAAGAGTCAGATGCTCAACTGACTGACCCACCCAGGCTCCCCGTTAAGTGATGTTTATACACCCGTGTTCATAATAGCAGTATTCTCAAAAGCCAAGAAAAGGAACTCATCTGACCATCAACAGATGGATGGAAACAAAATATGGGGTGTGTGTGTGTGTGTGTGCGCGCACGCACGCGCACGTACATGCATGTGCCAGAGTATAATTCAGCCTTAAAAAATGGAAGGAAATTCTGATATATGCTACAACATAGATGAACCTCAAGGACATTATGCTAAGTGAAATAACCCAGCCCCAAAAGCAAATACTGTATTGTTCCACTTACGTAGGTTACCTAGAGTAGTCAATTTCCTAGAGACAGAAAGTAGAATGGTGGTTGCCAAGGCCATATAGAGAAGGAAATGGGGAGCTGTTGTTTCTTGGGTATGGTTCCAGTTTTGCAAGACGAGATGAGTTCTGGAGATGGACGGTGGTGATGGTGGTACAACACGGGAATGCACTTGAAACTGAATTGTACACCTCAAAGTGATTAAGATGACACACTTTGTTATATACATCTTGTCACAATTTTTTAAAAAGGATTCTGAGAAAAATAATGAGTTAAATATAGAACAATATGGCGTCCGGGTGGCTCAATCAGTTTAGCATTTGCCTTCAGCTCAGGTCATGATCCCAGGATCCTGGGATCAAGTCCCATGTTGGGCTCTGCACTCAGCAGTGGCCCTGCTTCTCCCTCTGACTCTCATCTTGCTCTTGCCCTCTCTTACTCTCTATTAAATAAAGTCTTTAAAAAATAAAAAAATGTATGGAACAATGATTTCAAAGGCTGTGGAGTGCTCATCAGAAACCGGAAGAGACAGTGGTCTCTTTCCTGGTCTCTTCTTTATCCATCCTGTTGCTTTGGCAAGTGGATGCAGTGGCTAGAGTGCCAGCTGCCATCTTCTCCGTGAAGACCCAGAGAAGGAATCCAGGTTCCTAAAGATTTTGTGACTCAGATCCACCATACTAGCCCTGGGCGACCTCCTTTTGGACTTTCATGGGAGGGAAAAATAATTCCCCTGGTTTTCTTTCTTTTTTTTTTTAATAGAGATTTTATTTATTTGAGAGAGAACATGATAGAGAGAGAGGAGGAGGAGGAGCAGAGGAGAGGAAGAGGGAGAAGCAGACTTCCTGTTGAGCAGGGAGCTCAACACAGGGCTCATCCCAGGACTCCAGGATCATGACCTGAGCCAAAGGCAGACGCTTTAACCAACTGAGCCATGCAGGTACACCACCCCCCTTTTATTCTTTCTTTTAGGATTTTATTTGGGAGAGAGAGAGAGAGCATGAGCAGGGGGGAAGGGCAGAGGGAGAGGGAGAAGCAGACTCCCCGCTGAGCCCTGAGCCCCATACGGGACTCGATTCCAGGACGCTGAGATCATGATGTGAGCTGAAGTCAGACCTTAACCGACTGAGCCACCCAGGTGTCTGGTAAATTCCCCTGCTGTGTAAGCCACAGTTACTTTTTGGCTTCTGCTGCATGTTGCTGAATTTAATCCTAATATAGCTCCTGATTACTGAAACCAAGAGACACTCTCAGATGCATCCTAGGAAGAAGTTCTGGGTGAATAAACCGCTCCAGTGGTCATCGCAGGGCTTGCCGGGCACATGGTGATGTGCTGCGTAAACGTTAGTGGTTGGGCACCACATGCCTAATTTTTGTATCTCCCACAGGAACCCCCCCCCCCAGAGTGGGGGCTCAGTCCTCTGAGACTGCCTTCTGATTTTCTGTTGGTGCCCCACTTGCCCTACAGCAAATGCATCCCCCATACTTACTAATCTCAGCAAGAAAAAGCTGAGAAAAGGGGATGCCCTAGGTTCCAGATTACACAAATCCACAGGAGAAAAATCAGCAGTGGAGGAGGAAATACACTATTTATTTACAATCCTTTCACTTTATCCACAATTTCCATACAAACATAAAAACTAAAAAAATAAAACCACCATTTGGGAACACAAGTATCTTTCTTTAATTAGTCCAGGTGAGGGGAGGGTCACAGCCCTCTCGCTCTGTGAAGGAAACTATTGAGGCACACTGAAGGGGGAGGGGGAGGGTTAGGAAGAATGCCTGAGAAACAGCTCCAGATGAGAAATGGAACGTGCCAGCATGGTGGGGCTTCACTGGCAGATTCAAGGGTGTCACCCACCAGGGACACTGACCAGCTTCCCAGAAGGACAGCTGCTCGCCACCATTCCTCCCGCCCCTGCCACCTCTCTGCTATGGAACTCCCAAAATCAAACATGCGCCCCCCTCTCATGAGCTGTGGGGGGGTATGACAGTGACAGCAGGGGACACTGGATGCCTCTCTCTGAGAAGAGCCCCAAACCCCAGGGAGACGCAGAAAACCCCTTTCCTTGGCACTGATGAATCAGTCACAGCTTCTGTCTTGAATAGGATGCTGCCTGGAGGAAAAAATGGAAAAACAAAAGATCTCCCCCAGCCTCCTGGGGAAAGGGAGGGGCTGAAAACATGCAGGAGGGCTTCCGCCTCTGTGGGTGCCTCTCTGGGAGGCTCTCTGGGGGACAGGTTGGGGGTTCTGTCTGCCCAACACGGGGAAGGAGTGGGGTAGATGTTCCACAAGGACCTGGGGAGAGGGTGGGGAGCGGGGAGGGAAGAGAGAAAAACTCTGAGACACTGATGCTGGGAAGGCTGCCACCTGTTGTCAAAGCAGGTCTGTCTGCTCAGCAATGCTCGCTCTGGCAGACGCCTGTCCTCCCCTGCACAGGAGGGCACCCAGAACCCGACCTGGAGATGCCAGAGCCACCTGCCTGGCAACTTCATCTGTGCTAGTGACCGAGATTGCTTTCACATGTTGATGCACATTATAAATATAAAATCATATCTGCTACAAAGAGGACATATATTTGTACATCTTTACCCATATATATAATAACACAATTTACACATAATATCTTGGAGTGGGTCATCATGGGAAAAGGGTTTGGAGAGGTGTAAAGCCCCTTCTCCCTCCCCTGCCCTGATCCTTCTCAAGGGACGCCTGTATACTTGGTCACCAGGGCCCTTCCCAGCTGGTGGCGACTGGGCTAGTCTGTCTGGACACAGAAATTCAGACACGTAACTAAATGCTGATGGGTGTGTATACCCACATACACACACAAACGCAGGTGCACATACGCACATCTGGGGAGAAAAGGAAAAATGACATCCTTAGCCCTTGGGTGCAGGCCTCTTCCCAGAGTTACAGGCATCAGCGCCTCCTCTATGTGAGAACAACAGTCTTAAGCTGCCCCTCATTGGCTCAGACCAGGGCAGAAGGGGAAGGGCTAGGAACTGGGTGGGGAGAGGGAGAGTGGGAGGGATCAGGAGTCTTCTGAAAACATAAGGCGTTTTTTTTTTTGACCTGTGATCAAATCAAACTATGTCACAAAAAGCAATGGCATCAGTTGGAGCCGGGAGGTGAGAGACAGTCAGTCCATGTAGGGACAATGTGAATTGAGACCCTGAGCCTTCCCCTTCTTTAGTCCAATTTCTTTTAAAGGGGCAGACAACCCTGTACCTCCTTTCCAGTCATCTCCCAGAGCTGGGCCCATCCACGCATCACGGAATACTGACAGTGGTCCAAGAAACACATCCAGAGACATGGAGTGGTGGACAGGCACGCCGAAAAGTTAAGACCTGGGCGGCGGATGGGAGCTTTTTACAGCAGGAGTGGTTCCTGGCCGGAGTCCACGGCTCGCACGGTGGCCACAGTGATCAGATTGCCATCAGAGATGGGGACAGTCTGGGTCCCCCTGGGGAGACAGCACCTATCGGCGGTAGTGGTTAGGGGCATCAGCAAACATGTACTTCAGTCTGTATGCCTCGGCGAGAAGCAGCCCTATCTCTTCGTTGCCCCAGTGTATCGTAGGTAAGTTTTGTAGCAGCATTAGGAGACCCTGGAATGCAAGAAAAGAAGTTTGGTCATCCCAGGACGACAGACCAAGGGACCGGCAGGTCCCTTCCTCCTGGATCACACATCCCATAGGGTCAGGCTCCTTCTTCCCAAGCAGCACTCAGCCCCCAGCTCCCAGTTCATCTTCAGGAAGCCCTGAAAAGCCTCTGTTGATTCTCTCATATCCACTAACACCTGCCTCTTTTAAAAATATTATAGACAGAGAATGACACCAACAAATTAAGATATTGAAAAAGAAAAATAATCACTCATCATCCAAATATACCTCTCTTTATTTCCAAGTTTTCCTTTTCAGTCTTTTTTTCACAAGCATTATTTCTTTAAATAGCTGTAATCATCATTATGATTTTTATATGCTTTTTAATCACATTCTTTTACTATAATTTCAGTGTTTTTCCATGCAGCCTTAAAAATGACTATTCTCAGTGTTAGTACTCCATCATGTGGCTATACCCTAATTTACTCAACCATTTGCCTTTTGTTAGACACTTAATTTGCTTCCTTTAAAAAAAACTTTATCCAAAAAACTGCACCTTTATTAAAAATAATCCCTTTATGCATATTCATAATTGCATACCCTTTTTCATTTGTTATATTTCTCCTAATGCCAGTGTTCACTTCTAATCACTGTATTCAGCTGCTGTCCTGCTCTCCAAAGACCATTCTCGACCTACCAGTCCAGCTTATTTCCTATGTTCCCAATGCACATGCCTTTCTAGTTAGGTCTATTTCAGCCAGATTTATTTGTGCCTCCGAGGTTTAATTTATATTGTTCCTTTAACTTAGGAGACCTTCTCTCTTCTCCTCTACCTATCTCAGTCCTATTCAGTTCTTGAAACCCAGATCCCTCAAACAGCTCCAGAGAGACAGCCTATTAAAGAGGATATTAGAATAAAAAGAAAATGAGAGGTTGTCTCTGTAATTTAGTTCCCCATGCTGCTGCTGCTGCTTCGTGTTATCTCTTTTCCCCCTCTTTTTTAAAGTCTATTTACTTATAATTTATTTTTAATTAATCCCTATACCTGGGGGTGCCTGGGTGGTTCAGTCGGTTAAGCATCTGCCTTTGGCTCAGGTTGTGATCCCCTGGGATCAAGCCTGAACTAGGCTCCCTGCTCAGTGGGGAGCCTGCTTCTTCCTCTCCCTCTGTCCCCCACTTGTGCTTGCTTGCTCTCTCTCTAGTGCTCTTTCTCAAACAAATAAATAATCTTTAATTTTGAAAAAAAGTAATCTCTACACTCAACATGGGGATTGAACCCACAATCCTAAGTTCAAGAGTTGCATGCTCTACCAACCAAGCCAGCCAGGTGCCCCCGTTTCTCTTTCTGAATTGGATATTATTCTTATTTTTCTGATTATAAATGTTATAATAGCAAGACAAAACCCAGGGACATAAAGGAGATGGGCGGACTTGATTACACATAACTTCAGTATGTCAAAAGGTGCCAAAAACCCGGTTAAAGGATAAGAAACTGACTATAAGAAAATATTTTGTAACACCTTTAAAAAATCGAATCCATCATCAAAATACTATCCAGGGTGCCTGGGTGGCTCAGTGGGTTGAAACCTCTGCCTTCGGCTCAGGTCATGATTCCAGGGTCCTGGGATCGAGCTCCACATCGGGCTCTCTGCTCAGCGGGGAGCCTGCTTCCTCCTCTCTCTCTGCCTGCTTCTCTGCCTACTTGTGATCTCTGTCTGTCAAATAAATAAATAAAATCTTTTAAAAAAATAAAAAAAAATACTATCCGTGGGCGCCTGGGTGGCTCAGTGGGTTAAGCCGCTGCCTTTGGCTCAGGTCATGATCTCAGGGTCCTGGGATCGAGTCCCACATCAGGCTCTCTGCTCAACAGGGAGCTTGCTTCCCTCTCTCTCTCTCTCTGCCTGCCTCTCTGCCTACTTGTGATCTCTCTCTGTCAAATAAATAAATAAAATCTTTAAAAAAAAAAATACTATCCGTAATCCAATACTATCTATAATAAAAAAGGAGCATCTACTGGGACACCTGGGTGGCTCAGCTGGTTAAGCCGCTGCCTTCAGCTCAGGTCATGATCCCAGGGTCCTGGGATCCAGTCCCGCATCGGGTTCCTTGCTCGGCGGGGAACCTGCTTCTCTCGCTGCCTCTGCCTGCCCCTCTGCCTGCTTGTGTGTACTCTCTCTCTCTGGCAAATAAATAAAATCTTAAAAAAAAAAAAAAAGGAGCATCTACTAATTGGTGAGAGAGAAAGAAAGCCACCAGAGAGAAGAACAGGTGAGTAATACGAACAGGTAATGTGCAGAGAGCCCATGGCCCATCCCCATGCTGGGAAGACTTTTAAAAAGCCTGCTCTGAGCTGATCTGGACGCTCTAGTGATGTTTTGCAGTTTTCAGTGGAAAGGTCTTGCATATCCGTTACGAGATTTTTTTTTAATGAGTCACATTTTTTTTATTATTAACATATAATGTATTATTAGCCCCAGGGATACAGGTCTGTGAATCGTCAGACTTACATACTTCACAGCACTCACCATAGCACATACCCTCCCCAATGCTTTATGAGATTTCTTCCTCTGGAAACAGACACTTAGCTGTGTACACTGCTGCTGCCTGGGGCACCTCACTGCTATGGATGGCCAACAGGATGAAGATCCCAATTCGGGGACAGTGTAAGTTCCGGGTTCTGCCCTAGACCTCTCCTTCCCCACTTCCCAGAAAGTGGATATGTATGGAGGAGCAGATACAGTCATCTCAGACCGTAAGATGAAAGCCGCGTGCCTGAGACAGCAGAGCAACAAGACAGAGGGGCGCCTGGGTGGCTCAGTGGGTTAAAGCCTCTGCCTTCGGCTCAGGTCATGATCTCAGGGTCCTGGGATGGAGCCCTACATTGGCTCTCTCCTCAGCAGGGGTTCTGCTTCTCCCTCTCTCTCTGCCTGCCCCTCTGCCTACTTGTGATCTCTGTCTGTCAAATAAATAAATAAAATCTTAAAAAAAAAAAAAAAAAGACAGAAGGGATCCGCATCCCTGCCACTCTGGAGCTGGAATGTTAGCCGTGGACCGCCTACACCTAGGCCAGGAATTGAACAAGTAAACAACTACCTAGTTTCAAGCCACTGCTGTTCTAGGGTCTTGGTTCCAGGAGACAAGTTTGTATCATCTCGACACACACAGGCTGTCTCTACCAAAACGATAAACGTGCATGGTCTTTGATCCAGCGACTCTGCCTCTGTGTCCCTGTCCTAAGGGAATAGTCACAGTTCTGCACGAAGGTCTTCGCTGCATGCACAGTGGCTTCAAATAGTGTGGACTTGTTAGGTACCCTGCGGTTATCCACATCATGAAATACAAGGCGGCAGAGAACAAATGAAGTCGGACTACACACACCGACGTGGGAAGATAACGAAGACATTTTTAGGAGTAAAAAAGAAAACCGTTGTAGAAAAATATAGTATGATCCCACTTAGATAAATGAGAAAACACAATATATTGGTATAAGAGTATGCACATGTGTATATAAAAAATTTAGAAGTTGAGGAGGTAAGCTGTTAACACTTCGGGGGACTTTTATTTTTTTCCCATTATACTTCTGTATCATTTGAGCTCTGTGTTTTCAATTTTTACAATAACTTTTTTTTTTTTAAAGACTTATTCGTTCACTCCACAGAAAGAGAGCATGAGCATGGGAGGTGGGGGGCAGAGGGAGAGAATCCCAAGCAAACTCCCTGCTGAGTGCAGAGATATGGGGAAGGGACTCTATCTTAGGGTCCTGAGATCATGAGCCAAGACCGAGAGCTGGACGCTCAACCAACTGAGTCACCCAGGTGCCCCAACAGTTAAGATTTTATATATTACTTGTGTGGTGGAACTTTTTCTCTAGAGAAATACACACTCTGTGGTAGTTTTTAGTAAAAAGTAAAAACACAGAAAATAAATTACCTATAACTTCATAGTCAAGAGGAAGTCACTTTTAAACATTTTGGCATATTTCCTTCCACTCCCTTTCTGCACATTTTCCATAGTTGAGATATTTTCTCTATATAATTTTGAATCTATTTAGCATTTATCATAAGCATTTCCTCTAATATTAAAAACTCCTTGTAGATACTTTCACGGCCAAAGAATTTCTCATGACACAGATGTACCGTAATTTACTCTACATCTTCCTGTTTTGAGTACTTAATTATTTCTGTTTTTTCATCATAATGAAATTATAATGAACAGCCTTGTGCATAGAGCCACATTTTCGATGATTTCCTTGGGCTGAATTCCTAGGAATGAAATTACTGTGTCAAAGAACATGAACATTTTAAAGGTACTTAATGCTCATTCAGAAAATGCATTCCAGAAAAATGCTCATTTCCCTAGATCTCCACCAGCACTGAATACTTGTATCAAACAAATACTGTTCTTTGTAAACCTTTTCCCTGAGATCTCCAGGCCTGAGAACAGAACTCAAAAGCCTTAAGTCAAAATGGTGGTGGACTCACGGGAAGAACACAATGAGAAAGGAATCACGCTGCACTCTTCTCTGTATGTTCATGCTCCTCCCCCATGCCCACCTTGGTGGCTGGCATCTGCCTTCTGTCTTTCCCAAACCCTGTAGGTAACCACCCCTCACCATCCCATCGTTGCTACTGAAATTCATTCGACCAGACCCATCACTCAATGATTACTGATAGTCACTCAACCCACTCAGATGCTTTTTTAAAAGCGCTATTAGCAGATCTAAACATCTCTGCAGTGTGCTTTTCTCATGGTTAACAACCCTCTCTCTTGGCCTCTATTCTAGGTCTACCTTGTTTTTTTTGTTTTTGTTTTTCAATCTCACCTTAAAAAAAAGATGCCCTTGGAGCACAATACCCTGCCCCATGAACTCCTGGCCTCTGGCCCCTCTGACTCTTCCTTCCTGCTTCCTATCCCTTACCCCAAGTATCCTCATCCCCACTAGAACGGGAAAAGGTACTGCATCTTTTTGCCAGCATCCTCCCCAGGGAGCCAACTTTTATTCTAATTCTGGCAGACTCTCTACTACAGAGGTCCTCACCCTTTCTGTACCCCAGACTCTAGCTATGGGGAGAAGCCTATGGATCCCTTAAATACATAAAATACATAGCATCACAAAGGAGACTAGTTAAATCGAAACAGTCATCGAAATATTTTTAAACAAATTTATGATATCACCATAGATGTGCTTTATTAATATATTCTATAATAAGCTCTAATGGCAGATTAAATAACTACCATTATTTCAAAGTAAGAGTGAACACAAACAATGTTTTGAGATACCTCTAACAACTTCATAGGATAGGAAAATTCCAGTAATAACTGACAAAGGAAGCTACTGCAAATATTACTGTGCTTTCTTGGCTACATTCACTATTGTAGGAAATGCTAACTTTGACCTTGGGGTTATTGAAAATAAAGCTGAAATTATGTTTCCATTAATTTCTAGGGATCCCCTGACTTCTAAATGCAGACCCTAAGTTAAAGTCCCTTGCTCCTGTAGCTTGTCCTTCTTTTGATTCACACCAAAGCCAACAAAAATTCTTATACTTCTGGGGCAGCTGGGTGACTCAATTGGTTGAGTGTCTGCCTTCGGTTCAGGTCATGATCCCAGAGTCCTGGGATCAAGCCCCACACGAGCTCTTTGCTCAATGGGGAGCCTGATTCTCCCATTCCTGCTCCCCTGCTTGTGCTCACCTTCTCTGTCAAATAAATTTTTAAAAATTCTTATAGTTCCCTTTGGAGGTCAGTTTAACACCCAAGTGTCCATATTAACACAAATATTAAATTTTACATTACATTGTACATTGTAATGTACATTGTACATTACACTTTATTCATTGGAAAACATTTTTCTATTTCTTTCTCTCTTCTTTTTTGGTACAAATTGTTTTTGTAATTAGAGTTTCAGTCCCATTTTCAATCAGCTTGCTGGGTGAGGTCAAATTGCTATCCTATTTCCTGAGGACATACTTCATTGACTCAGAATCAACCCCTGCTTTCCATGGAAGGGGAGCTGAAGGAATGGTACATGCGTAGCCTCATCCAGAACATAAGCAAGAAAATCCTGGGAACTTGGGAGTCTCGATGAAACTCTTGGGGTTTTAAGTGTTGGTCCTACCTGTCCAACCAGGCTGCAAAAGCTGAATCAACTATAGGAACTCTTAGAAATACTTGGGCCCAAGCCTTATCCCTGGAGTTTTGGATTCTAGAAACCTGGGTGGGATCTGGCAACCACACTTCTTCAAGGTTTCCAGTAGCCAACCAGGTGTGGGATTACAACTAGGGAGATTAAAAAGCTCTTAAAGGAATAAAAGCATATTTGGGATGCAGGTCTAATAGTGAGATCCCAAGGTAAGAAACACCTAGACGCTATATGGACAGTGACCTTTCACTAAATAAATTAAGGTGAATCTATAAAATAAAATATCCTTTTTAAAAAAGAATTATTTATTTATTTTAAAAAATGTTATCTATTTATTTGAAAGAGAGAGAGGACAAGCAGGGGGAGTGACAGGCAGAGGGAGAAGGAGAAGCAGGCTCCCCGCTGAGCAGAGAGCCCAACATGGGGCTTGATCCCAGGACGCTGAGAACGTGACCCGAGCTAAAGGCAGATGCTCAACCAACTGAGCCACCCAAGTGCCCCAAGACTTATTTATTTCAGAGAGCGGGAGAGAGAGAGAGCACGGTGGGGAGGGGCAGAAGAAGAGAGAGAGAATCTCAAGCAGACTCCATGCTGAGCATGAGCCTGGTGTGGGGCTCCAACCAATTACCCTGAGATCATGACCTGAGCTGAAATTAAGAGTCAGACAACCAACTGACTTAGCCACTCAGGTGCCCCTATAAAATAAAATATCCTGTAGCCAACTAATTATTTTAACGTTTTCACAATTTCTATATAAGCAGGTACTCATGCAAAATGCAAAAAGTATAAAAGTGGGGGAAGCATAGATTTACATGCTTTTGACATGATAGAACATCCACTGTATTTTGTAAAGTGAAGAGTACATAAAATGTTTGCATTAATGGTTATATACACAGAGCACGTATTTATTGTATAGATTTGCATGGTGAAATGCCTGGAAGGAAATATATCACCTTCGAGTGATAAGTATTCAGGTACTTGATTTTCTTTTTCTCTTTGCTTATTGATATTTCTAAATTTTCTGTAATGAATGCATATGCTTGGACAATTGATAACAAAGGAGTGATCTCTCTAGCAGAGGAGAGCATCTACCTGTAATTGCCAATTCCTCTAACCTTGCTGGAAACCTCCCAGAAGCCTTGAAATAATTCTAACCCTGGCCAAGGTAACATTTCTGTGTGCCTCCAGGCAGTGAGGCATACAGTGAGGAAGCACTCTGCCACCTAGTGGCTACTTCTAGGAACTGGATCCTGTATCAGTGCTGGAACAATGGGAAACCCTGCCCAATGCATTGATAAATTTGGGATCGTAGAAAAGTAGTAGAAACCAAATGGCTGTGGGAAGAAAGCATTAATCACAAATCAGGTGCTTTTCTATAGGGACAGAAAAAAGATACCGTTGGGGCAGGGAATAACTGAAGATTTGTTACAAAGCCTGCTCATGGGAGCACCAGGCATGACATGCAGCCAAACGAAACACTATAGCGATGACGAAATAGTTTATGGGGCAAGCAGCAGAGAGCAGCTCCAAATTAATGAGAAAGGACCAAAGAAAAGCTGGAAATGGCTAAAATAGCAGAAAACAGCCTGACCTAGAAATGGGCTGAGAATCCGTAGATCCTAAAGGAAAAGGAATATGGCAGAAAAGGAACTGAAGGCATAGGGGGTGGGGGAGACAATAATTAGGTAAGGGGGCCAAAGGAGAAGGGATAGAGGTTATAACCAAAGACACCCTGTAAGGAAAAGGTATGTCCAATAGATGGAAGAACTGAAGAGGGAGAACATCAAGGATAATAATCATTACAGTGACAGCTATCATATACCAAGCACTTACTACATACCAGATGGGGTTCCAAGTACTTTACATGTGCTCTCTATTAACTCCTTTAATCTTCACATCAACTCTATGAAATGCTAATATTACCTCCATTTTACAGATGAGGAAATCGAGGCCCAGAGATTAAGGAATTTGCCCCAGGGCCACAGAGTAGCTCTGGGCTGGAATTTGAACCCAGGCACTCTGGCTTTAGAGCTTGTGCTCATAACCACTATAATATATACTGCTTGCCCTGGAGTGAGAAGACAAGTGGGGCATAACGTAGCAGGATCAAAAAGAAAGGAAGTCATAGCAGAGGCTGTTTGAGGGAAATGTGGAAGAGCTGCTTGATTTTATTCAGTGATGAGAACCCAGCATAACCAAAGATAGAACATGTAATGATTAACAGCAGAAGAACTTAAAGACCATGTAAAATATACACTAAATAAGATACTGTGTGTAGAATCACTTAGCAATATTGGAACATCCTTTGTGAATGTAAAGTGTATTCAGGCATGTAAAAATATTTTCTTGGTCAAATAAGTAGTACTTTAAAACAAATCCCCCATTTTGAGAATCAGTGAGGTAGCAAAACAATTCCTCTGGCTACAATATAAGCTTTACAAAACACATCCTTGAATGTAAACTTTTTGAGAGTCGAACTTATTCACTGGTTTTCTCCCAAAGTGTGTTTAGCCAGTTTCCCATCGGAAAAGGCCATGCTGAGTCCCCCTCAATGGCTTGTTTTATGTCTAGTGACCGTGCCCTTTCTTCTACCAGCTTGCTTCGGGTGAAAGATCTTTAGGTTCCCAGGGTTCCCTGTGAACGCTTCTGGGCAGGATTCAAACTGACAATTCATGGGATGTCTGTTAAAGATCGGGCCTGTGTTGGACAATGTTCCAAAACCCTACCCTTGAGTTCCTGCAGAAGTGGTGGGTGGGTGCCTTCGGGCTGAAGGGATTTACTTACAGTTAGTTGGTTATTTAGGTCTGGGACACCTCGTAGGCTTAGCACTGTTGCACTGAACAAGTCTACCCTGCATCACACAAGACATTTTCAGAACCGGATCATCTCCAAGGCTTTTTTCCACAGGAGGAAAGCAGAGGATTCTCAGATCAGCCGCCATTTTGCTTTAGAGTCATCAGCTGACTCCCTCGACGGTTTCCTTTTTATGTAAAGGAATTCTGATTATTAGTCCTTGGAGTTCCCTGCACAGTGCTTCTCAAAATCAGTCTGGAGCCACCTGAGGCCTTGTTGGCACCTGCCTGACATCTTGTGGGGTCCCAGGCTCTTCTGGTCTCTCAGACATGCTGTTTTTCCTGAGAGGACTTTTTCGGCTGTGGGACGAGTGAGCAGGCATTTCCTCACTCAGGCCCGCTCTCTCTGACTCGGGCACACATACTTTTCCCAGATGTATTTCTTATGGTGGAATAGTTTTCAGGCTTCCTATGGGTTACTTTACTCAGCACAAATTTTCTTTTCTTTTCCTTCTTCCTTCCTTCCTTCCTTCCTTCCTTTCCTTTTCTTTCTAATATAAATGAAGGGTTTATTACAAAATACAAAATGCTGGTTTCTCATTATCAGGGATTCAAGAAACTGAGGCCATGAGCCCACCCTGGGTGGGGCTGGGGGCTGGAAGCTGGGCTCAGGAGCGGGTCAGAAGGCCCTGGTGTATAACCCCCAGCAGAAGGGCACTCTCCAGAGTTGCTGCCCCGCTCTTACCTTACTGTCTGTATACTGGGTGCTCCTAGGCATGGACCCCCTGTGTCATGTGCATGCCCCTCTTGAAATGCTGGGGTAGGGATTGCAGAAGCCGGACCTTGACCAACAGACCAACACAGGCGGCCATGCTGTGGTGCGGGAGGGTGGGCGTGAAGGCCACGCCGCTGTGTTCTCAGTGTGGCTCACCTAAACCTGGGCTCGCTCTACTACGTTCCATTCTTCTAGGGGCTGTTGCAGCTCTGGGATGCGGATGGAGCAGGTTGGATCAAAGACCCCGTGCACGCCACTGCTGCTGGGAACCTGTCTGTCCTCTTCGCCCACAGTCACCAAGTGTCCCCCAGAGTGCTCAGAGGCGAGGAAGGGACCGGCCACCGTGCTGCTGGCCCACTCAAGTGTCCCGCATACACTTTTTTCCCCAAGTACCCACAACTCAGCATAACTCATGTTCTTCCAAATGCACACTGAATTTTTGATTCTCGGACGTGTTGCCCTTCTCCGTCCTAGCAGCCCCTTTTGTTTTGGTGTCGCAAACTAGTGGTGTGCTGACCCACAGAGGGCCTGCCACATGTTCCCTCACAGAACTCACTCGACCATCTCACGTCCTGCTGGGTTTCACGGGTTAACCTGCTCTGAGAAGCCTCGCCTAAAGTGGGATGCTCACAACCTGCCTTTGACGGTGTACTCTGCCACCGGGTGTCAGAATAAAACCATGTGTTGCAGTGACCAACTTCTGTGGCTCTCCAGGCTCACTTACCATTTCAGCTTCAGCCTTGGCCACAGGGCAGGAAAGTCTCCTCTTGCTGCTATGCTCTGTCGTTCATCAGTGCAGCATACACCCCAGCGACTCCCTAGTTCACTCTGCTGCCCATCTGGGGTGGGACCAAAGTGTCCATCCTCATCCCATCCCCACAAGGAGCTGGCAGTGCAAGTGAACATTCCCGGGCCAGGCTTTCGGGCTGAGGCTATGGATACGATGGATGAGGAAAGGGAGTCCAAGTTTCCCCCTGATTTCAGGTCAAGCACAGTCTCCTCACAGGCTTCTCCAGAATCAGCCCTCTCTTGCAGCCCTGTCCTCTCCCCCTGTGCTACTCCAGCCCCACTGCCTTCTCTCTGCCTCTTCCCTCCTCCAATACCTCAGCCTCCAATGTCTGCGGGGCCTTTGCTATGGCTGCTCGCCTGCCAGGAAAGCTCTTCCACAGCAGACTTCTGCGTGGCTGGCCGCAGCTGCAAAGTCCTCTCCCTGCCTCACTGCCAGGGAGACGGCCCCCAGCAAAGCGGAGGTCAGGAGCAAGCGCTGAGAAGGGTTGAGTGGGCCTCCCACCGTCCCCAGATGGTCCCCGTTGCTCACTTCCTCCTTCGAAGGCCTGTGGTGTCAACAAGAGACCTCCATAGGCCTCCGTGAGCAGACAGAGCTCTCTCGAGGCTTGCAGCTGGGGGAGAGAAGCACCCAGTCCCCCCTCAGCAGGGCATGGCTGAGTGTGGGAGACCTGCCAGCTATGACTAGGGTGCTCACGTCCACAGTAGACCTCACTCTCTCTGGCCACCAATGAAGGGTGTGCCACCATCACTGCCCATGCCCCTCACCCCCAGTGTCACAGGGCCTCTTGGAGGCCACTGCCCTTGCAGCCAGCAGTCCTAAACCCTACGGTCACCCTTTCCCCTTCAAGCACCCAGGAGGCAAAGAACATCAAGACCTCACTTCATACCAAGATTCCTACGTGAGAAAGGAAGCATGCATCCATTTCGTTTGGGGTAATTTCTACATAGTCAACTGTCTATTTAGTAGAAGGATTTTAGTGTTAGTGTGTTTTCTCCATCATTTACTTTCCTCCCAACCTTTCAATGGTGGCCTCACCGAAAACTGAATCATGTGCCCTTCTCCTATCATGCATGCACTCTGCTGTCTTTTTTTTTTTTTTTAACTTTTCCAGTGAGGCATAGCTTGCTGATGTAACTACACAAATCTTGAGTGTACAGCTGGACAATTTTTACATATGTAGCCACCACCCAGATCAAGCTAGAGAACGCTTCCTGGGCCCCAGAAGATTCACGTTCCTCCACGGTCAGTACTCCCTCCACAACCAGCGACCTGACATAAACCATGAAAAGTCTTGCCTATTCTTGAACTTCACATACATGCTTTCCTACGATCTTATTTCCAAAGTGATCATGGTACCTCTGAATATTTTTTAGTGGCAAAATACTGGCTTAAGGGGAGCCTCTTGGAGAATGGTGGAGCAAAGCAAAAATAAGCTAGGAACATCTCATGGCACCAGAAAGTAAGGAAGTACTTTACGAATGATAGGATCATGGGGCATCTGGGTGACTTAATCGGCTGAACATCTCACTCTTGATTTCAGCTCAAGCTGTGGTCTGGGGATTCTGAGATCAAGCCCCGAGTCAGCGTGAAGTCTGTTTGAGATTCTTTCTCTCCCTCTGCCCCTCCCCCTGCTGATGCGCGTGCGCGCACTCTAAAATAAAGAAAATCTTTAAGAAAAGATTCTATTTATTTATTTGACAGAGAGAGAGAGAGAGACAGCACAAACAGGGGGAGAAGCGGGGGTGGGGGAAACAGACTCCCAGCTGAGCAGAGAGCCTGACATGGGGCTTGATCCCAGGACCCTGGGATCATGACCCAAGCCGAATACAGACGTTTAATGGACTGAGCCACCCAGATGCCCCTAAAATAAATAAAATCATTAGAAAAATGATGGGGTTAAAAAGACAACCTGAAGAAACACCCAAGGGCCAAAGGTGGGACAATCTGAATAGCAAAATAATGACAGTGTAGGATAAACCATGAAATAAACACCCACGAATCTATACTGATATAAATAAATACTTGCATGAATAAAGGGGAGAGCAGAGTTAGCTCTCCCTTAGAGTAGAATGATAATTAATAAATACAGAAGAAGTGGTAAAAATAGAAAATCTCCATTAGGCAAACATCACAGTAACGACTGTTACGGGCAAGAACCATTAATGGATATTAAGATTAGTGGATGAAAGAATGATGCGAAACAGCAGAATTATATAGTATCAAAGTGTTTCCCCAGAAGAAACCTATTAATTACCAAAGGGGAAATAGTAACTTTACAGTGGAGAAGCCTGGTAGACCCACCTCAGGCCAGTGATCTAGGGCAACAGAAGGGGGCCCTGGGTGGCTCAGTCGTTAAGTGTCTGCCTTGGGCTCAGGTCATGGTTCCAGGGTCCTGGGATCGAGCCCTGCATCGGGCTCAGCAGGAAGCCTGCTTCTCCCTCTCCCATTCCCCCTGCTTGTGTTCCTTCTCTTGCTGTGTGTGTCTCTCTCTCTGTCAAATAAATAAATAAAATCTAAAAAAAAAAAAAAAAAAAAGGCAGCGGAAGCAGGCATGCCAGCACCATGTACCTCCTGATGGCATAGCCTGAGGACACGTCACCTCTGCAGTTTCTTCCCCAAAAGCCATGACCCTCAATTTCATCAAAAGAAAACATCCAACAATCCCAAAGTAAAGGACATTCTATAAAATAACTAATCAGTACTCTTCAGAAGTTTTGAAAAATCTTCTTTGTCAAGGAAGACAAGGACTGAGGAATTGTCCCAGATGAGGATCCTGAATTGGATCCTGGTCCAGAAAAAGGACATTAATGGGAAAACTGGTCTACAGATTACTAATATTTTATCAACCTGAAGCTACTGGTTGGGTAATTATAGTACGGCATATAAGCCCTAGGTGGATATGGGTGGCCTATTGGGGAACTCGACTATTTCTGCAACATTAAGCATAAAATTATTTCAAAGTGAAAGAGAGAAACCACTTTTTTTTAAAAACCTGGTTTCAGGGGAGTCCCTCCTCGCCAGCCCCTCCTGAGGCTGACATTCAGCCCCACCAGCACTGGTGACTCTAGTCTGACAGCTCTCTCCGGGCCTGGGCGGGGCTCCAGGACTTCACAGATAGAAGCCCACACCCTCTGCTCCAGCAACTTGGGCCTGTGCCCAGAACTCTGTTGCCTTCAGGGCTGGTGGTCATTCAGGCCCCACCTTCCCACAGAGAGGAGTGTGGGTGGTTCTGAGCCCTGGGAGGGAGGGCTTGAAAAGGAATGAGGAGGTCCCAGGTCCTTCTGGCAGTAGAAGGACAAAAACCCAGGAGCCAGAATAGTAAATCAAAAGGAGGATCTTGGAGCACTTGTTTCTCAGTCTTAAAACAACCAATTTTTTGTTAAACATTTACTTTGTGAGAAGAAAGCCTGAGAGGGATCGAAAATGAAAGGTGAGGAGTGGTGCAGGGTAGAGGAAACCCTGAGAGGAGGAAGAAGAGGGTGACTGTGGGAAGGGGGAGAAACTTGGGAAGGGGGAGAGGGCGTGGCGGATCCTTGCCTGGGATCCTTGAGTAGCTACTGTATGAATTCAGCTCAAGAGCCCCAGAAGGTACCTGGCCAGGCCCCAAGGCCGGAGAGCACAATGCATGTGTGTGGCATGGATTCTGGGTGTCTACCACTGACCCCCTAGGTGAACTTGGGCTAGTTACTTAATCTCACTGGGACTCAGTTTGCTCATTTGTAAAATGGGGGCGGGTAGTTATGACCTACCTTCTGGGACTATTGCAAGGATTAAATGAACAGAAATAAGCATTTAGATTAGTGCTTGGAACACTAAAAGTGCTATGATTTAGTTATTATTAGATTGAACCTTATGACATTGCCAGTATCTGACCATTTTGACCCATAAAACCAATGCCATAAAACTTCACCCCAACATTTCATCATTATTCCATTATACCAGCCCAGGCTGAGGGCCAGAACTGCTGAGCACCACCACCCCCATACTCCTAGCTCTGTTAGAAGGTCTCATTACAAGAAGCCCATAGATCTTGAGCACCTGGGTGGCTCAGTAGTTAAGCATCTGCCTTTGGCTCAGTTCATGACCCCAGGGTCCTGGGATGGAGTCCTACGTTGGGCTCCCTGCTCCATAGGGAGCCTGCTTCTCCCCCTGCCTTCCACCTGCTTGTGCTCTCTCTGCCTAACAAATAAATAAATAAAATCTTTAAAAAAAAAAAAAAGGGGGGGGACCCCCAGGCTCAGAAGTCAGGCCATTCTGCCCCTCCGGTACCTGTGCACGCACACAGAGGTCTCAGGTTCCCCTGCTCAGAGGTCCCAGGAAGGAACCATCTGCGAGTGATCCTCTTGTCACCTTGGTCCCCTCTCCCAGGCAACATGAGCCCAGATGTGCTCAGTCGAGGAGAAGCAGGTGCTCTTCCTACTGGGGGCTTCTGCCACAGCTGTGACACTGTTCTTTGCCCCTGTGCCCTCGGACATCCCCTCTCCAGGCTTTTTTTTCATCCAGCTTGGCAGTTTCACCCAGGATTAGCCTAGCATGGTTTACTCAGGTATGTTACATTCCACTCAGACGTGGGTTCTTAAGGCTTGGTCTTCACTTCACTGAGTACATTTCAGGGAGCAACAACAGTAGTGATAGTAAGTGCCCTGTTCTGAGGCTATGGGCCAGGTACACCATTCTAACCACGTCACATGTATTAATTGTTCAAGCCTCGTAATAGCCCTAGGAGGTGGGTACTCTTATCCCCATTTCACAGGTTAGAAAACTGAGGCATAGAGAGCCAAGTTATTTGCTTAAGTTTGTACACCTAGAGAGGTGGCAGAGCTGGGATTTGACCCCAGGCATTCTGGCTCCACAGACTGTGGCTTACCCACTGTACTATTCTACGGAGTCCCCACCTTTAGAAGGAGGGTCTCTGCCTCTCCCTGACACTCCCCCACTGGCTGCCCCTTACAGGGGCCCCATCCTCCCTGCTCTTTAAGGGAGACAAATAGCTAGTCAGAAACTGCCACAACTCTAACTTTCATATCTGTAATGACTTCACCTGGTTTTATTTCAGGTTGCTGCAGTTTTTTTTTGTTTGTTTCTGTTTTTTTTTAATATCTATTGGGGCACCTGGGTAACTCAGTTGGTTAAGCATCTTCAGCTCAGGTCATGATCCCCACATCCTGGGATCAAGTCCGTAACTGGTTTCCTTGCTCAGCAGGGAGCCTGCTTCTCCCTCTCCTTTTCCCCTTGCTTGTGCTCTGTCATATAAATAAATAATATCTTAAAAAAAAAAAAGATTTATTTATTTGAAAGAAAGCAAGTGAGCAAGGGGAGGGGCAGCGGGAAAGAGAGAATCTCAAGCAGAGTCCCCACTGAGCCCCAGGACCCTGGGATCATGACCTGGGCCAAAACCACGAGTTGGACACCCAACTGACTGAGCCACCCAGGGTGTGCCAAGTCACCGCAGCTTTTAGCCCTAAAACTTCTCTCATCCAGGCTGGGTCAGTCTGCCTTCCTGGGATCCCGGCATTCATTTCCAGAGCTCCTGCTGCGGTGACTTCATTCCAGGGGCCAGTTAGCAGTCAGGCTGAACCTGCCCTCCTCCTCCGCAGAGCTCACTGGCAGCCTCTCACGATCTCCCACGAAGCTCCTGTGCCCTGCTCCCCCGACTGCACCATGCTTCTGTCTCCTAAAGGACACTGCCTGCCTATTTTAACACGGCCAGGCATGTGTTTTCTTTTCTGAGCCATAAAATTGTGGAACGGTGGGGTTAGGAGGAACCCTGCAGATTATCCAGTTTAACTGCCCCTTCTATAAGGAAAGAGGTGACACTAGTCGAGTAGACCAACTGAGGTCTTGACACAGCAGCAGGCACAAATCCTCAGGGTCATTCTGTGGGTTATTGCGAAAGGACCTCAAATCTGGCAGATAATCGAATATGTGACCCAGTAAAGAAGAATATCTCTATGTCTAATGTAGTTTTAAAGGCATCGACTATTATGGTCCTGCGCTCTGCCAATACTGGGAATTGCTAAAAGCCATTCCAGGAATCACCTCCACCTCTCTGAGCTAATCTGGGAAGCACGTCTATCACCCGTGACAAGGCCCTCTGTGCCTGGCTCCTGATAACTAAATTAGACTTCATGCCCTCGATATCCTGCTCCACCTCAAGCACATTATCAAAATTGATCGCTTACCCCAGCACACGGCCATTCCAGCCCCTGGTGCTCATTTATCCTAGGACGTCACCTATGTTACTGGGTGGCAGAAGCCGTGGCTTTTCGACAGCGGCCTGTGGCCCCCTCACCTCAGCTGGTGTCCACTCCCAGGAGCCTACCCTCCCCTTTTCCTTCTGAAGTCCTAACTTGGGCAAGTTGGGGCCTGTCTTTCCATCCACCCGCTGAACAGACTTCTGTTCTTCAACCACTTCACGCCAATTACAGAGACGCACAGCTCAGGGTCACGGGGAGCTGCTGCTGCTCTTGAGAACACCTACGTTATTAGCTAGAACTCCGGAGAACATTCGACCTTCCTTGGCTCTTCCCCCGCTGCTTTTAAAAGATACATATGCCCATTAAAAAAGAAAGAAAAAGGAAACCCTTCCATTCATAAATGTGCAAAGCAGAGAAAGAAAAGCCCCCAGCTGCCCCCAGCGAGAACAACTGTGAGCAGCTCCAGGCCTGTCCCTGCAGACGGCAGAGCCTCGCAGTCCGTCTCCACGATCCCCAAGTCCCCATTCCCCTTCCCTGGGCCTCCTGGAGCAGTGGACTAGCTTTCTACCACCTGACACACACCCTCAGTCTTCTTCACATCCCCAGCCCAGGCTTCCAGGACGCTGCCCCACTCTCCCTGGCCGCCCCCTTGGGCTCCTCGAGAAGGTGTGCCAGGGTCAGGCCAGACCTCTTCTCTCCTCTGTCCACACCCACCTCTTTAGGGGGTTCATTTACTGTCCTGGCCTTAAGGACCATCTAGCCAGGGGTGTGTGGGTGGCTCAGTGGGTTAAAGCCTCTGCCTTCAGCTCAGGTCATGATCCCAGGGTCCTGGGATCGAGCCCCACATCGGGCTCTCTGCTCAGCAGGGAGCCTGCTTCCTCCTCTCTCTCTGCCTGCCTCTCTGCCCACTTGTGATCTCTGTCAAATGGATAAATAAAATATATATATATTTTTTAAAAAGGACCATCTAGCCAAAGGCCCCTCAACATACATATCCCGCCCAGACCTCTCTCTTTTGAGCTCCAGGCTCGTTAAGATTTGCCTACCTAGCTCTCCATTTGGGTGTCTCATGGCATTGCAAATCTGACATACCCAAAACTGAACTCCTGGAAGTCCTCCCTAAACCTGCTCCTCCTATAGCCTTCTCATGAACTCAGTCATCCGGACTCGTACCTTTCTGTCCTGCGCTATACCCAGTTCATCAGGAAATCCCATTGGCTCTATTTGCAAAATATATGCCCACCGTCTGCCCTCTTGTCACATCTCACTGCCACTGTGCAGGCCCAAGCCACCCTCATGTCTCCCCTGGAGGATTCTAGCAGCCTCCTGGGTGGTCTCCCTGCTTCCACCTGTGTCCATACCTACTGTCTCCGTAGAAGCCAGAGTGATCCTTCGAAAATTTAAGTCAGATCATGTCCCTCCCTGCTTAAGGCCTTCTTAGGGCTCTCCATCCACTCAGAGTAAAAGCCCAACTTTACAGTGGCTCTGAAGTCCTCTGTGATCTGGATCCCTTGTGACTTCTCTGGCTTCACCTTTTCCTCTTCTTTGTCTGGACCCCTGTGCTCCAGGCCACACTGGCCACCACTGTGATTCCAGAAGTAGCCAGTCACACCGTTGTCTTCAGGCCTTTGCGCTGGCTATTCCCTCTGCCTGGACACTCTTGCCCCAGATGTCCATGACTCACTCTTTCACCATCCCCGAGCCTTGGCTCAAACATCACCTTCTCAGTGAGCCTATCCTACTTGTTTTGAAACTGTAAACTGTCCATTCCCTACCCCCTAATAATCTCTTTATCCTGCTCTACTTCAAAAAAAAAAATCACTTAACAATTTGTTTAATTTACTATGTTCTTGTTTATTGTTAAGTCTCTTCCCAGCTAGCATATAAGCTCTGTGGGAATAGAGATCTCTGACTTACTTCCCAGTACATCCTATGCCTTCAGTAGTGCCTAGCACACAGCAGGCATTCAGCAAATGCTTGTCAATGAATGAATAAAACATCCTGTCCACATGCTCTGCAGCGTTTCTGGCCCTAAGACCCTTTCGTACACTGAAGAACTCTGGGGCCATTCTGCCCACCAGGAGCGGCAGACTCTTCTGAGCAGCCTGTCTGCTTCCCTCTTCCCAGCCACGTACCTGCCGTGGCCCCGTCTATCTGTGCAGCCCCACGGACGGGGTAACTCCCACTCTGATGCTCATCCTGGCCCAGGCTGGGCTCCTGGCCACTCACCTGGAAGTCCTCCTCATCCAAGATCTCTTTTCTCCACTTGATCAAGAAGGCTGCACACACGTAGAGATGGAAGTGGGAGAACCCTTCTGGTTCAGACTGGGAAGGGAAAGAAGAGTTAGGTCTCCAAGGCCTGACAAGGGGCTGGCTCTGGGCCTCTCGGTTCCGATCCTGCTGCGGCCCAGCACTCCTTTCATGGCTGGACACACACAGAGGCCCGAGCAGATCCTGCAGCGGCCCTGCCCACGAGACTGAGGCCGACACAGAAGCAGGAGGCGGTGGGAGAACCCCCGAGCAGGACAGGCCAGCAGGGTAGGGAGTGGGGTGCCCCGGGCACAGCCTGGTGCGGAGCAGGCTGGGGCCCCTTCATACCTGGTACGTGTCCCACAGGCGGATGGTGCAGCGAAGGGGAAGCTCCCGCATGAGCAGGTTGTTCATCCAGCGGAAGGCAAACTGTAGGTATTCGACCTCGTACCTCCTGAAGTGATTATGTACCTGCTCTGAAACAGCAAGCGTTGTTGGCCCCAAGGGCTCAGCCTAGGGGACTGGACCCTGAGAGGGTCACAACACAAAGGCAGTTTTCATATCTCTCTCCCCGCTCCTCCTGGGGGCACCAGACACGGAGGGGCCAGAATGACATCGGACCATCCCTATGTTTGCTACCACCGTCTCACAGCCATGCTGCCTGGTTAGCGCAGCCCCACACACAGCGAGACCATTTCAACACCCATATTCTAGGTACCTCTCTTCCCTCACAGGCCTGCTCTCACCAGAAAGCGGCAGCCGTGAGGTCCACTTGGCTGCTTGACCCTAATAACTCCTGAGAGGAGAAGACAGAATGGAAAAGAACCATGGGGGTCACCTTGGCCATCCTCCTCCTCCCACCAGGGAGGACTTCCTCCTCAGTAGCCCTACAGATGGCAGCCAGAGGAGACTTAAACACTGCCAGAGAAAGACGTTCACTGACTCCCTCAAGGGCAGCCTCTCCCATTGATGTATTAAGTGATTAACCAGCAGGTGCTTCGCTGTGTTCAGTAGAAACTAGCTCTTCCTGACTCCCACCCTCGGTGTCTGTGCAGCGCGCTAGAACAACCCCAAACCAACCGATCCCTATTCTCGTGACAGCCCTTTCAACAGTGCTCAACAGCATTTTTTTTTTAATTATTATCCTTCTCGGTTTCCTAATCTATAAAATGCAGATAATCATTCATACCTCTGAAGGTTTGGGGGAGGACAAAATGAGAAAACCAAAGTGCTTACAACAGCACCTGGCATGTGGTAAATATGTAATATAATTTTTTGAAGGAATAACTAATAGCAGTGGTTATTTCTGGGGAACAGAATTTAAGGAAGGGGGAGGATGTTTATTTTTTATTTTGTGTTTTTCCAAATTGTTTTAATTTTTCTAATGCGTATTACTTCTATAATTCAGTGAAACAATAAAGACATATACATTTATAAATCCCCTATCCTCAAGTACTACGCCTTTACTGATCAGGTATTTGAGAGGGCAGAAAAAACAAGGAGAGGGCAGACGGTGGCAGAAACTGCAACCTCTGCCCTCTGCAACCTGGGAGGAGGGATGCAGGAGAGCTGGATGTGGGCCCTGCACTGGGGCTAATGGCTGGGTCAGGGCAATGAGACAAAGAGGAAAAAACATCCTATAGACAATGTGTTGGAAATAACTGCAAATCAGCAAACAAGACAGGAAGACTGAGATCCTAAGTCATAAAAGGAAACTGGAACAAATCAGGGAAGGTTTTCGGGAAAAGAGAAGCTGGGGAAGACAGAAAGATACACAGTTTTTGATGGGGTTGGGGGTGGGGGACATTGCTCTGGTGAAGCACAAAATTCAGATAAAAAGCCAGGAATGACATTTCTTAGTTGTGTAGTATCTGGTGGAATCCTAAAAAAGCTTTACAACTTGGCTGGTGCTACAGAGCCCACTTAGCAGAAGATCTCGATGTGAGGTTCTAGGCTATCTTTATGAAACTTAATTCTGAGGTCTCTTGCTGGGTCTCAATTTCATCAGGACTTCCCAAGTTGGCTTTTAGCTCTAGAGTGTGTGATCCCAAGCCAGAGCCAAGGAATTACTGTGAGGCTCCTGCTCCTCAAAGACACCCTGCTTCAGAAAGTGCTATGTCTCCCTCCCTGCTCCCCACTCAGCTCAAACAGGTCATGGGGAGCTGTGGAAAAGGCCTGCTGAGATATCAGCCAGACTTAAAGACCATACAGCAGGCCTAGGAGTCCTAAGTGATGTCACCATGTCAAGGACAAGGTTGGACTACAGGCTTGCTGCTAAATGAAAGCAATGGGGAGCCACAGGAGGGTTCCGAGCAAGGGAGAGACAAGACGAGGACAGTGCTTTTGAATGATGCAGTTGTGTGGCAGAAGGTTTGGAAGAGGAAAGAATGTGGAGGCAAGTTCTTCTAGAAGGAAGCTTCAGAAATCCAGGCATGCTGGACCAGAGCTGTGGCTAGGGAAATGGAGAAGTAAGGGTGAATTTGGAAAGAAAAAAGAGGGGTTGGTTAAGGGGGGAAAAGGCGGGGGGAAGTGAATGTGAAGGAAGATGCTGAGAGAGAATTGACAAAACCTGGTGACAGGAAACAAAGGAGAAAGAACTTGAGGTGCCAGCAAGCTTTTCCCTCCCCTTCCCACCGAGATGCAGAAGAATGCAGTGCCGCCAACGGCAGAGTTGGGGAGGCTCGTGGCAAGGCAGGGTGCTGAGGAGAGGCCCCCAGCACCCTGGCTTGTGTCAGAATCATACTGTGCTACTGCCAGAGAGCTCCCCCTCCCCCAACCTACCATCAATCCGGCTGACAAGCTCTTCCAGCGCCTTGACCTTCTTCTGGATCCCTGGTTGTGCAAAGGTGTAGTTATCCTGCAAATGACAGAGAGGCCAGGATGAACAGCGACTCCAAAGCGTGCTACCATTCTCAAGTTCATTGAAACACGTTTGAAAAGCACAGGCGGTTTTTCCAAAGCTGCTACCAGTGTTCTGAGGAACAAAGGAATCAACAGAACAGCAGGGTGTGGGGAGAGCCTGACAGAGCCTTGCAATATGGGGCACACCACCTGGCTTGGGGTGTAGAGTAGAAAGGAGCGGCACACTCTGAGGACAAAGCCAGGGGAACACAGAGACTTCCTCAGACTCCAGGGGATGCTAGGCCACTGCCTTTTGAAAGCTGTAAAGCTAAAAAAGAGGTGAAGATGGATGGACCGAAACAAGGAAGAGCCATCCTGGATGGGCGACCCTGCCTGCTACAGAAGGGTAAGAAGGTACTCGAAGGCTTGTGGGAGCCCCTGGACCCAAGCCACTCACAAGGGCAGATCCAGCTCACCTGGATCCCATCTAGCAGCTTGCTCATGCACCAAAAGCTGTCAGCTTCAATGCTTCGAAGCATGTCCTGAGACAAATTGGTCACATCAAAGTTCTCCACATCTTCTTCTATAAAACAAAAGGTGAAGAAGTCCAGAGGTCTTCTCTAAACAATGGGGAAAGACAGAGTCTAGTATCTTCAACGGGGTCCTTAAGGCCAAGGGAGAGCTAGGCTAACCTGATGCCCAGGAACAAGGGCCTGACCTCCTCCTCCCCTGGTCAGGTGGGCAAGCATGTTCCAGGAAAGTTCTTGAGAACATCATTACAGCATGGAACAGGCCACTTCTCACACCAATCCCACTGGGTCCAACATACTTTTCTCTTTTGCATTTGTTCATTCAGTTTTAGAAAAAGGCATTTCAGGCCTCATGTTCAATGAGCTATACCCAGACCCTTGGAGATGGTCTGGAAAAATTCTTTGATTTCAGAAATTCAGTAAGCTGTCTGGCATACTCACACTTGTATACATAGTGAGAACGCTGGGAACCAGATGGCCCCTGTGGTTCATTTCAAAGACCAAATCTCCATATTCTGACAAGGCAGACCTACTGTCTCACCACTCAGAAGTGAAGATGAGTGCATGACAGCAGATGGCCCAAACCTGGGGGGGCTTCTGGGATTTAATTTCACCAAGTTGGTAGTTCTTAAATGGGATTCCATAAAATATCAAAACGATAGGATACTCCAAAACAAGGGGGTTCCACAGACAAATATGGTTGAGAAATGGTGTTTCACATATCTTCATCATGGAGATTCCCAAAGATCATAGCATACAGAAGGACATGAGGAGTTATAACAAATTCTACATTAAGTAAATTGGTTTAAACCTATTTATCCAACACTTTCCAGGCTTCTTTAGCCATGGGACCTCTTGTAAAGAAGAGCATCTATTAGCTTCTCATGGAAACCCCACACTAACGATAGTGAGAGGTAGTCTCTCTGGTCAGAGATCTAAGTGGGGACATCAAGAGTCTTCTAGAACCCTGAAGAAGGAAAAGGCCGTGGGAGGTTCCCGTCCTGCCACAGAAGTGGAAGTACTAAGAAAGGCTCTCTTGCCTGACAGGATGGGCCACCTCAACCCACAGGCCCTGTGTGCCCGGCCAAGGCCACATGTGAAAATGCTCAGGCTTGAGTTCTGTGACAAAAGCAGCTTTTCTCCTTAGACCCAGAGCCCTATTTTGAAAACAGAACATTCATTGCAGTCCCTGGTGCTGCAGAGACACAAACATCTGACAAAATGTATTCAGAATCTAGCCCTTTTCATTTACGAGAATTATTACTAAGACCTATGACTGAACCCCCTTGGGACAATGTGTAAAGTTCTCAGATTTTCATCCTGTATAAACAGCATTTTTTTAATGGACATCAGGGGCTAGAAAAACCCTTCTGGGGAGGGTGGGGTGCTTTGTCAGAAAAGCTATAATGCTAGAAACAACCTAAAAGTCTGACTCAAAGTGTGGCCACAGTTAATCCATGCCAAGTGCTAACAGTGGTGCCTAGCACATAGTAGGTACAATACAATTTCTTTTAGGTGAAGTTTATTTAGAATTTGTAATGACACAGGAAAGTCACAGTTTTAAGGGAAAAGAGCAAGATACAAAATTATTTATGGTATACTCTCAACTCTCAACTACTGTACATACAATATTTATGTGTGCTTATATAAGCACAGAGGAAGGACAAAATACATCACAAGGCTTACAGTGTTTATTCCCTAGGTAGTAGGAATAAAAGATTTTTATTTTCTTTAAGCTTTACTAGACTTTTCAAAATTTCTATAATAAGCATAATTTTTACAGTCAGTAAAAAAAATGCACATTATTTCAGGAAAAAAGGGTTCACTACCATTGACTACACCTGCCTTTTATCACCAATAAGGATTTTGTAAACTAACACTAAGCTTGCAGAAACTAAGACTTCAGATAATATATAAAGGTCCACTAGAGAAATCACATTAAAAACAAAAACCTTCCAAGAAATATCTTTCCCCGCTTACTTCAACACTTACTGTGTGCCATATACATACTATGAATTTAGATAAATATCGCTGAGCTCTAAGTCCCAGTTCAGAATCTTCCTTTTTCTCTTTGCTTCTGTATTACATTTCTGAGATGTTCCCGTGGGGCTGTGCATACCCGAGGTTCCTTGTTCCACACATGCCTCCACCACTTTACGTATCCACCCCACCCCAACCCAGGGATGGACTCCTGGGCACCTCCAACTCCCACTACCACAGACAAGTCTGACCCACATGTTCCACCAGCCCACTCTCCAGGGTCGGGTCAGCAGTGTGTGAAGACAGTGCTATTTCCTTGAGTGACTACGGCTGCTCCAACCCACTGTCTTAGGCAGCAACCCCCTCTTTATGAAAGAAGAGGTTATAAGAAAACTGTGAAATCCACAAGAAAGGCTCCAGACAAAAATCCCTCATGCTACTCCCACACACATTTCCCAAATGAACATCCAGGGCTCTGTAAGAATTTGAGGAATCTTTGCCAACTTGGGCACTCTAGAATTCCGGAACACTTCAGTGGAAAGAAAAAAAAAACTGGGAAGGGTAACGAGGAAGAAAGAGCGAGGACCAGCCCTGGCAGCCTGTGGGTTTTTTGTCAGGCAGAACAGTATGGGGCTGAGTATAGACTTGGGGGCCAGACTCAGACCCTGGCTGTCACTCACTAGGTATGGGGCTTCAGGCAAAGGACTTTACTTTGGTGCTCAATGCCTCCTCTGCTAAGGTGGTAACATACTACTGGTAAGTTAATACACAAAGGTGCTGACAACCGAACCTGGCACAAAAGCAGCGTCGTCTAAATGTTAGCTAGTGTCATTGTCATTAAACAAGGAACAAATAATCTTGTATCTCTTTTTAAGCCCCTGTTATTTTGGATCTCTGTTATTTGCAGCCAAATCTAATCTAATCCCAACACGTACCTTAAAAAATAAGTAAATTTTCAAAGCTTTCCATCTCCACCAATTGGCGTAAAGGAGGAAAATCTAACAACGTGAAGTCTTAAGTCGGTAAGATGCTCTACCAATTCCAGTAACTCTCAGTAACTCTACCAATTCCAAACCTTGAGCTGTCCAGGGAGCAAAGGAACCAAGAGACAAGTTGCTGATTTGGGGGGCTCCTGTCTCCCCGTGTGCTGCCCGGATGCCTGGCTTGCCCATCAGCTCACAGACAGTGAGTTCAGCAGCCTTTCAGGGAGTGGGAGGACAGTTTAGTTCTAGTGTTCTGCCTGCTGGGAGGATAAAATTCACACATTCAGTCAAAAACTGTGAGCTGAGTGCACCGGCAAAAAGCAGCCGAGAAAGGGAGGCCCAAATGCTCTCTGAAGAGCTCCATTCAGCATAAACAGTCTGTTCAGAAGGATCATTAAACATTCCACTTGAGAAAATTCAACATATAATTGAAGCTGGAATGGGAAACCAAGCCAGCAAGGGAGTCTTGAATGAGGGCAGCGTCTTTGGTTGTCATTACAGAGCAAGCAACAGCCAGGACCCGACTGGAGGCAATGAGATTTTAAGGATATTTTATGGCTATTTTAAAAGGCAAAGCATCCAAAAAGAGGAAGCCCAAAAGCCCTTTATAAGAATCAAATTGCCCACTCCGGGCTTGACGAGAACATGCCCATTTATTAGCGGATATAATGTACTTGAGTGGTGACTTCAGTCGAGTGTTTATTTTTCTGTGAACTCCACGTCCTGGGCCTGAAACCAGCCCTGTATATGCCTCAAGTACTCCCGGACAGCTCTGGGAAGAACTGGTTGTGCTTAAACTGACAAGAGTAACTTGTCTCGGGGCGCCTGGGTGGCTCAGTGGGTTAAAGCCTCTGCCTTCAACTCAGGTCATGATCCCAGGGTCCTGGGATTGAGCCCCGAATCGGGCTCTCTGCTCAGCAGGGAGCCTGCTTCCCCCTCTCTCTCTGCCTGCCTCTCTGTCTACTTGTGATCTCTCTCTCTCTCTCTCTCTCTGTCAAATAAATAAATAAATAAATCTTTAAAAAAAAAAAAAAAGAGTAACTTGTCTCTTCGCTGCTCCAGGCACTTCCCAAGAACCATCTGTGATTGCAGGGCAACTTCTAGATTTTGTGATCTGCTGGGTCAGAATGATTCAGCCCGACTGGCAGACAGGAGAAGGTTCGAGGCATCAGACTGCAGCCTGTTCCCCGAAGTCTCTGGTTTACCTGATTCCTGTCTTTATTTTTTTAAGACTAGACACATAAGAATACCTCATGTAACGTTTTCGGGACACAAAAGTAAACTGATGAAAGGAAAAAAATAAAATCAGGGCCATACATCTAAAGAATCTCATAAAATAAGAACTTAAATATCTCATCCAGGAAAACGCCGCTTTAAGGAAAGTGTCAAGGAATTCATCTGATCACCTGTATGTAATCATTTTTAAGTGCTATATAAACATATTATTGGGGAGCCTGGGTGGCTCAGTCAGTTAAAAGCGTCTGTCTGCCTTTTGCTCGGGCTGGGTCCTGGGGTCCTGGGATCGAGCCCCACATCGGGTTCCCTGCTCAGTGGGGAGTCTGCTTCTCCTTCTGCCTCTGCTCCTCCCCATGGCTTGTGATTTCTCTCCCTAATAGATAAATTTTTAAAAATGTACTATTGGGCACTGTTCATCTAGCATTTTTGGGTAAGCATATGATGGCAGCAATGGGATGAGGATGCCACTGAAAACCCTAGTACGGAGAGGGTGTAAGGGCTCCTGGAAGGTCAAACTACCTGAAAGAGAAGGAAGAGTGAAGAGAGTTGGTCTCCTCCAAGGTGAAGGTCAGGGGAAAGACTTCTGAGGCTCCTACAGAGCAGACACATGCAGGAGGCGGTTCTGTTTCATGAGGACCGTGTTACAGACCGTGAAAGAGGAAGCATACTGTCTCAATGCTGACCAGGGAGCCCTTCCTGACACTGTGCCTATCAGTCAGTGAGGTGACTACAAGGTAAGGATTGACTCAGAACGATACATGACCCCTGGCAGGGGAGCAGCCTCAGTATACGTGTGTCATGATACCCTGGTTAAAATTATTCTTAAAAACCAACATACTGCCACATTTTCTCCATTTTCCTCAGGTTCCTGTATTACTCTTAACTTTTATTTAGCAAACATTCATGACTGCTGGTTAACTCAGCCCCTCGGCACATGCTGTTGGACCCCATATTGTATAAAACCAGACCACAGGAGTATTCAGGTTAAAGGGGCAAAAGAAGGGCCAAGTCCAGCACACACTTCTCCTTCTAGGACCTGCCCAGAGACCACCCACAGAGATAGGCAGTGTGGCACCAAGACACCGTGGATGTGAACAGGCTCTAGGGAGTCCAGGGCCCCCACTGTCAGCTGCTCAGAGGCTTTTCATCGAGGCTTAAACATCTTGCATATGTTAGCTCTCATAACTTGTCCTCGGTTACAGTTTCTCCCTTATTCTGGGTCAGATGCCAGAGAGACAGAGCCAGCAGGCAGGCACGCACATGCCACTCAGCTCATTGCCAGGGAGAGAACAGGCGAGGTCTGAAAGTCCCACAGATGATAAGCCACAACTAGCCCTTGGAGAACTTCCCTCCTACGAGACAGGACATCCAGCCCTGGACATCCCAGCAAACGCACACAGCACTCTCAAGTGTCAGCTGAAAGTGGTTCAGCTCAACCCTCTGGTGGGGCTGTCCCCAAGAGATGTATGTCGCTGGGAAGAGCCTCCCGCTGGTACTTATAAGATTACTTACTTTATCTATGAAGATGAGGCCAGGAAGCATCTTGAGGAAAGCATCTAAATAAGGGGAGTGCTAATAATTTCCGCAACAACCACACTCCCCAGTTCCCTCCAAACCAACAGCATTACGATAGAAAATGGAGTATCGTTACTATATGATTTAATTTATAGAAAGTTTAGAAACAGGCAAAACTAAGCTGGGTGTTAGATGTCAGTGAAGTAGTCACCTCTGAGGGAGTAGGGACCAGAAAGGAACACGGTGCCGGGGGGCAGAGGGGGAGGACTTCGGCAGTGCTGGAAATGTTCCATGTCTTGACACAGGTGCTGGCTATTTACAGGAAACATATCAAGCTGCATGTATGAGATATGTGCTTTTTATTTATTTATTTATTTATTTATTTATTTATTTTTAAAGATTTTATTTATTTATTTGACACACACACAGAGGCAGAGAGAGCGGCAGGCAAGGAAAGGGAGAGGCAGGCTCCCCGCTGGGCAAGGAGCCCAATGTGGGACTCGATCCCAGGACCCTGAGATCATGACCTGCACTGAAGGCAGATGCTTAACCGACTGAGCCATCCAGGTGCCCTGAGATATGTGCTTTTTAAAAAGTATATTATTCTTCAATATAAAGTTTATATTTTAAAAAGCAAACAAAGAATGTCCTTTAAGCCCATAATGAAAACCCATCATTACTACAGAGGTCTGTCCAGTTTCATCCTTGGCTTCCATACCTCACGAGACAGGGAGGAACAGGATGGGCAGAGTGGGTATCACACACAGAGTAGGAGATGAGGAAGAGAAGGAAGCCTCCTGGGAACGGAGAGCACGTATAACCCCAAGAGCCAGGGACCAAGACATGGCAGCGGAGTCCATGATCCCTGAATATGGGGGGTGGGGGGAGTTCTTACCAACAACTCCTTTTCTCTGAAAATCTGAGTACTATCAAAAAGTAACTGCACGTCTCACCTCTCACCTCCTTCAGGACTTAGCGCCAATGTCCTCTCCTCCTCTCCTCTCCTCTGGATCACTGCCCTGTTTGAAACCTGCTCCTGTCACCACTCTTGCCACCCCTGCTTCATTTTTCTCTATAGCACTCATCACAATCTGGCAAAAACTACCTGTGATTTTATTAATTATCTGTTTCTGCTCATCAGAAGTCAGGTTCTATGAGGGATTTCTTTTTATGTATAATTTACATACAGTAGACTACACATAAGTGCATAGTCCCCTTTTATTTTTTGGAAGAGAGAGGGATCACGTGTGCAAGCAGGGTGGGGGAAAGGGGCAGAGGGAAAGAGAAAATCTCAAGGAGACTCCATGTTCAGCACAGGGCCCGATGTGACCCTGAGAGCATGACCTGAGAGGAAATCAAGAGTCAGACACTTAACCAACTAAGCCACTCAGGTGCCCCCACAGTCTGTTCTGACCCATATATACATCTGTGTAAGAGACACCTCAGTCCAAATAGAGAAACCCAGAAATTTCCTCATGCCCCTTCCCAGTCTCCAGCCAGTCAACCACTGCTTTGATTTCTATTGCCATGGATTATTTTTGAACTCCATTTAAAAAAAATGGAATCACACAGGGATGTCTGGGTGGCTCAGTTGGTCGGACGTCTGACTTTGACTCGGGTCATGATTCCAGGGTGTTGGGATCAAGTCCCACATCGGGCTCCTTGCTCAGTCGGGAGTCTGCTTCTCCTGCCTGATGCTCCCCTGATTTGTGCTTGTTCTCTCTCTCTCTGACAAAAAGTAAATAAAATAAAAACTTAAAAAAAAATGGAATCACATAATGTATACTTTTTTGGTATCTGACTTCTTTTGTTCAACATAGTGATTTTGGGATAGTTTCTTCCACACTGTGTTTATTGATAGTTCATTCTTTTTATTGCTGAGTACGAGTCCATTGGAATTTTCCTGTTCCAGATTATTTGGGTTGGTTTCAATTTTTGTCTATACGAAAAAAGTTGTAGTCTTTAGGAAACTGTACAGTCTTTTGGAAACTGTAAGCGTTCATTGAATAAACACCTAGAAGTAAAAGCCACTGCCTTTTGTCTACTTGATTTACTTATGGTCATATCCCCAGTGCCCAGTATAGATGCTCAATGAATACTTGCTATCCAACTCTTAGAAGAGAGAAAACTTCTGGCTAACTCAGCAAAGCACTGAAATACTGTAATTCACTGCCCTCTGGTGGCCAGCCCCAGCAAAGCCATACTAATCCCCGAAAGTCTTAGAAAGTTATAGTGACATTTTCATTCTGTCATTCATCTAGACACGTATGGAACACCTGTTTTGGACATCAGACTAAAAGCACTGGGAATATAAGATACTTAAAATAGTCTCTGGTCTCAGAGAATCCTACAATCTGGTGACAGAGAGCAGGAAGACAACACAAACGATAACCAGCGTGGTAAAGGGCTACAAAAGAAACGTACAGTGTTATGGAAGGAGCACTACTGGGGTGATGCAGGCAAGGGGAGGGCGAGGGCAAGCTTCCTTTTGTAAAGGATGCATGAGGATTCTCCCAGGGGAGAAGAAGGAAAGGGTGCAGGACAGGCTTTAGATTATACATGTCAATTTGGGACGGCTGAGTTTAAGGGGAGGGAAGGGAGCAGATCCCACAGGGCCTTGCGTAAGCTAGCTAACCTGGCTGCTTGAATCTGTACGTGACAGGGTGTTACCAAAGGGCTTACGCAGAGGAGCTGCATGGACAAGTTTGTGTCTGAATGGTGTATAAGGCAGAAAACCGGAGCAGGGAAAATATGCTTGGTCATTTCAGCATCCAGGCCTGACCCAGGGCAGTCACAGGAGAATGGAGAGGGAAGCAGACTGAGGAAACACTGAGAACTTAAAATCATCATAGCTTTGTGACTCGTCGGATATAGAAGGTTGAAACTCATGCCCAGTTCTTACCATTTCTGACTCAGGATTCAGGAAATGTTGCCTACTAAGAGAAAAGCATGGCCGGGTGTGGGGAGAAAAGGAGTTGGTGAGACACGGAGGCTGAGGAGCCTCAGGGTAGCAGAAATTGCAGGCTGTCCACAAATAATTATTCCCCTCTACTTCTTGGTGAAGGGTACTGGCCACCCCGGTTTCCAGCCTCATTTGTAGCTAGTTATGGCCATATGACTCAGTGCAGACAGAAGAGATTCAAACCCAAGCACCATATACAACCTCGGGAAGTGTCCTTAAATGGAAGGAGTATGCCCTTCTTCCTTTCTTCCTCCATACTAGATGGAATACAGACGTGATGGCTGGAGCACAAGCAGCTATACTGGATCGCAAGAAGGAAACCAGAGGCTGAATGAAAATGGTAGAACAACAAGACAGAAGAGCCTGGGTCCCTGATATCTTAGGGCAGCATAGAAGCCCTGGACTACTGACCTCTAAACTTTCCATGTGAGAGAAATAAGCTTTTCTATCTTAAGATACTATTATTTGGGGTTCCTGGTCACACGTAGCCACGCTAGCCCTAACTGATCATTTACAACATATCCAAGTGGAAATGTCACGCAGGGAACTGGACTCATAAGTCAGAGGTCTGGGAAAGACTTCCCTCCTGGGGGCTCCATGGCCATGATGCTTCTGAAAACATATGCTTCAAGTAAAACTTGAAATGGAAATCCCACTATACCGCTTCCTACAGAAGAGACAAGGGAAAGTGATTTAATACTGTTTCATTTTGTACTGACAGAAACCAGCAGACACCACTCTGTTTTTGAAAACAAGATCACGACCGTGTCTCCTTTAGCACCATCACCCTGGGCCCAGGGTGACCACACCGTTGCCTTATCCGTAGGGGACCCACCTCCCCATGGGCAGCTGGCTTCAGCAGATAAAGAAGCTGCCTGGGGGCCAGGCTAGCAAGAGACAACTTCTCTGTCAACTCAGAGGGAGTCACTTTCACAACAAACATGACACACCACAAAATAAGGTCAGGTGCTAATTTACAGAAGTGACAGTGGTGGGACCGAGCAGATCGGGGAAGAGATACAGAAGAAGCTCTGATAGAGCAGATCCTCCATGCTACAGTTCAGGGAGATGGGGCCGTGGGGGAAGGTCCCCGTGGTGGGACCTGCCCAGGATGACAGGGCAATAGTCTGGCTTATCCCACAGGCAAAAGATACCTGAGGTCCCCTGCTTAGAGAGTATCACAGCAAGAGCCTTTACAGCAGCTCCTTATTAGGACATGACACCATTAGAGAAGGGGAGAAAAGCAGCATTATTACCCAGACAGGAGAATTCGTCTCCTTTTATTTTTTAACATAAGCTCTATGCCCAACATGGGGTTTGAACTCATGACCCTGAGATCAAGAGTCACATACTCTACTGACTGAGCCAGCTAGGTGCCCCAAGAATTTTTCTTGAAGGCAACAAACAATGTTGCATCTCTGTTCAAGAAAGATCTTGAGGCTGAAGAGAAGTCTGAATGCCTTACTTCTTTAAAACTTAATTTATATACCTCAACTAATTAATACATACATAAAATGTGGTATATCTATGCAATGGAATATGACCATCAAAAGGAAGGAAGTACTGACAGAGACTACAACATGAATGAATCTCAAAAATGTGGTAAGTGAAAGAAGCCAGGCACAAAAGACCACATACTGTAAGATTCCATTTATATGAAATGTCCAGAAAAGGCAAACCCATAGAGACAAAGTAGATTAGCAATTGTTTCGGGGTAGAGGGGATGGGAAGCTTGGGGGTGATGACTAAAGGATTCAGGGTTTCTTTGGGGGGGGTGATGAAAATGTTCCAAATTGATTGTGGTGATGCTTACACAACTCTATATACTAAAAACTACTCAACTACACATTTTAGTGGGTGAATTATATGGTATATGAATTACATCTCAATAAAGATGCTACAATAAAAAGAAGCCCACAAAACTTAACTTATAAGTTTATTGTAACTCCAATAAAAATTCTAAAAGGTTCCTACTTCCTGAATTTGGCAAGTTGATTCTAAAGTTCTTGTGGTGGGGAGAAGACATAAACAGACATTTCTCCAAAGAAGACATACACGTGGCCAACAGACACATGAAAAAGGCACTCAACATCACGCACCACCAGGGAAATGCAAATCAAAACCACAATGAGATATCACCTCACACCTGTCAGAATGGCTAAAACCAACAACACAAGAAACAACAGATGTTGGTGAGGATGTGGAGAGAAAGGAACCTTCTTGCACTGCTGGTGGGAATGCAAACTGGTGCAGCCACTATGGAAAACAGTATGGAGGTTCCTTGAAAAATTAAAAATAGAACTCCCCAGTGATCCAGGAATAACACTACTGGATATTTACCCAAAGAATACAAACACAGAAATTAAAAAGCATACATGCACCCCTATGTTTATAGCAGCATTACTTACAATAGCCAAGATATGAAAGCAACCCAAGTGTCCACCAATAGACGAATGGATAAAGAAGATGTTGTGTATGTATATACACAATGGAATATTACTCAGCCATAAGAAGGAATGAAACCTTTCCATTTACAATGACAAGGATGGAGCTAGAGGGTATTATGCTAAGCGAAATCAGTCAGTCAGAGAAAGACTGATACCATATGATTTTGTTCATGTGGAATTTAAGAACAAACGAAACAAATAAGCAAAGAGAGAAAGGGGGCAAACCAAGAAACAGACTCTTAACTGTACAGAACAAACTGATGGTGACCAGAGGGGACGGGCTTGGTGGGGGGGGGGGATGGATGAAACAGGTGATGGAGACTGAGCAGGGCACTTGTGATGAGCACCAGGTGACGTGTGGAAGTGTTGAATCATTATATTGTGCACCTGAAACCAATATTAAATATAAATTTAATTATAAATATAATTATAAATGTAATAAATTTATATTAATTTAAATATAAATTTAAAATAAAATTAAAAAAAAGAAAAAAGTAGATACATAAAGTTCATATGGAAGAAGAGCCATGACAAGTTTTTAAAAAGGATGATGAAAGGGCCCTGGAATAATGACAAAAACACACTATAAATCTCAAAACCCCAAGCTCTGTGCTGCTTGCATAGAAATGGAGATAAATGGAACAGAATAAAGAAGTAGAGCTGTGTAAATAAAGGAATTAGTATTATATTATGAAGAGGCCTGTCATAGCAGCGAAGAAAGGATGGTTATTTATAAAGTGTGCTGAAATAATGAACCACTGGGTTGCACAGGAACTTTAATCTCAACCCTCACCACACGGGAAAGCAAATTAATAATGAAATTTTAAAAGCTAAATGTAAAAACAAGCCCATAAAAAAAGAAAACACGGGAGCACATTTTTGTAATACTGGGGTGGGGAAGTAAAGACTTAATTTTTTTTTTTTTAAGATTTTATTTATTTGACAGACAGAGACCACAATTAGGAAGAGAGGCAGGCAGAGAGAGAGGAAGGGAAGCAGGCTCCCTGCTGAGCAGAGAGCCTGACTTGGGGCTCTATCCCAGGACCCTGGGATCATGACCTGAGCTGAAGGCAGAGGCTTTAACCCACTGAGCCACCCAGGCGCCCCAAGGAAAGACTTTCTAAGCAAGATACTGAATCTCAAAACCGACAGTTTTCGAGCACTGGTTTACTAGTCGTTTGCCAGCCCCTCCACTAAAGGACAGGGCCTGCGCTTGCTGGCTTTGTCTCTCTCCTGGGGCCCATAACAGGAGCTCATTAACACCTGCTGAATGGGCAGATTTGATTACATAAAAATTAGGAAATTCTACATAAGGAGACATAATAAACAAAGTTAAAAGACAAGTGATAGTCCTGGAGAAAAATAATATTAGGTTGAGCCATGGAAAATTCCCATTTTGGGGGGTAGGGGTAAAAATGGCTGAATTTTAGCAATATCATGTGGTGGGACCTAGTATTTTTCACACATACCAGATAAGGGATGACTACATCTAATTTACAAAATCCTACAAAACAACAAGACCAGCAATCCAACAGGGAACAAAGGTAAAGAATTTGAACAAACAGATTGCAAAGAAACAAATGCTACTATGTACCCCTCACTGGAGAGCAAGTGGAACAAAAACTAAAACACAGACCACGGGTAATTTGCCAGACTGGTGAAAAAGAATTAGATTTAGGTATCTAGCGCACCCACACATTAGTGGTCGGAGTACAAACTTCTCTGGAATGTGATTTAGTAGTACTGTTTGGCATGCTTTTAGGACTACCAGTTTCACTTCTGGGACTCTCTTTCAGAGGAACATGTATTTTTTTTTTTTTTTTAAGATTTTATTTGTCTGAGAGAGAGAAAGAACACAAGCAGGGGGAGCCTCAGGCAGAGGGAGAAGCAGGCTCCTCGCTGAGCAGGGAGCCCAATGCAGGACTCAATCCCAGGACCCTGGGACCATGACCAGAGCCAAAGACAGACACTTCACTGACCGAGCCACCCAGGGCCCCTGTTCTGATATTTTTAATGAGCATGTACTTCTACCACATTATTCTTTTAACAGGTAAGGGGCAGTAAGAAATGTACTGCCCTCTTTGGGGCACAGAATGGAGCAGAGGGAGCCATTAGAAGAATGGAAATTAAGTCAAAATACCACTAAATCATATAAAAAGGACAGGTATTAAGGTCAAAAGACCTGGGTATGAATCTGGAAAGCTCGTTAAATCTCTGAGCCTTGGATTTCTCACTTGTAAACTGAGTTGATACACCTACCTTAAAGAGATATTGGGGCCTACTGAATGAAATACAGTATGTTAAAGTGCTTTGCAAAACAGTAAAGTGCTTAAGAACCAGGGTGTTACTGGTTGGCATGGCAAAGCCCCAGGCTGAAAACCGGAAAAACAAGGGCTAAAGCTACAGACTCCCAAGGGGAGAAGAGAGGGATGGGGACTGATGGAGTAAGAGAGAGATTTAAGAGACCCATCAACCAATTAGAATGTCTGGACCCAATTCAAACAAATTATTAAACATATTTATGAGAATCAGAAAAATGTGAATGCTGACTGTATATTAGATTATACCAAGAAGCTATTATAACTTTTTAGCTGTAATAGGGCATTATGGCTGTGGGTTTCTTTAATCACTGTCTTCTAGAAGTACATACGGAAATAATTTATGGGTGAAACGATATGATATCTGGTATTGCTTCCAAATAATTCACAAAGAGGAAAGGGTGGAAATGGACAGAGGTAGGGATGGAACAAGACTGGCTGGTGAAGCCGGGTGAGATATGGAGATTAGTGGTATGATATTTTTCTACCTTTACAAATGTATGAAACTTAACCTATTTAAAGTTTTTATTTAAAAAAAAAAAAATGAATGGACCCCACCTTCATCAGTCTAGGAGGAGGTACTAAGACCCTTCTGAAGTCTGTTGCAGAAGTGAAACTGGGTGGAGCCTTGCCAAGACTGGCCCCAAGGAAGGGCGGAGAAGCCCACGCTTTACTGCATAAAGACGTGGGTCAGCAGGCGGGCTGACAAGTACTAAGATCAGAATGCAGTCACATCTATCAAAGAAAAGCAGGGTGCTCAGTGGGACCGACAGCATGGTGCCTACAGGAAGAAGAGGAAAATTTGGTACAAAGTGTAAGTGGCAGCTAACGGGATAATTAAATATCCAATTAGAACTGCAGCTGCTGCGGATTATTTGGAACTGGCTTGACACTGTTACCAGGATTTCGTGCCAGCATCTACACTTCAAATGTCCGTTAGCAAACGGCTTAATACCTTCCTAGGCTCATCCTTTAATACTATTTCAGAAAAGTGTTATTGCAAGAAGCAACCCCCAAATCCCAACTGATCAGCTGCACCGCTCTTAATAAAGTTAAACACGCAGAAATAAGCTGCCTCTGAAAGCTGACCTATTAATGTGAAGGGAAAATGAAAAGGCCTCTAGCAAAAGCTTTATTTATATGCTTTTGGTAGCTACATTTTAACTTGTCTTTCTTTTGCTTAGGATCCCCTGGTCGAGTGAGCAAGGGTGACCTAACTCCCAGGTCTGCCCTGGTTGCTGCCACTGAAAGGGACAAGGGACGGTGTCATTCAGTTGCCTTATTTTTCAGAGACTGCCTCATTCATAAAAGACCAAAACACCATCCGCTGAGGCTCATCAGAAAACAAGGAGCAAGTTGGATCAAGTGAGACATTTTTACATCTTCACCTTTCAAGGAGCTCTACTCTGGTCTACTTCTCATTAGCCCCCTGCCCTCCAGCACTGGCTTCCTCCAAAACCCACAATAACCCACCACCTCCAAAGCCTAAAGAAAAGGGTTCTAGTCCTTGCTCTGCCACCAATAAGGAGGCAGGGCATCTCATGACCCATCGGTGAAATGAGGGGATGACACAATGGTGTTCTGAGGCTGCCTCCAATGTTCTGATTCCCCCAAGAGCTCCCCCTTAACTTGCTGAGAGAACCAACACGACAGATGGGTTTTCTGGTGAGTCTCTAAGCACAAGCAGTAGAGGAAACCAGGAGGAGGGAGGAGGCCGGAGCTGTAAGAAAACCTAATCGCCCGCATAATATCTACTCATTTTATCCAAAGTGACAAACACCTAATGGGGCAAGAAGAGAAGGAGGAGGAGAGAAATAGAGGTCCTGGAGCTCTCCTAGGCCCCTTCTGCTACCTCCAATATGAGCTGGATTCTGGTGCCCCCAGCTTTCCTCCCCTACACAGCCACATCCCGCTGCTAAGATACGGTATGTGAACTCAAGTATGAAGACCTCACGTACACTCTAAAAATTCAGCTTTCGTGAAGGAGGGCCTGTGTTTGAGAGAAGTTCAAAACAATCCTAAAATGACCTCAAATAAACCACCGAACCATCTGTGTATGGCAGAACATAAAGGTATCCATTTGGCCCTTCTGTGACAAAGCAGGTCCTTTGGGTGAGATCTGTGGCCATCTCAAGAGAGAAATGAATTCCAGGCTGCTTACTGCTGTCAAAATAGGTTTAGCAGTGTACTCGAGGGCCATGATCTCTTTTTGGCAAGACATGCCTCCTGGCTGCACTCTTGGGAAAAACAAACACACTGCAGATCAGAGAGAGCAATAGTTCATTCAACTTGGTACTCATGCTTCTTACCCACATATTCTGAGAGGAAGACGACAAAGAACGGAGTGACCAGGTCATTAATTCCCTGGACATACCCACTGGCAGGGTGTCGGATGGCCCAAATAAACAGAATTCTTTCGAAGATCTAGGAAAATGAGAAAGACATGACTGTTAAATCATAGGGATACACACTCTCCCTGCACTTACCTACCTCACAATGTACCTCAGGGATGAGGCCAAATTTTTATTAAATTCTAGAACTACTGTGGGACAAACCAAGTATACAAAAATGCAGAAAGTTTCTAAGAAGCTGGCTGTTTTTAAGCAGGGGTGGAACGTTCTTGCCCTTTGTTTCTCTTTGCAGTAGGCAGTCACTGTGATCTAGAAGTGAGAAAAGGCAGGACGGTGACACAAAGGGCTGAGGAGAAGGTCTGCCACGGATGGCACTAACCAGGCCACCACACTCCCATTTGTCATTTGTAGATAACTGGTTCTCCATCTCCAGAAGCAAGATGGTAGAACATCTAAGTTCTGATACCTTTTCCAAATCTTTTTTTTATTATCACAGGATGTGGAGAGGAAACACCCTCTCCACCACACTCTCCTTTCTCCCCACTGAGATGGAAAGAAACGTAGGCCTAGATGTACTTCTAGCCCAGCCTGACTGGGAGCCAGTGACAGACCGTCAATGCTGGAAGTCACTTCGTGTATCAGGATGCAACCCAGACATTCACTGGGGATAGGACGTCAAATAACCTAATCCTACAGCTGGGAACTTGCAAACAGAGAAATCAGCCTGGGCTTCCACGGGAAAGCTGCTGGGGTTAAGTATATTAGTCACAGGAGACCAGAACCTACAGTGGGGAGAAAAAAAAGATCGTTCAGGTCCCTTTTCAGAGTCTGGCCCTGCCCCATTCAGCTACACTCACTCTGCCTTCATTAGGCCCTCTCAGTGCCCCCCACCCCTTCTTCTCTGATGCTACTTGTCTCCTGACTTCATCCTGGTGACTACAACTCCCCAGTTCAATACGTTCTTTACACTGGCTTTGACTGGGCCGCCTCATGTCTCTGGGAGCCACAGCAGAGGGATGGCAGAGCTGACGGTGACCAAAAGCGGGGGGCAAGAGAGATAAGTGGGCCTCCACAGCACATGGGCTCTGGGGGCAGACTGCAGAGGGCCTTCTCTGAGTTCAGGTGCAAGGGAGAACCCCCCTCTCCCCCAGGGAGAACAACAGCAAGGAAATGCTTGTATGGTTTTAGAGTTGGTGAGCCAGGGTAGGAGAGAAGTGGAGAATCTAGAGACACAGTAAAGGCTGTTTCCCAGCTCCCATGTTGCATCTGCCTTCCAGCTGGTAGAGGGAGCTGAGAAATACACCCACTGTCAACACTCCTGCCCTTACGGGCAGTGAGAACCAAGCCCTGCCTGGAACTGAGTTGGCTTCTCTGCCTCCACTAGACTTGCCCACTGGCTCTCTGGGGCCCAGGGAAGGGTGTGGCATCCTCATCTGTGTGAGGCCCAACACGCCAATGGAGGCCCTTTTAAATTCTTTCCTCCCTTCCTTGAAACAGAAGTTCAAACTGGACCCATCACGTTCAGGAAGATCTAAAGGAGGCCCTGCCCTGTGGCCTTTGTCTGTCCAGGCGTCTCTGTTAGGTCTGAAGGACTCACCAGGGCTTCTACTCAGTTCCTTGTGAATACACAAATCCCAACTGACTGGTTTTAACAGTGGCCAAGTACATGGAAGCTAGCGGTTCACAGTCAGGAGACGTTTGAGAATCCCTCTCCAGTAAGGATGGGACAGTGCAGACAAGTACAAGTGAAAATGCCGAAGACAAGGGAACTGAAGAGCACCAGGCCTGGTTACCAGGGAGACCAGGGAATCTTCATTACAGACAGACAGCCTGGGATAATCTTGCCTTGCAGAGAGGAGGGAAGAGGATAATCCCTAAAGGTTTTCCGTGTACCTCTTGTACTTGTGTGGGTAATTTGACTTGCTATAGTCAATTCTCAAGTATCTTTCAGATATGCAAAGCAAGTCTTTCAATATTCAGTGTTAGTTCTGTGCTCCTTGGCTGGCATTTCAAGAATTAAGTCATACTCTTTGACTACAGCCTGCTAGATGGAAAGATGATTCAAGAAAAAATGGAAAGAATATACTTTGAGTTTTCATCTTTGTATTCATGTCCCACTACTAGGAAGAGTATTTTAAACAAACTACTTTCCCTGTCTCCAAGTTTACAGTAAGTACGCACAGGTAAAAGAGAAGTAGCTGAACATCTCCAAATTAAAAGTGTGGAATGAAAATAAATAAATAAATAAATAAAAGTGTGGAATGAGCCGGGCTCAGCTGTGGGGAACAATGGAAGACATGAAAGGATCCTCAGTAGCTTTTTAGCTTCCCCTGAGCTGAATCTGGAGGTAAAATAATGGTGTCACCTTCAAAATCTTCTTTATGCTATTGGTAAGTCATGAGGGGTCCCACCGGTAAAATTATGAATATAACCTAAAGTCAAAGAGACTATTATCTTGAGCCATATTATCACCATCCCTCTCTATATGAGGGTAAGTGAAAACAGAGTTCCTTTCAGAGAGCACTTACACCCAGTGTCCTAGCTACTGCGAAGCTGTTAAGAAAATCCCTAATCTCAAGGAAGTTATAATTACTGCTTGGGTCAAAAAATAATAGTCCCACTGAGACCTTCCATGTGCTTCACTAACTTGTTAGTTCTTCCGATAGCACTACTAATTCAACTTCCCGAACAGATTTCAAATACCCGAAAGGATTTATACCAGGCACTCAAACAGGTGTGTGGACACGCATGTTCACAGCAGCATTATTCACAATACCCAAAAGTGGGAAGCAATCCAACTGTCTATGGATGGACGAATGGATTAACAACATGTGTTGTACACACACAAGGAATATTATTCACTTTTAAAAGGAAGGAAATTCTGACACATGCTACAGTACAGATGAACCTTGAAGATATTATGCCAAGTGAAATAAGCCAATAACACAAGGACAAACATTTTATGATCCTACTTATTTGAAGTCCCTGAAATATTCAAATTCACAGAGGCAGAACGTAGGATGGTGGTCGCTGGGGAATGAAGAATTACTGTTTAATAGGTGTAAAGTTTCAGGTTGGGAAGATGGAAAGAAGTCCTCATGTTGGGTGGTGGTGATGGTTGTCCAAGTGTGAAGGTACTTAATGGCATTGAAACTGTGCCCTTGAAAATGATTAAATTGGCACCTTTCATGTTATGTATACTTATCACAATAAAGACCCACACCACCCCCGCCTGATAAAGTAGAGCAAACACAGGGCTAGGAATTCTAATGTGCGAGTTCAAGTCTCATTCTGTTACCAGGGAGCTGTAAGACTCTGGGTAAGCCCCTCCACTTCCCAAAGCTCCACCTGGCCCCTGGGTTTGTTAAGAAGAGCCGGCGAGACAGCCCAAGAACGTGCCCTGCAAGGACCACAGCTCCGTATCTGGACACAAGGCACTACCGCGATCGGCTATAAACCTGCCGGCGGCTGGGGGAAGGGCTAGGACAGAGCTGGGCAGAACAGGGGCCGCGGGAGTTACAGGGGGAGAAGGGCCCAGAACATTAAGTGCTTCCCTCACCTCCTGTACAAGTGGCTGCTGGAACAACGGAATGAGCGGATTCGTCCTTGGAATGTCAATGTGAATCTGAAAAAGAGAAGTCAGGTCTAAAAACACAAATGCTGGTTTGTTCTTTCGAGAAGTTATTTTCTTCGGAACAGGGAATCGAGGGAGTAAGAGTGAGACCACACTTTATATTGAGAAAGCACTGACAGACACACCGAAAAAGTCTAGTGAAGCCCACCTGTCCATCTGGAATACATTGCCATGACAGCAATAGCTTATTGAGAGTGAGGAAACCTCCCCGAATAAACCACTCACATCAACTAGCAATAGGCTTCACAACCTAAGAGGATCAGCCACTTTTTCCTGGTGCTCTGGAGCCTGTTTCACTCTGGGCTGGCACGTACTCAACAGGTGTGATCGAAATGGGGACCCCTCCTTCAGAATCTTACTCATCAACAGTCGCCAAGGACTGGAAGGGCTCTGATGGCTGTGCTAATAAGCCAGGACGGGGAACCCGAGGAAGCTGGCCTTCAGTAACTGGCACTGAACGTCCTCACTTCTATCACCAAAGAGGTTACTACGGTCGATTTCTGCTTCAGGATTTCTCTGCACCCAGTCTAACGACCCCCAAGGACTGTGTCAGTGGCAACAGAGGCTGCTTCAGTTCCTGAGGCTTGCTGAGGACAGTTGCCAGCACCCGGCCTTCACCCCCCTTCCTTCCCTCCTCTTTTGGCAGGCTGTGGGGACCACTATGAGGGTGACGGAGCACTCCCTGCTGAGCTAGTCCTGCAGACAGACAGACAGACGGGGGCCTGAGAAGGCGCCACCGCTGCCAGAAGGACATACTGATGTCACACAGTCCAGAGGGCCTGGACCACTTCTGAGCGAGCTCATCTTTCACTCTGTGCCCCAAGACCCTTACTATTTGCGATCAGAGGACCAACAGCCTTGGCAGCATCTGAGAGTTTGTTCAAAGTGAAGGTCTCACCCTAGACCCAGTGAATCAGAATCTGTGTTTTATCATGATCCTTGGTGGGTTTTTATCAAGGTCCTAGGTGATTTGTATGCACAATAAAGTTTGAGAAGCACTGCCAGAGATTAGTGCCCCCCCCAAAAAAAATCTATTCAAAATGGCTAAAATCAGAGCTACTCATTAGAAAGAGGGGAAGCAGTTCTGGGAATAAACGTAATTCCTAATGAGCACACCAGAGCCTGCAGACTTGGAAATCCCGCACTCCAACAGTACTCCTAGGAGACACACCTGAAAATTATGACTAGTAACCAAAAAAGGTGATGACTGTACCTGTCGGTAGGTATCCTGGTGATGTTCCTCATTTCGAGAGTCATAATACTGCTCAATGAAGCCAAAATATTCCTCCCGCTTCCGCTGCAGGGTCAACTTCCTCCTCTCGGTGTTTGCGGGGAGATAGCCCTACAGACAGGACTGCTGGTCAGATGGGGACACATGCTGGTTGCATGAATCTTTAATTTTTTATTTTAGCCTGAGGAGTGGCTTGGAAACTGTCGAAGGAATGGAAGGACAACTGCCAAGAGGACAAGAGTCCTCCCTTCCTGGGTCTGGCCACCCAGTGCTTGCCCTCTCCTCCTTCAACGAGCCCCGCATGTGGGCAGATGAAGCAAGGCCAGCTTTCCCAGGGTTAGTTACCCCCATGGCCCCACGCCACATGTGCAGCGCATTCAGCTGGCGAGTACTCGAGAGCTTCCGGAGTTGGCGCGGCTGAGCAATGGATGTAGGTCAACAGGAGGGAACTGGACCCAAGTTGGGGCCTCTGAGGGCTGCGTGTGTGCAAGGTAACAGGTCCGAGAATCCCAGCAATACGGCCCCCTCTGTGACGCACCTTGTAGCGTGCCGTGGACATCTGTGCCGGTCACATAACCTTTTTCACGGTAACAGTCAGAATTCCCAGCTAAGGAAGCTGAACGGAATCTGTGACACAGCAGTGAAAACCCACAGACACAGAGCTCCTAGCAGCGGCCTCCCGCCTCGGCAAAGCTCCGGGCCAACTTCCCTCCTCACCCCGGTCTAGACCCCACTTTCCATTCCTGCATCTCCTGCTCCCCTTCTGTTCTCACCAAACCTCCTCTTCACAGCATCTGCCCCTCCTGGAGGTGGCCCAGGCAGTGGTAACACGGCTGCGGGAGCGCGAGGGGGCAGGGCTCAGAAGAGTGGCCCTTCCTCTCGAGGACCTACATCCCACGACCAGTGCCTGGAGAGCAGGGACAGTGTTTTATTCATGTCCTTGTATCCACACAGCAGCTGGCACCACGCCTGGCAAACAGCAGGCCCTTAACCATTCCTGACTAATGAATTAGCGAATGTGACCGGCTCAGGAAATCCTAGTGTCCCTACCCCAGGAGCTGGCCCAGTGCTCTGTCCTTAGTGAAAGCGGGACTAGTGCAGGCTTCTGCGGGAGGCCCACTTCTCAGCCCCACGAATGCAGAGCAGCTCTCCACTGCTCCGGTTATCCCTGCTGGAAGATCAGGGAACTCCAGGGAACATGGGAGCTGGCCCAAACACGCGCTGGGATGCCCAGCTCACTACACTCTTTCTCCCTGGTGTTGAGAACGTGAGATTGTGACTACAGGGAAAAGCTGTGCTCTTCTATACGTGTGTGAATAAGCTTTCGAGAGTGTGTTTCTCCACGCACAGAAAAAAGATGACAGTCCCACAGATCTGCCATACCCAGTGGGACTGGAGGAGTCTATGCAGTAAGATGAATGTGTCCAGACTAACCTCAGCAGGTAAGAAGGGCTGTGTGAGGCTCACGCTTCTCTACACAGTGGGTAGAACTCACCGACAGGAGTCTCCAGGTTACAGGTCGAACCTCCCTGGGAACCCCTGGCCAGCTACACTTCCTCAGTTCATCTGCAAACAGAGAACAGCTGTGTTGGATGTGCTCTTCCCACAGGGCCCTAAAACGAGCCTCAGCCGGCACTGCCTGACTCTGCCCACCATTCCAGAAAGACCGCCGCCACCAACACCAGCGGCTACTGACAAGCACAGGGAAAAAGCCCCCAACAGCAGCCCTGAGCAGCACAGTGGCCAAGACACGGCTCTGCAGTGGTGAAGCGGTCAGCTCGGAGGTCAGACTTAGAGGGGAAAAGGAAGCCCAGTGAGTGTGGATTTCAGTCCGAATCGCCTTGAGGAAGGGGAGACCAAAGCCAGGAGAGTTGCACTATGGTCTACGGGCCACAGAATCCAGTCCCACCTAATTTGGTCCCTAATTCCTAGGAACATACTTCTGACTTAATACCTGCATGTCACTGCAATGGGCACCAGATCAGGAGATGCTGGAAAAGTAAAAGAAGGAAGAATAAAGAGCAATAGCTTCCAGGTCTCTCTGGGAGAGTTCCAGTCACCAGGAGCTCCTACCTCACCCGGGGGTGCCCAGGGACTCACCTAAGTCAGTGTTGTGGCTGGAAAGAAGCTGCCGGAATTTTTCTAGGCGGGTTTTCTCCCGGACAGTCATCGGGGGCGCCCCAGACGCGTTCTGGTCCGAGATGCGGGCAACCAGGGGAATGATGGGTCGGAGAGGGAGGGACTGCTGTTTGTGCAGTGGGTTCCTCAGGCATGTATCACCTGCAATAGTGAAAGAGAGACCGGGTGGCATGTGGAGGATGGACACAAATGAGCCTTACACTGGCAGCTTGGCACCAGGCCCTCTGCCAAAACCGCGTCTGTGCCGCCCGAAGGTGCCCACTGAGGGGCGGCCGGGGACCCAAAGGAGGGAGGATGGGCTGGGCTGTCATCAACCCCTACCGAGGGGCCTTCCGTGCTGTCAGAGACTCTGGATGCCAAAGCAACTCTGAACACTTTTGTGGCCACTCTAGAGGGCAAGCAAATGTTTTCTTTCTACCTCAACTTAGAATGTTCCTTCACGCCTAATGTTGCATTTGGGGGGGGGGGCACAGCCTGAGGGCATGTTTGCCTTCCCTTTCCACATCACAGAGCACATGAGAAATGATGACATGGGAAAGCGTGTGAGATAAAAACAGGTGGCTGCTGGCCTGAAACCCCAGCCCCCACGCGGGAGCCCCAAGGGCTGAGATGAACAGGAGGCGTGGCATGACTCTAACCTGTTCTTGGCCCATCCATGTGCCCTGAACACCAGGTGAGAAGCTCTGTCCCAAGGCAATTCTGTCTGGGGAGGCTAAAGTTCCTCTGTGCTCCCACATTTCCCACCCAGAGGAACCAGGTTTTAAGCCTGCTGGGATGTGACTGAAAGAACAGGAGCACAGGCTCGAGCAGAACCATATGTCTGGTTCTAGACATTTCTAACCTAGTGGTACAGGACTGACACTGACACTGAGTCCTCACTATGTATAAGACATCGGGCGGGTCACATTTACCTGGGCTCTCTCGTTGGATTCTCACAACACACGGTAGAGAACTAGCACTCCTTTATGGAGGAAGAAACTATAACTCAGAGGGGTGAATGGTGATTTGCTAGTGAGAAGACCTGAGATGCCACTTTAGGTCTGTGTGCCTCCAAAAACCCTTATTTATTTTACTACCTCAAAGAAAACTCAGTGTTTTTGTGTTAAATTCTGATTGTCCTTCCATGGCTGTTCCCTATTCTTTAACTGTCTGGGCCTTAAAAAGCAGTAGCCACAACAAGAATTAAATGAGGGACACACACACCTAGAGGGTTGACGGAAACGCCTGCCACAGGGTATTCGGCTGGGGTGCCTTGTGTCACATGGGGCCTAGAAAACGCGCACCGCACACTGCAGAGCTGAGAGCAATGCACACTTCTGATAACACAGATTTTTTTAAAAAGATTTTTATGTATTTATTTGACAGAGAGAAGATAAGCAGAGGGAGCAGCAGGCAGAGGGAGAGAAAGCAACAGGATCCCTACTGAGCAGGGAACCTGATGCGGGACTCGATCGGGCCCCTGGGATCGAGATCTGAGCTGAAGGAAACTGCTTAGTCGATTGAGCCACCTAGGTGTCCCTCTGGTATCAGACTAATGGATGAGGCTCACAGGAGGGACCATAAAGGGAATGTTCTGGATGGTACTGGCTGCACATGCACAGCACCTTCACTGGAGGCTGTGGCAGGGCCTTCCTCACACTGGGACCCTTGGAGACCCTCAGTCACAGCACAAAGACACTTCCAAGAGCCTACAGCTATGGGCCTCCATCAGCTAACCGCGAACACCCATGTGGGCATGGCCCTGAAGGTTCAACCTGGGGCCCGGGTCAGTGATGGAAAGTGGCTGTGGAATAATTTTAAAGGCATTACGGGGACGCCTGGGTGGTTCAGTTGGTTAGGCCGCTGCCTTCGGCTCGGGTCATGATCCCAGGGTCCTTGGATCGAGTCCCGCATCGGGTTCCTTGCTCCGCGGGGAGCCTGCTTTTCTCGCTGCCTCTGCCTGCCTCTCTGCCTGCTTGTGTGTACTCTCTCTCTCTCTCTGGCAAATAAATAAAATCTTAAAAAAAAAAAAATAAAGGCATTACAGCTTAATTTCATGACCACTTGCTTATTCTGAAACTGCAGAAGTTGTTCCCTTAGAACACAAGTCAGACACACTCCAGGGCTCTGCCGTTCCTCTGCTTCCTTTTCACCCCTTACCCGCCAGCTGTTCTAATTTTCACTGGAATGATGACACTTCCCTCTCCAAGCTCAGAATGACTGGCTTCCACAAAACCCCTTAGGGCAACATTACATACAGCCATGGATGCTTAAAGGAGTACAGTGACAGTCCCCAAACATCGGATAAAGCCACCATCACCTTGACCAGTTGCTGAAAAAAAGAAACAGGAGGGGTGTCTCCTCCCACCCCACCCAACCTGATGGGCAGGGAGCTGTGACCCAGAGCCTTCAGGCCCACCTTGCTCCGTCCCTCGGAAACAGGGAAATGTCAGCCCTATGCTAGTGACTGCTCCCAGGGCTGAGGAGGCCAACCAACAGTGCCAAACGTCTGCAGCCACGAGCAGTTTTACATATGTTCATTTATTCTTAAGCCTGACCACGTCTACAGCAATGTGAAGCAACCAAACTGCATAAGTTTGGGAAAGGAAGAAGAGAATGGCAGGCAACACCGAGAGTTGGGAACTGAAGCCCCAGGGAGCCATCAAGGTGGGAGAAGCAAGTACAGCCCATGACCCCTTAGGTCACTGATGTCTGAGGGGCTCAAGCTCTCACGATTATCAGCCAATGAAAGATCTGAGTGATGCCCTGAAGAAAATCTGTTTATTTAAAAGGCATTGTGCTGAAAAGGCTGAAGCTCCGGAGGGGAGCAGGATGGACTTACTGGAATTTCTGGACAGCTGAGCGTCACTGCTGGACTTGATGACCTTGTAGCTGGCGGGAACATCGGATGTTGTTGACTGGGAGCGCTCTGGCTTCACCCTCAGCTTGCTGTGGTTTTCCAGGACTTGGGCTGCGGTTGCCAGAGCAACTTTCGAGTTTAGAGTTTGGAAAGAAGGGGAGGAAAAGTCCTCTTCCTCATCATCACCAATGTCCCAAGCATCACTGGTGTTCCGGGCAAACTCATGGAAGCTGGAGGCCTTCTTATTCTTCAACGGAACTGCGTTGACTTTGGAGCGTTCTTTGATGAAGCTTTAAGAAAGGAGACATCGTCACCAAGGAATGATCGGACACAGGACACATGTGACCACCTTCACTTGCTTGATATTAACAGTATGACAAACTACCTCGTACACAGTCTTTTTCTTTCTCAAACAAAAAACATTCACACCCACTCCTCACCTAGATGCGTCTGGACCAGCACTATGCTCCAGAGGCAGATGCAGCAAAGATGCAATGCTCACCAAATATCCCACGTGCTCCCCTACGATTCCCAGCCCCCTCGCACTGAGGGGAGGCCAGATGACTAGTTCCAGCCAAAGCGCTGAGGTGAGAAGTGAGGTAATCCCTGCCAAGCCGAAGCAGACAAGAAAAGTGTGAGTCCTCTCTGTAAGCTTTCTTCTACCATGGTGACCGGCTGGAGGTAGGGGGGCAGAGGGCGGTGCCTCCCTCACCTGGGAAACAGAGTAGCTGCAAGGAACAGGGCCTGCCCCCCTCTCCCACTTAACTCCACTCGGGACACGTAGCATGAGCAAGGAAGAAACCTTTGTTGTGTCAATCCACTGAGATTCCAGAGTTAATCTCTTACGACAACATAACCTGAACTATTGCTTAGAGTAGAAAAGAAACCACTGGCAGAACCAGAGATAATTTTAGGTAGGTCCATATGCAGCACTAAACACTGAGCTCCAGAATGAACAAGCTGTTCCTTTTTTATTCGGTTAAAGCCCTTCTGCTAGCCTAGAGGAGATGGTCTCATTTGGTGCTACACGGTCTTGAAGACTATTTTTTAACAAAGAGAGGGCAACCTCAGGGTCCACATATTTGTAAGCAACCTCAGATAGCTTAGAATTTTATTAATAAGATTGTTTTGGGATGGCTGGGTGGCTCAGTTGGTTAACGGTCTGACTTCAGCTCAGGTCACGATCCCAGGGTCCTGGGATCAAGTCCCACATCAGGTTCCTTGCCCAGCAAGGAGCCTGCTTCCCCCTCTACCTGCTGCTCCCCCTGCTTGTGTTCTCTCTCTAAAACACACACACACACACACACACACACACACACACACAAGGATTGTTTTGTTTTTTACTGTTTATTTTTCTAAAGTTACTTTCCATTTTTGGCAAGTGATAACTGGCTCTCTAATTCTAATTTATAGAAGTGATAGAGTTTACCTTAAAATACAAATCTGGGACACCTGGCTGGCACATTTAGTGAGTCATGTGACTCTTCATCTCCAGGTTGTGAGTTCAAGCCCCACACTGGGTGTAGTGATTACTTAAAGATAAAATCCTTAAAAAAATAATAAAATATAAATCTAACCATGTTTCTTAAAGAGTTCATTCTTTTAAATCCATTTGGTAAGTAATAGTACAGACTGTGGCAGAAAAACTATAAATATAGTGCATAACTAAAGTTTGGGAAATACCACATTACCTCACTGATGAAAGAGCCTAGTTCTAAGAGTTATGCAGACCATTACTACTTTCCTGACCTTTTCCTCTTTATGTCTCTCCATTAACATCTGCGAGTTCTTATTCTGGATCCAGGGGACTAAATGGCTGGGACATTTCTTCTTTTTTTAAAAGATTTATTTATTTATTTATTTTTTTTTTTTAAAGATTTTATTTATTTATTTGTCAGAGAGAGAGAGAGAGAGAGAGAGCGAGCACAGGCAGACAGAGTGGCAGAGGGAGAAGCAGGCTCCCTGCGGAGCAAGGAGCCCGACGTGGGACTCGATCCCAGGACGCTGGGATCATGACCTGAGCCGAAGGCAGCCGCTTAACCAGCTGAGCCACCCAGGCGTCCCGATTTATTTATTTTAGAAAGAAAGAGTGTGCATGTGCACATAGGTGCATGTCGGGGGAGGGGCGGAAGGAGAGGGAGAGAGAATCTTAAGCAGACTCCATGCTGACCCAGAGCCCAACTCAGGGCTCGATCTCCTGACCCTGAGATCACTACCTAAAACCAAGAGTTGGATGCTGGTTGGGACATTTCTAACTCAGTCTAACATCTCTTGAATCCCAAACTTCGTATAAGTTTACACCTGGGGACTGGAGTGCACTGGAGTAAAGACATCATCATTAAATGCCTCTGTTTCCTCCAGCAACACATAGTGACTTTAGCAGGGAAACAAAGCTCTGCCAGAAGAGCAGAAGTTCCCCCATTTCTAGGAGCTGTTTCTTCCTCTTGGGCAGAGGTGGGGGGCCTAATAAACCATCTCATCTCACTAGAGGAGTCCAATGCTTATTCAGAAAGATAACGGTTATTGATATTGATGAATACAGTCTGATAACTCATACAGCTCATCAAATGTCCCTACTATCAGCATCAGAAAAGGAGTAAGATTTTACTGAGGCATTATTTTCAAACACCGGTCTCACACAGAGTAAAGGAAGAAAAGACATCACACAAAATACAGGAGAGAAAACTAGATTACAAGATGTAGCAGTTTAAATGTGATGGAAACAAAATACCATTTTCTTTCTTTTTTTTTTTTTTTTTAAGATTATTTATTTATTTATTTATTTATCTGACAGACAGAGATCACAAGTAGGGAGAGAGACAGGCCGGGGGTAGGGGGAGTGGAGCAGGCTCCCTGCTGAGCAGAGAGGGCTCAATCCCAGAACCCTGAGCTCATGACCTGAGCCGAAGGCAGAGGCTTAACCCACTGAGCCACCCAGGCACCCCAGAAACAAAATACCATTTTCCACCTGCTCAGTTAGCAAAGCTCTAAAGAGCAGTTCTCCTCAGTGTTGACCATCTGATACTGCCGGATTGGGTGGAGGGGTATACTGTACAGCCTTCTGGAAAACAACGTGGCAACATACATACCGTAAGCCCTAAAACGGTTTGTAATCTCTAATACTAACAAATAACCAGAGGGTCAAAGAGGCTTTAAGGCAGTTTATCATGGTGTTACTTATTTTGGTTAAAGACTGAAAACAACATAAACATCTAGAAATTGGAAATGATGAAATAAATCACAGTTCAGCCACCAGACGAAATGTTATAATGCCCCTGAAAAGCACATCTTACAGGCTATTTAATAACACTAGAAAATGATCTCAATAAAGTGAAAATTGGGAGCAAAAAATATTTTTATAATATCTGTATTAAGAAAAAAGTACATGCATAGAAAAGACCAGTAAGAAAATAGATTAAAATGTTAACAGTGCTTATCACTAGGCTGTGGAATTAGAGGTGATATTTGATTTCATTTTTATAGGCCTCTGAATTATTCGTGTTTCCTACAGTGAGCATAATATTTTTCTTTATCAGTGGATAAGGTTGTTGGCTTTCAGCAATCCCTAAAGTAAGGGTACTTATAAACTTACTCAATGAACAATCAGAAATGAACAAGAGCTCAAATCAAAAAAATAAAATTGGAGTAGCACATTGTGAATATATGCTGTCAAAAATCCATCTGTGAGCCAGAAAAGGCAAATTACTCCTCTGCAGACCTGGTGAGGTTGTATGTTAAGGACTTGTCACAATGCCCACTTCTCCTTTGTCGAGGGGGATGCAGGACCACTGCCTGCAGTACACACCTCAGAGGGTCCACTGTCAAGAACAAATAGGCAGGGGCCTCCTGGCTGGCTCAGTTGGTTAAGCATCTGCCTTTGGCTCAGCTCATGATCCTAGGGTCCTGGGATGGAGTCCCCATTGAGACAGGCTTCCTGCTCAGCAAGGTACCTGCTTCTCCCTCTCCCTCTGCCTTCCACTTTCCTGCTTATGTGCCCTCTCTGTCCAATAAATAAATAAAATCTTTTAAAAAAGGAGAACAACAAACAGGCAGATGTGCACCAATAAAAAACTGCGTAGGAGTCTATGGTTATCGTTGTTTTCCTCTTTGGAGGCAATGTTTACCTCAAGATTGCACATCATGAACCCAACAGAGTGATATGGAGTGGTTTGGATACTGTTTTTTCCTGGCTGTTTCCTAAATACTGTCTCTTACTTTTTTATTTTATTTATATTTGTATACTTATAACTATTATTTTTTTTGAGAGAGCAAGAGCATGCACATGTGCCTGTTGCAGGGTGCAGGTTGTGAGAGGGGTAGAGAGAACTCAAGCAGATTCCTTGCTGAACGTGGAGCCCGCCACAGGGCTTGATCTCAAAACCCGAGATCATGACCTGAGCCGAAATCAAGAGTCAGATGACTAACTGACTCAGCCACCTGGATGCCCCCCCCACTTTTAAGTAGGCTCCATGCCCAACGTGAGGCTTGAACTCACCACCCCGAGATCAAGAGTTGCATGCTCTAAAGACTGAACCAGCCAGGCACCCATCCTAAATACTCTTTTGATATTTTGAGGATTTTCAAAATAAGCCATTAAATCAAGAAGCTGAATTTTAACTCTGGCAAAAGAACTGGCTGGATGCTGAACGAACACCGGCTGAAGCACTTGCACACTCTGGCCTGGGTTAAAACGCCACACCAAGAGACGGGCCATGTGGAGCGTTAGGCTTTCTATACAAATGAAGGATGTAAATCATCTGAGTGGTGGGTACATAAGGGTATGTTATCTTTTTCTTTATACCTTTTTATGCATTTCAAGTATTTCATTATATTTTTTGAAGCAGATGAAGATTCAGTATAAGTCAACTATTAAGATTAAGAATTGGAACTTCCTCAGATGAAGACTTTTGCAAATAGAAATTGGAAGGACATACTGCAACACACTACAGAGCAAAGAAGGGAGGAAAGAATGTCATTCCCTGTGACAGAAAAATGGAAATTCCAAGCAGACCATTTTGAGAAATCATTTTAGGGATACCTATTCCACAAAACCCAAAATTCAACCAACCAATTAAAAAAGTCAGCTCTGTCCTCAGGAATAGGCCTTCATGAGGGAGGGGGTTCCTAAACGGGTAGGAGTCTGAGGACAGAAGGTTGGTGAGAACCACTCACAAAACCAAAGAGGCATGTCATTGTAAGGCTAGGAAGTACTATTATTATCATTACTATTTCCATTTGCAGATAAGGAAACTGTGGCTTACTGAGGTTATAAGCAAATCTAGGTCTACCTGACCTGGGAGCCTGCATACACTCTTTTTAACTAATCCACCTAGAAAAAGAGGTCTAGTAAGCTCTATGGCCTGGGTAGAAGAGTTGTCAAGGGAACTGAGTACCTAACACCACAGCTTTAATTTTCCAAGTGTGCACAGCTGAGAGTCCCAATGTTCTAGTCTTGTAGCGATCACCTCCTGTGTATACAGAACAGGCTGAGTATGTTGGTGGTCAGAATGGGAAGAAGCCACATCCAAGAATACAGTCCTTGAAGTCTCTCTCTTCCCTTTTGACATCAGGAGTCACAACCAGAAAACCAATCCAGGTAATGCTGGCTGAGGGTAACTCTGGATAAGAGGCTGCCTCATTTTAACAAGGTCCCCCAAAATTTATAACCAACCCAAGGCACCATTAGGGTGGCTCAAAGTTTAGCCAAATTTGTTTAAACAGATCTATATTAAACTTACAACCCAGTTGGCCTCTCACAGAGACCTTCATCACACCTCCTTACAACTGAATGCCAAATTATTGTTTAAAAAGCACTTTTGAGGGGTGCCTGGGTGGCTCAGTTGGTTAAGTGGCTGCCTTCAGCTCAGGTCATGATTCCAGAGTCCTGGAATCGAGCCCTGCACTGGGTTCCCTGCTCAGCAAAGAGCCTGATTCTCTTTCTCCCTCTGCCTGCTGCTCTGCTTATTGTGCTCTCTCCCTATCTCTCTGTCAAATAAATAAATAAAATCTTTTAAAAGATAAAAAAATAAAATTAAAAAAAAATTGGGGTCACCTGGGTGGCTCAGTGGGTTAAGCCTCTGCCTTTGGCTCGGTTCATGATCCCAGGGTTCTGGGATCGAGCCCCGCATCAGGCTCTCTGCTCAGCAGGGAACCTGCTTCCCCCTCTCTCTCTGTCTGCCTCTGCCTACTTGTGATCTCTGTCTGTGAAATAAATAAATAAAATCTTTTTTAAAAATTAAAAAAAATAAAAAGCACTTTTGAGGGCTCCTGGCTGGCTCAGTCAGTAGAGCGTGCAAGTCTTGATCTCAGGGACATAAGCTTAAGTCCCATGTTGGGTGTAGAGATTATACAAAGATAAAATCTAGGGGCGCCTGGGTGGCTCAGTGGGTTAAAGCCTCTGCCTTCGGCTCAGGTCATGATCCCAGGGTCGTGGGATCGAGCCCCGCATCAGGCTCTCTGCTCCGTGGAGAGCCTGCTTTCTCCTCTCTCTCTGCCTGCCTCTCTGCCTACTTGTGATTTCTGTCTGTCAAATGAATAAATAAAATCTTTAAAAAAAAAAAAAAACAAAGATAAAATCTAAAAAAAAAATTAAAAATTAAAGGTACTTTCGCAAAGACCTCATTTAATCCTCACAACAACTCTGACAAGAGTCTTATTATTTCTATTTTATAGATGAGGAAACTAAAGATCAGAGAGGTCAAGTAATTGCCCAAGACCATGGAGCTAGAAGGTGGTGAAGAAAATGAGACTCAAGAAGGACACATGACCCTGAAACTCAGAAAAACGTAACAAATAGCACATCTGAGAGAAATTTAAGTTGTTTGGTGAATGGTAACTTTTTAAGTGGGAACACAAACCCCAAAGGATATTTTGAGCAAGAATGGGTGCAGGTCCTACTGGTTAGGAAACAAAGGATCAATCACTCTGTAATTTGATGGATACTACACTGTTTTGCTGATAGGGTTGCTTGCTTAACAGAAAAGTTTATTTAGAGAAATAATGTCTGACGCTGGTAAGGGGAGTGAAGCAAGTGGAGGGTATTCAGTAACATACAAATCAACCCAGTCATCGCAATAACTAGCATGGCTTCCTGTGAACTAGTTTTGTAACTCGGAACTAGGACCTATCATATTCTAGCATCAATTCAGAAAACAATAAATTTAGAAGCTTGTCATACCATCGAGTGGCCAATGGGGCCACTCTGCAGTAAGACTAGTTTTATTTGAGCTGTAAAAATTACTACAGGCAATCTGATCACTAATGGTAATAATTTGGCAAATTGAAGTCACTATATCCAGACAAGGAACAGTATACTCGGCTTGTGCAGTTTAGGTGATTGAAGAGCCAGTGTGAAGGCTTCCGCTGTGATGGGGATTAACCACACAGTAATTAATCGCAGTCTGAAGTGGAACGATAATCATGTAGCGGAGAAAGTAATAAAAATGTCCCAACAAAGGTACTAAAATAAGGGCGATAAATGTTTTATAGTAACAATCTGGAATTGTAAAACGGTCCGTGCAGACCTAGATGCTGTCCCATGTTGCAGAGCACTAATAACAGACCTCCGTGTGCATGAAAAGGGGAAGCAATTTATTCAGTGACAATTACATTCCTCCCAAATCACAGAGCTAAGTGATTACTTCTATTGAAAGTCTGATTGCAACTCCGTTGAATGATCAGGGAGAACACTGGTGGTTTTATATAACTAATAGGTGGGAAAACAGAAGTGGAGAAAATGTGTCTTGGTAGTCTGGGATATGGCAATATTCCTCAAGACCTGGCCTCAACAGAGAATCAGGGAAAACTCACTCAGTAACAGATGCACACACGGTGTGGTGACTCTGACACGAACATAAAACAGGACAGTACACTCTGCTGTCTTATGTGTGAGAGGACAGACTGATTTCTAGGTTAGCTATGTATTTATCAAAGCCCATTATAAAATACGCTGGAATGGATCTACTACCGATCAACAAATCCTGGACACGAACAGAACTGGCTACAAGGAACAGAACACTCAACTACGATGCTGAAATTGTCAAGACTGTGATGTCAGGACACTCGGGCAGGTGTCTCTGCAGGTCTCTTGGCAGTCCCTCAGGTTACAAGGTAGCTGCTGAAGCTTTCAGCATCTCATTTTCCCACTACCACACTGGAAAGCAGGAAACGTGAGTGGAGACAAGAAGAGGCTCTCTCCACAAAATGCACAAAATGATCTCTCTGGTTGAACAAGAAAATCCTTCCCAGTACCTTCCTTCAGGAGACTTTCTTTTCTATCTCACTGGCTAGAACCAATGAGATGAGCCCACAGTAGGCCAGTCGCTGGGATTACCAAGAAATTATTATAGAAGGCTTCAACTAATATGGATACCTACTCTACATACGTTTCTCAATAGCTGAATAAAATTATGGTTCTTGAGCAAGCAGCAGCAGGGGCAGGGAGACTGTTGAGTCATGCCTGCTTCTTTGGCCAACAGACTAGATAGTCTATTACTGGTAAAACCAAGAAACAGGATCCATTCCACTTAATGGAAATGTCACAGAAAACATGCTCCCCTACTCCACCCCCAAGAATAGCAAGGTATGAACTAGAGGCACTGAAGTAAAGCCCATGGACTAAGTAAATGCAGTGATTTCACTCCTTCATTCCAGAAATGTTTACTCAGTGCCTACTAGGTGCCACACGCTGTTCTAGGTACTAACGGCAGGGTGGTGAATAAAACAAAGTCCCTGCCCTCAAAGAGCTTATAGTCTAGTGGTTTCTGGTATAAAAACTGTGCATTACAGAAAATAACAGCAGTCACGCTTCCACAGTAATTCAGAGGACTGTACCTTCCACACACTGGCTAAATTGCAAAAAGAATGAGTTTGGGGGGCTCCTGGGTGGCTCAGTGGGTTAAGCCTCTACCTTCAGTTCAGGTCATGATCTCAGAGTCCTGGGATGGAGCCCTGCATCAGGCTCTCTGTTCAGCAGGGAGCCTGCTTCCCCCTCTCTCTCTGCCTGCCTCTATGCCTACTTGTGATCTCTCTCTCTCTGTCAAATAAATAAATAAATAAATAAAAATTAAAAATTTTAAATAAAAATTTTTAAAAATTAAAAAATTAAAAAAAGAGTTGACAGAATTACAGAAAGTTCACCACATATTCCACTAAGTTACTTTTTTAAATATTAAAATACTGATAATATACATCTGACACAGTATTTTTGTGGGTATTCAAAGTATTTTATTTATTTTTATTCATTTGACAGAGAGAGAGATCACAAGTAGACAGAGAGGCGGGCAGAGAGAGAGAGAGAGGGAAGCAGGCTCCCTGCTGAGCAGAAAGCCTGTTGCGGGGCTCAATCCCAGGACCCTGAGATCATGACCTGTGCCGAAGTCAGAGGCTTAACCCACTGAGCCACTCAGGTGCCCCCGAAGTATTTTAATATAATCTTTACTCCCTCCTTGACTGTGAAGGGAGAAAGGGTAGATATTATTACACAGACCCCAGAAGGATGAAAACCTAGGTCTCCTATACCTCTCAAATCACCCAGCTTTTGCTACAAACTAAGCTTTCCTAGAAATAAGTCTCTAAGATTAGCATACTCAGAGATAGAACCCAAAATTCTTAGAACATCTGAGAAGACGACCCATCTCCTCATTTAAATTCACTGTGGCTGAATGATGGCCCATGAGAGAAAGTAGTGATAAAGTGATAATTGGGGGTAGGAATACACACCCACACATCTTGGATTTAACCAGCATTTCTACTGTGTTTGAAAATAATTCATTAGAATTTTACTAGAGAAATAACCCCCAGGGAGCTTTTAACTCTACTGTATGGCTGGGTATCTTTGAGGGTGTCAGAGAAAAAGAGGACCTGAAGAAAGCCAGCCTTCCAGTTATATTCTGTTTGCCCTCGTTCTCATAAAATGTAAGGAAAAGGTGGCAGACCTACACATATTCAGAAGCAATGAACCCCAGAAACCAGAAGAAGGTCATCAATCGTCCAATTTGGGGACCATATTTAATCAATAAAGATCCTTCCACCACAATAGAGTCCAACACCAAACCCTCCATACACCCGCTTCCGATGTAGGAAAACAAAATCTCTGATGTGATTTAGTTTCCCACTTAGTAATAGACTGATTAGAGGTAAGAAGATTGTTTATCTTCTGATCCAAAACAGAGCAGGGGAGAAGCTAGAAAAGATCAAAGCAGAAACTGTCATTGCAAAAAAGCAGGGGAAGGTTCAGGAGTTTTAAAAGAAATATATGCCTGAATGGAAAAATATCTTGACTTACTTTTTGGTGAGCCGAGGATCCAGAGGTGGGTGCTGTGCTCCATACACGGGCTGGATGCTGAAAGCAAGAAAAAAGAAAGCAGCAAGTTGTCAGGAAGCTAAACATGTTGGGTAAATACCATCTGCGTCACAAATTCGGAAGGGACTTTGAGAAACAGGTTACCTCCAAGAACAACCATATCCACGCCAAAGGATAGCAACCTTTAAAAAAAAAAAAAAAAGTCTCAGGGTGCACCTGGCTGGCTCATCAGTAAAGCATGCGACTCTTGATCTCAGGGTCGTGAATTTGACCCCCACATTGGATGCACAGATTGCTTACCTAAATAAACTTTAAAAAAAAAAATCAATCAATCAATCAACTCTCTGGAGAATGTTCATCTTCCACTGGGGCCTCAGCGCCTTATACACCTGACCACTGGAAGTTCTATCTGTAAAGAAGGCAGCATGGAAAGGTAACAGGCTTTGGAGCTAGGGAGAGCATAGTTTGAATGCCAGCTCTGGCACCCACCACCTCTGTAAACTAGCACTAAACTACATGACCACCTTGACCCTGTTTTCTCATCTGTGACACGGGAGCATCACCTACCCCAAAGGCTCACTTGGACTAAAAGACAGTGAAGCAACACTAGATACCACGAGAAGGGTGACCCAAGTGACTCTCACTCATGGGGGTATTAGGTGATACAACTCACTTCCAAAAACAGTTTGGCCATATCCAGGAAGAATGAAATATGCATGCCCTGAGGCCCAGTATTTTCATTCTCAAATCTATACCTTTTTTTTGGTGGACAGCAAAACAAGTTATTGAACGATGGTAAAGTGATAGTGCAAAGCTTCTGAAGAGGGAGGGAGGCGGAGAGGGCTGCCCTCAAATCTGTATCTTAAGAGACATACATACATGTGTGTGTCAGGAGGCATATATAAAACTATTTATAGCATCAGAGTTCCTTTTGTCATAAATTGAGAAATAACCCAAGTGTCCAAGAGAAAATAAACTGTAATCTGTTCGTATCATCAAATATTATACAGCAGCATAAACATACGAAGTCAGGCTGCAAGTCGTAATGTGCATGAATCTTCCAAATGCCATGTTGAGCAAAACAAGCAAATAGTACAAGAGTAAATACTGTATGATTCTACTTATATACACTTCAAAAACCGGCAAAAGGATTTCTGTCATCTAGGGATGCACCCATAGTAGTAACATCATAAAGCAAGAAACAATTAACATAAAAGGATGTGGTTATTTTGGAGGGAAGGAGAGACATGTGATTGAGAACAGACACAAGTGTGCTTCTGGGGTGCCCCCTCTGTGATTATTCATCAAGTTACATACTGCACGGTTGCTCCATGTAATAGGTCACAGTAATAATAATAAAAAAAAAGAGTGACTAGAGAATACAATATCCATATCCAGCCAAACTCTTGCTCAAATACAAAGGTGACAGAAAAACATGTTGCAACATGTAAGAACTCAGGAAGAAGGGTTTCCTTCACTCCTTCCTGAAGAAACTGCTAGAAGGAAAACTTCAATGAACAATGAGCTAAATGGAGAAACTACAATAAAAGGACTGGTGCAGAGCATTGAACAGATTTAGTCTGACGACTAACTCTTAAATTTGAGGCTTTATGGTTAGAGAAGAGAATGTAAAAACAATGTAATTGCCAAAGGTGAAAATGAGACATAGGACAGGATGAATAAGTATGTTGATTTCCTCAGCTTTCACTGACAAAGCTCAAAAGCTACTTAAAGCTGATAGCTCAAGGGAGGTGGGTGGGGGGATAGGGTGACTGGGTGATGGGCATGAGGGAGGGCACGTGAAGTAATAAGCACTGGATGTCATACGCAAATGATGAATCACCGAATTCCACCTCTGAAGCTAATAACATACTATATGTTAATTAAATTGAATTTAAATAAAAATTTTTTTTTAAAAAGCTGAATGCTCAAGTAATAGAGGCGTAAGTGTGTTTTAGGATATAAGACAAAACTAAGAGAAATAATATAATCAACTAAAAGCAGGGGGAGGAAAGGGCAGGAAATACACTAATTTCATCATTGATCATGGTAAGCAGTCAATAGATGTCTCAAGAAATACGGTATAAAATTACACTTACCGATGCAATCACTAGACTAAAAACACAAATTTCCCCAATTATCAGCATAGACACATGCACACCCACCTCCCAAAGCAAGTACAGTCCCCACGGTAAAAATTTTTCATTCATTCATTTATTTTTAAAGATTTTATTTATTTATTTGACAGAGAGATAGAGCACAAGTAGGCAGAACAGCAGGAGAGGGAGAGGGAGAAGCAGGCTCTGCACTGAGCAGAGACCCCGATGTGGGGCTCGATCCTAGGACCCTGGGATCATGACCTAAGCCAAAGGAAGATGCTTAACCGACTTGAGCCATTCAGGTGCCCCAAGATTTTTCTTTTAAAGAAAATATTAAAAACAGAACTACAATCAAATGTATCAGTCATTCCAGTAAATTGAAAAGGGCCGAACTTGCCTATTAAAAGAAAAAGAATCATTACTAAGAGGGGACTGGTTAATTACAGTGTATCTGTTAAATGAGGCCTGTTCTATACCCACTGACATGAAATAAACTCTAAAACACTAATAAAAGATGCAGAGCTGTATGCATACCATGTCACCATTTTTGTGGAAAACTGTTACAATAAAACATATCCGCATACTTACACACGCTTAGAGTATCTCTGAGCAAATACACAAGAAACCAGTCGCCAGGGTTTGGAAGAGAAACTGGAGGACTACAGGACGTGGCAGCAGAGAATTGAGTTTTTCCTAAGCACTTTTTTGTGCCTTTCTGAATTAGTATCGTGTACAGGTAATCACCTTTTTAAGAAATAAATAAGGCGATCTTAAGGAGATGCCTGGGTGGTTCAGTGGGTTAAGCCTCTGCCTTCGGCTCAGGTCATGATCTCAGGGTCCTGGGATCGAGACCTGCATGGGGCTCTCTGCTCGGCGGGGAGCCTGCTTTCCCCCACCCTCCCTGCCTCTCTGCCTAGTTGTAATCTCTGTCTGTCAAATAAATAAAAATTTAAAAAAAAATTTTTTTTTAAAGTGATCTTAAGAGGACTGGGAAGTTTAAATGAGACAATGAGTAAAAAGCCCTTTAGCCAATTCCGGGCAGGTAGTAACAGTAGCAGGTAATGAGGTAGATTTGCAAACATCAGAATGCTGCCTGGTACACTCTCAGTGTCCAAGAAATGTTGGTTTTCCTCCTCCCTCCCATTTGGTAATTTACTCTTTACCCAACACTTAGAAAGTAGAACAAGGTTACCAAGTACTTTGTTTGACATAACAGATGTGATCCTAAAGTTGCTGTTAAGTAAAAATGCAGCCAATTCAATCATTTTCATTTTGATTTCTACTAAGATTCCAGTGAGAATGTTCTTATATACAATCTTTATGGATATAACCCTGACCTTTTTAGCAATTAAGAATCTCTAACTCCCCAAACTTTTCCAAAAGGTTATTCAGTAATTTGTAAACAAACCATTACATACATTACTACAGAGATAAAAAAAAAATAAATACAACTTTAACATGTTTAAAGAGTTTACAGAGTTGTGTAGGCAGAGGAAAAGGAGAAAGAAAATAAGAGAGATCAAAGAATAATGGGAGAGTCCGACTTATAGAAAGAAAGCTGAAACAAAACAAAAATGAAAACACAAACAAAGAAACCCAAAAGGCATAGATGGGTGGAACAGAAAACCCAGAAATAAAGCCACAACAATTCCATGGTCACTTAATCTTTGACAAAGCAGGAAAGAACACCCAATGGGAAAAGGACAGTCTCCTCAACAGATAGTGTTGGGAAAACCGGATGGCAACGTGCAAAAAAAAGAAACTAGACTACTTTCCTATACCATACACAGAAATAAATTCCAGATGGATTAAAGACCTAAATGTGAGACCTGAAACCATAAAAATCCTAGAACAGAACACAGAACTCTGACATCGGCTATAGCAACTTCTTCCTAGATATGTCCCCTGAGACAAGGGAAACAAAAGCAAAAATACACTATTGTGATTTCATCACAATAAAAAGCTTCTGCACAGGGAAGGAAACAATCAAGAAAACTAAAGGCAACGTACGGATGAAAGAAGATATTTGCAAATGACATATCTGATAAAGGGTTGGTATCTAAGATATATAAAAAACTTTTAAAACTTAAGCCCCCAAAACCAAATAATCTAACTTAAAAATGGTCAGAAGACAGGCATGGACTTTTCTCCAAAGAAGACACACAGATGGCCAACAGACACATGAAAAGATGCCCAACATCACTTATCATCAGGGGAATGCAAATCAAAACTACAACGAGATATCACCTCTTACCAGTCAGAATGACTAAAATCAACAACACAAGGGGCACCTGGGTGGCTCAGTCAGTTGAGCCTCTGACTCTTGGTTTCAGCTCAGGTTGTGATCTCAGGGTCCTGGGACTGAGCCCCACATCAGGCTCCATGCTCAGTGTGAAGTCCATTTGAGATTCTCTCTCCCTCTCCCTCTGCTTCCCCCCTCAAATAAGTAAATAAATCTTTCAAAACATAAAAATAATAAAATGAAATAAAATCAACAACACAAGAAACAACAGATGTTGATGAGGATGTATAGAAAAAGGAACACCGGTACACTGTTGTTGGGGGCGCAAACTGGTGCAACCACTGGAAAACAGTTTGGAGTTTCCTAAAAAGTTAACAGTAGGAAGAGCATGAGACTCTTGATTTTGGGGTCGTGAGTTCAAGTTCCACACTGGGTGTAAAGATTACTAAAAACAATAAATAAAAACTTCTGTAAAAAAAGTTAAAAACAGAACTACCCTATGATTCAGCAATGGTACCACTGGGTATTTACCCAAAGAATACAAAAACACTGATTCGAAAGGATACATGCACCTCTATGTTTACAGCAGCATTATTTATAATAGCCAAGACATGGAAGCGACCCAAGTACCATCAGTTGATGAATGGATAAAGATGATGTGGTACATATATACCATGGATTATTACTTAGCCATGTAAAGAATGAAATCTTGCCATTGGCAACAACATGGATGGAGCCAGAGAGTATAATGCTGAGCAAATTCAGTCAGTCTGAGAGAGGAAAACACCGTATGACTTCACTCATACGTGGGATTTAAGAAACAAATGAAAAAAGAGGGGTAAAGAGAAAGAGACAAACCAAAAAAACAGATTCTTAATTTTAGAGAACTGATGGTTACTGGGGGGAGGGGAGATGAGTTAAATAGATGATGGGGATTAAAGAAAGAATTGATGTGACGCGCGCCAGGTGATGTGTCGAAGTGTTGAATGACTATATTGCACACCTGAAACTAATATAACACTGTGTTAACTAATGAATGAAAGTAAAAACTTTTTTACAAGGGTCACTGATTTGTATTTTAATGTTTGCAAATACTCTAAGATGACAACACTTGAGCTCTCCAAGTCTACAAGCCTCTTTGTAGCAAAATATAAAGATCAGAGGATAAACTCTACAGGAAGGTTTCAACAGACTGGTTAGGTAAATGGGCAGGGAAAAAAGAGAGTGTCCTTAGATTCTCTCTTTTAAAAGGGTATTACCACCTGCGAGTAATCTATGCAGAAAAAAGGCAATCCTAATTGTGCAGGCTTACCGGCCAAAGGCCATTAATTACTATCCAGGAAGGGGATCTTAAAATCACAGTAGACTGTTTCTTAGATATGTCAACCCCAATGTGCTGCACAGCCAGAAATGCCAAGATAAGTGATGGACTTCCTCAGCAAAGGTATCAGAGCCCAAGCTGAATTTGTTAACCTACTCTCAAACTAAACCATGATGTATCTATAACTGGAACACTTTATCAGTTTATTGAATCTCAAAAAGGAGAGGCAAGACATTAGAAGAGAAACCAAGATGATCACAGAGATGAAATGAAGACAGACTGAAAGCCTGGTGATGAAGGTGGTCAATTTCCTGGAATTTATAATTCACCTGTCAGTCTGAACCGTTGCTACTCCTCCCAAACCACACTCAAGAGCAGGCTGGTCTCCACTCTGCCTTCCAAACGTATCTTAGCTACTAAATCAGGCTCTTCTCCCATTTCAGTATCATATCCAATCTGAAACAGCCCCTTCCAGATCTACACCCCTCAACCATGAGATCTTCCCTGACACTAGCCCCTAGTGTCACTCACCCAGGCCTTCTCTGATTCCCTAAAATACATAAATCAGGGCTTATACTGCCTTTTTTTTTTTTAAGATTTATTTATTTATCTGACAGAGATCACAAGTAGGCAGAGAGGCAGGCAGAGAGAGAGGAGGAAGCAGGCTCCCCACTGAGCGGAGAGCCCAATGCGGGGCTGGATCCCAGGACCCTGGGACCATGACCGAAGCTAAAGGCAGAGGCTTTAACCCACTGAGCCACCCAGGTGCCCCGGGCTTATACTGCTTTTAATAAGTAAATAATTTTTTAAAAATAAACTCAATTTAGATCATAATATAAGACACACCCAGGTTGGTGTTCAACTCATACATACATAAGAAATGAGATATTATGGAGTTCAAATGCTACACACCCCTCCCACCTGCCCTTGGAAACCACTTTATTGCATCTGCCATTTCTCACCCTCATCTTTGTTTTTACATTATTTTCCATGTTTGTATCCCTAAACAATATAGAGTATTGTTTTCCAGGTTTTTAAAACTTTATATAGGGGTGCCTGGGTGGCTCAGTCAGTTAAGCATGTGCGTTCAGCTCAGCCCATGATCCCAGGGTCCTGGATTGAGCCCCAAGTTGGGTTCCCTGCTCAGCAGGGAGTCTGCTTCTCCCTCTCCCTGCCCCCCACCCCTACCCCAGCTTATGCTCTCGCTATCTATCTCTATCTAATAAATAAAACATTTTTTTTAAAACTTCATAGAAATGGTACCACACTACACACATGACTTATTCTGACTAGTAATCATAACTGTGATTTATTTTTTAAAGTAGACTCCACAACAAGCATGGAGCCCAATGCCGAGCTTGAACTCACGACCCTGAGATCAAGACCTGAGCTGAGATCAAGAATCACTTAACCAACTGAGCCACCCAGGTATCCCTAAATACTCCTTTAAATATTACTTAATTTCATGACTGGCTAACTGGTCTCTCCAACACTAAATTTAAAAAACATTTGCTCCAGGGGTGCCTGGGTGGTTCAGTCAGCTAAGCATCCAACTCTTTTTTTGTTGTCGTTTTAACATTTTATTTATTTGAGAGACAGTGCTTGCTTTGGCAGCACATACACTAAAATTTATTTATTTGAGAAAGTGCACAAGCAGGCAGAGGAGGAGAGGGAGAAGCAGATTCCCCGCCGAGCAGGGAGCCCAACCCGGGGGTGAGGGTGGGGGGCTTAACCCCAGGACCATGGGATCAAGACCTGAGCCAAAGGCAGATGCTCAAAAGACTGAGCCACCCATGCACCCCTAAGCATCTGACTCTTGATTTTGGCTCACGTCATGATCTCAAGGTTGTGAGATCAAGCCCTACCTTGGGCTCTGTCCTGGGCATGGAGCCTGCTTAAGATTCTCTCTCTCCCTCTCCCTCTGCCCTTCCCTGCCCCCTCTAAACAAAACAAAACATTTGCTCCACACAAGTGTAGAAAGCACTTTATTAACAAATTTAACAGATTTTAACAGATTTAACAAATGTTAACATGTGTCACATTTCTTTAAGAAAAGAAAGCATTGGGGAGACCACTGAAGTCCTAATTGCAGTCCCCAGTCCTGTTCCTCTTTTTCCCCAGGAGACAACCACAATCCTGAAGCATGTATGAACTCCTTCCCATCTGTTTTTATACTTTTATATACATTCACATACACATAAACACCATACAATACTGCTTCATTTTAAAACTGTACACAAGAGATTGTGCACTACTTATCTTTCCAATATCTTGCTTTTCTCGCTCAACAGTGTGTTTTCACCCAGCGGCACTTTTCAGTTTTTTTCTGATTACAAAGTAACATATGTGTAGTGGAGAAACCAGAGAGTCAATGATACCCAGCATCCTCACCAGGGGAAGCCATGGTGCCAAGCAGGTTTTCAGCTTCTAGAGAGCAGTGGTGACACCATGTCTTTTTCTGCAGTCCCCTCACCACCTGGCAGAGTGCAACACACCCCAGCAGGCACTTATTAACAACAGTTAGTGAGTGAAGACGGGATCTCTACAAACCCCAGGCCTCTGCTCTGGCGGGCTAGTGGCTCTTGAGACCTCAACACTGGAATCAAAGCCCGCATCTTGGAGAAAGCACACGGCACATGCGGAGAAACGAATGCCACAGCAGATGCCACAGCGGAGACAAAACAGCAAAAGTCCCGGTCAGCCTCCAACATTCTCCTTCATAAAACCAACACCATGGGGTGTATTGGCATAGCAGGTTTGCACAGTTGCAACAGTGCAAAAACCCTCGGTTGGAAAAATCAACAGGTGTTTGTTTAGCGCTGACAAAGGAGCAAAAGCAAACACGGGAACAGACCTATCCGATTTAAAGCCAAACATGCTGGCAACTGATTTGGGTTCACACACTCACTTGATGGAAGTCTTCCAGAGCTGGGGTTCTACCCTCTTTCGGTGATAATTTAGTACCTTCCAGTCACTTACTTTATCAGTAAAACATTTTCAAGCTAAGAATAGGTTGTAATATAACGTGCTTGCCCAGACAGGCTGGGAGAATAACACTGAGTGCACGTTATGGAAAATAACCAAATGACAGAGGTTTTAGTTGAAAATCTATAGGCTCCTAATTTTAAGTGATGAGACACTTTACTCAACTTCATTTAATGCTAAAGAGAGCTCCTTAACTTTAACAATAAACACTTTTGGGGCACCCTGCTTGCTCAGAGGAGTGTATGACTTGATCTTGGGGTCATGAGTTCAAGCCCCACATAGGGTGTAGAGATAAAATAAATAAAATTGTAAAAAATAATAAACATTTTTGCTTAAAAAGAAGGAGAAGCCTAAGCAGGGGCACCTGGCTGGTCAGTCGGTTAAGCATCCGCCTTCAGGTCAGGTCATGATCTCAGTGTCCTGGGATGCCCCGTGCTAGGCTCTGTGCTTGGTGGGGAGTCTGCTTGTCCCTCTCCCTTTGCCCCTCCTTCCTGCTTATGCACACAGACTCACATGCGCTTGCACACTCTCTCACTCAAATAAATAAAATAAAAAAAAAAAAAGAAAGAAAGAAAAAGAAAAGGCAGAAGCCCTTCCCAGAAGGGCTGGAAATCAGAATGTGGGAAATGAACCGGGCTTTGGCTCACATCTGTCTCTCCCATTTCAGGTCTTATCTACATCTTTTCGCTGGAAACACCCACACCCCCGGACTAGAGGAGGTGCTTCAACAGGTGTCCTAATCTTAGCAGAGACTGAGGAAAGGCAGAAGAAGTAGTAGAAAGAGCACTGGACCCAGAGTCAAGAAATCTGCAGTTCTGCAGTGTGATTTGGGGCCAGTCACTTTCCCTCTCTGGCTTCAGTTTCCTTACTTGCAGTGGCCTTAGAGTCAAATTCTAACATTCCATAATTTGATGACACTGAGATGTTCATGGGGCCAGCAACTCCCTACTTCCCAAAGCACAAGATAGAAAAGCCCACCTTCAGGGCCCCCATACCATTTATTCCTACCTACCACTCATGCCTGCTGTGAGTGACAAAGCGAAGAGAAATATCTACTGATGTGAGTTGAAACTAGTAACTTTATATTTTTTGTAGATTTTATTTATTTATTTGAGAGAGTAAGTGAGAGAGAAAGAGGGGGAAGGTGGGGAAGGTAAGGCAGAGGCAGAAGCCCATTCCCCGCTGAGCAGAGGGCCCCACGTGGGGCTCAATCCCAGAGACTCTGGGATCATGACCTGAGCCGAAGGCAGCCGCTTAACTGACTGAGCCACCCAGGTGCCCCAGGGCAGCCAGAATATTTTTATAAAGGGGAATATGATCGTGTCACAGCCCCCACCAACCTTCTAATGGCAACCTACTGCTCTTGGGATAAATATCAAAGTCCTTAACTTGGCCTCTCTTTCCAACACGAAGGGCCTAGAAGACTTCGAGAGTTTGGAGATCATTCTAATTACAAATGAAAGAGAGGTCTGCAGAGGGCCAAGAAGAGAAGCAGGAGGCTTCAGCAGTAGTCCAGGCAAGAGAGGACTCAGTCTGACCCATGTAGTCGAGGTACAAGTGGTGAGAACGACTCAGATTCAGGGCCTATTATGAGCAGCCAACAGGATTTGCTTTCAAACTAGGTGTGGCAGGAAGGGAAAGAAAAGAGCCAAACGTTAGGATTTTTGGTCTGAGGAACCTGGTGATCCATGGGACCATTAAGTGAGACCGAATGAACGGCTTTGCAGGAGAGGGCAGATGTGGAAATCAAGAGTTCTGTGTGGATATGTTAAATGTGAGATGCCTATCAGACAGTCAAGCAGAGATGCATGCATTATTCAAGATCCGTATGGCAAGAGCTTCCAACACGGGAACTCAGCTTTCTCTCCATTTAATTCAGGGCTCATATCCCAGTGGTTCTCAAAGTGCTGCCCGCAGGTTAGCTGCAGCACTATCACCTGGGAACTCCTTAGAAGCTCAACGCCTCAGGTCCCACCCCAGACCTACTGAGTCAGAAACTCTGGATATGGGGCTGGCAATCTGCGTTTCGACAAGCCCTCCAGGTAACTCACTGAAGTTTGAGGACTACTGCTCGCAGTCTTACTCCTTGTCCATAATGATCATCTGATAGCCACAGCTGCCCTGCATGAGGCTTCTCTGTGCCTCTGCCTCATGAACAATTAGGTGGTACTTTGTTTTTGTTTGTTTTTTTAACCCAAGACTCACTGGAAACCCCAGATACACCACTGATCAAAGTGTTTGAATTCCAGTTTCAGAAACTAAAGCAAGGAGGAGAAACGAAACAGGAACTACAACAATCACAACTATCGCTTTCATGAGAGCTACTATTATTGAGCACCTTGTATGCACTTTCTACGCATTATCTCATTAACCCTCCTAACAGCCTTATGGGGTAGGTACTCTGCTCCCATTTCACAGGTAAGGAGATGGAGCAAGGCACAGAGAGGTTACATAACTTGCCCTGGGTCACACAGCTAGAAAGTAGCAGAACTGGGATTTGAACCCAGGCAGTCAGGTTCCAGAGTCTGTATTTTTTTTTTTTTTGAGATATAACTGACAAATAACATTGTGTAACTTTAAAGTTTACCATCTTAGCATTAGCTAACGCCTCTATCAAGTCACATAATTATCATTCCTTTTTTGTGGTGAGAACAATTAAGACCCAGTTTCTTAGCAACTTTGAAGTTTATAATACAGTGCTGTTAAGTATAATCACTATGTCGTGCATGAGATCCCCAGAACTTTTTTATCTATTAGTTGTGAGTTTCCAGAGCCAGCATGCTTAACCACATGGTATATAGTGTCCCCTATCTTTCTAGGCATCTACACAAGAACCACTTACGTAATAAATAAGTACATGAGGTTCCCATGAATAACTGAGAGAACTTTAAAAGATGTTTAATTCCATCAGGTTACCATATAACCCAGCAATTCCACTCCTACGTTACCTCAAAAGAATGGAAAACACACATCCAACAAAAATCTGCACATGAGTCTCATAACATTGTTCACAATAGTCAAAAAGTGGAAACAACCCAAATGTCATCAACTGATGAGTGGATAAACAAAGTGAGGTATAGTTCACAATGGAATATTATTTAGCCATAAAAAGGAATAAAACATTGATGCATGCTACAACACAGATGAGCCTTGAAAACATTATGCTTCATAAAAGAAGCCAATCACGAAAGGCCTCTTTTCACATTATTCCATTTATATCAAATGTCCAGAATAGGTAAATCTATACATACAGAAAGATTAGTTGCCAGGGGCTGAGGTGAGGATATGGACACAAGGTTTCTTTCTGGGGTGATGAAAAGGAACTGAAATTGGTGGTGATGGTTGCCTGGAACTATCTGTACTTTAAATGAAAATACAAAATACCCCTGAATTGTACACTTTGAAAGGGTGCATTTTTATAGTTATGTGAATTATATCTCAATAAAGCTGTTATTTTTAAAAAAGGATGTTTAATTCATTTTAAGTTTAGGCTAACTTACTAAACAGAATACATACTTGTTGTCATTAAGGTTGCTAGATCACAACCAAAGAAACTGAAAGTAACTGCCATCACTTTGAATTTTTACCTTTCAATCTGTAGAGAAAACTAGTTTCACTTCTAGGTTGCCATGGACCCAGAAACAGCCATGTATGTCATTTCCCCACCCAGGAGAAAGTTTTTCTTCACCAACACTGAAAGAATGTAAATGCCAAAGTCCTATCCTTGAGAAAATGCCCTAATCTTTTCCTTAAATCAAAGCACTTTCTACCTAAAAAAAACTTTAATTTTCTCCCATACCCAGCAGCTGCTAGGGCTCCCCACTAAAAGCACAGAGCTAAACATTAGTTCTCTTCAACCAGCAAGGTACTAAAGACTGTTATGAATTGTGGCAACATTTTAGTGCCTCAAGATAAACAAGGAACATAAATACCTAGTGCCCCAGTAAGGATCTGAGAAACAGTCTTTTAAATGTTTACTTGCTCTAACAACAACAGGAATTCTCATAACTAGTATTTATCAAGCAACTATAATGTGCTAAATAAACACTGTCCTGCGTTCTTTACAAATAAGATGTTTAATTTGGTCCTCACAGTAACCCTGAGGAAGGTATTTTTAGTCTCATTTTGTAGAAAAGGAAACTGAGGCTCAGAGAAATTGAGTAAGTCATTTGTCATTGATCACACAGGTATGACAATCCAAGTAATAACTTAAGTCTTTCTGAACTCAAATGTTTTCTCTTGTATTCCTCAATATTCCTCTTCAAAATGAAAAAGGAAGCCAGAAACTTCAAGAAACTGAAAAGACTCCTCTTCCTATCTCACAAAAGTGATACTCTGAAAAAAGCCAGCTCTTCCTATAGTCCAAAACAGGAAATATAGAAAACAAAATATTGTTAATAACAACCAGCAGTCAGCAGGCACAAAAGACCATGCCATGTCCCGCATTTCAAATGCTGCTTCCTGATTTAACAGTTTTCCCTCTTATTCTGATTACAACCTTAGGATGTCAAAATTTAATGATCTCACCATGGAAAGCCCCAGAGAACAGCAGTTGTGAGACTGGAGAGAGAGCTCACTAGACCAGGAAGGAAAAGGAATCAGTTGGCAGGAAGTGGTGCCTATCTAAAAACATAGAAGTCTTCAGCATTAATATTAACACTGTCATTCCACAGCACTTTAATCTGAAGCTATTTCTGCATTCCCTTGCATTATTTTAATACTGTATTACTAAAAGCTGATTCCCATTCTCCATATGTCTAATAGAATCCTAAGTAAAATAAGACTGCTAAATAGCCACCACTGACCTTAATTTCTGTCTTGCTACTAAAAACAAAACAAAACAAAACCACACACACACACACACACACACACACACACACACATTCAAAGGATTATCCCTGAGGGAAAAGACCTGAATCAATTAGGAAAGGTAGCATGTGGGGCACAAGCAAACATGAATTTCATCACCAAGTAGCCTATGGCTAGCAGAAATCTTAAATTCACGACTAAAATACACATTCCTTATGAGTCTCAGGACTCTGGCCAAAATAAACTGAAACTATAAACCAACAGCGGACTGAAGGATGTACAAATGCTAAGCTCTTAACATACATCAAAAAGGTAAAGGGGGGTGAGTAGCTTAAAAGGTCTGCTCTCCAACTAAACAACTGAAGAATGAAAGAATTTCGTGCATTTGCACAAGAAGAGCTTGACAACGCAGGGGGGTAGGAGGTCACTTGGGGTTGAGCAAATCCACAGAAAAATGCTAAAGAAAGAACCTCGATTCTTGAGTCACTCTGTAGTAATTCCTAATGGGAAGTGGCCAACTCAAGATAAAGTAAGGTCGAGCTTGAGAATTTTCCTCACTTTTCCTGTCACCCTGGATACGATTCCAAGTTCCCACCAGAACCTTTTGGGAGTCCAAGATAAAGATTTGCACGTACTGATCTGGGGGAGCAATGGAAGGGGCCATCCTTATGCAAACAACCACCTGTGCGTGGTGGAGACCCCCAAGAAGGAGTTGTATTTAAAGTGAGAGGCAGCTTTGGGGATGACCCTCCAAACCCAGGACCGACACTGGCTACTCACCCAACTCCAGTGTCCCTTACGCCCGGACTCTGACCACCTCCCAGCTAAGGGCAGCCGCTCCAGTGCCTCCGCCCCCAGACCCTGGTCTGCTCCCACACCCAGTCATTCCCAAAGCTCGCTGCCCGCTCCTTTGCCCGACAGCTGACCCGCCGCCACCAGGCAGTCCCAGCTCCCCCAGTCCAGGTTCCCCAAACCAGCCTTTCGGGGCTGCTGACGCCCCAGGGCCGCGGGATTTAAGGCTTAGGATCTGGAAGGATTTGGTCCAATCTCCTCTTCCTTTCGGCGTCCTGGGCTTACCTCCCCGGCAGCTTGGCGCTCCTCTTCCAAAACTGCTTGCTGTTCTCGGCGGCCATTGCTCTGGCCGGGGAAGGCCTTGTAGGCGGGCCAGGGGGGTACCCGGCGAGATGCCCCCAGGACCCCGCAATCGGAGGGCCAACCCAGGCCGCTTCCCCGCCGCCGGTCACCCGCTCCCAGCTCCTGGGGGCGCCATCTTGGATGTGGGCACCCTCCCACCCAGCGCCGCTGCCATTGGTGAGTTGCGCCAGCCGTGGTCAGACGGACGAATAGAAAGCCGGAATCCTGCAGGCCGCTGAAGCCTAACGGTGACGTCAGGGACTGGGCACACAGGTGGACCGGGAAGGCGGAGCTTGGGCAAACAGGGAGGCGGGGCTGAAAGTTCCCTAACCCCAGGAGTGGAAGAAGCAGGTAAAGAAAGGGACCTATGGGAAGGAAGAAAGGGTACTGTTTGGTTTGTGTGCGTGTGTGTTGGGGACGGGGGAGATGAGGTTCCTGAGTCTAATACTTTTTGGGAAGAGACAGTATATGTATTTATGTACATCAATCTTTCACCTAAAAATAAGGGCCCATGTGTTGGTTGCAGGCCATCTTTAAGATCTCAGTCAACGACAATCTGATTATTATCCTCCCCACACTTCCCTGTTCCGTTTGGGGTCCGATTTTTTTTTTTTTTAAATCTATGAAGGAAAATCAATACGGATCCAGTAGACCGGGGTTGCTAACTGTTCAACACGTGAGTAACGGTTGGTTCGTAAGGGTCTCCCACACTTCTGGTAACTGATCACATTAAAGGATTTGTGTGCCGTGGACAAAATTCAAATGATGTAATCCCTGTTTCACCATTAACTGCCACTTTCTGACTATGAGAACCAGATACTGACAGTGTTAAGTCATGTTCTTATTTTGTCCATCCGATTCAGACTACCAAGTTAACCTTTCTTGCGAGGAATAGTGTATCTCCAAGGCTCCAGTCACAGAGATTGAAGATACATCCTCAAACATCTTCAATGTCCCTTTTTAATCTATGACCCTTGAATTTATTTTCAATCTAGTTTTGACTCAGAATGAGATTTAATATAGCATTTTGAATCCTTTGAATGTTTTGTTGGTGTTTTTTGCTCTTTTTGAGTTTCTGTGGTTGTATACCACAGTGATCGTGATGGGAAGGAACTGCTGAGGTGGGCTGCTGTCCTCCAACCTCCGCTTTCGTCTGCTGCTGCAATAGGCCCTTCCACTTATTGAAGAACATCTAACGACCCCCTGTCTAAAAGAGAATATATGCCCTCCAATGGCCTTTTTCTATATAGACATTACCCCCATTTCAAACTTCTTTTGCACCCTAATTTTGCAACCATGATATTGTATGAAAGGGGCTGTTTTCACATTCTATTAATGTTGCAAGCTTCCAGAGACTTTCGTCCTCTCAGATAGTCACTTTTATGGGTATTTAACCCACCAAACAAAACCCCCTCTAGCCTTTTAGTCATTTTATCTGCCTTTCTTTGCCTCTTCTTTTTCTTAGAATACAGTGACCAGCACTGTTCCCTGAGCTCCAGGAGAAGTTTCCTGAGGTTTTTGTTGAAGCTCATGTTTTTTCTTTAATCTGAACAGCCAGAACTGTTGCTGGCATTTTGGGCTTTACAAGAGCTGACATCTCGAAGAAATAGTGTACAGCAACTTCTAGATCCCTTTCTTTGGTGGCAACTGGCAGGCAGTTCAGAGTTCATTATCTTTAAGGAATCATCTGAATTGTCTCCCCCTATGTGAGCTGCCTCACACTTGTCCATGCAGCAAGCCACCCGCCACTTTCCAGCCTACTCACATCGCTTTAGAAATGTTCCAGAAGATGCTCCCCATTGACTTGACATTTCAGTATGTGGAAAGCAGAGTATAATTTGTGTACCTAGAAATGTCTCAAAGTATTCCTTTTTCCTAATCATTTGTGAAATCTTAAATAACGCGGATTCCCAGGGGATGCTGTTAGCATTGTTTAATCTGGAGAAGCCCTATTATTCCTGCTCTTTGTTTTCTACATCTAAGACAGGTTCTTATCCAAACAAACAAAAAAATTCATCAGTCATCTGATGGTAAATTTTTAAATAGTCTTTATTAAGGAAGTTGAGGTTGTTGGGTCCTCTCTCACCACCGCCGTCATCATCACCAGAATCTAAACCAACCACATTTTTATAGCAGCCCCCTATCAGTCCTCCCTGCTTACACTCTTGTCCCCTTAGAGTCTATTCCCCACACAGCATCCAGAGAGAGCCTTTTAAAATGTCAGTCGGATTGTGTCATCCCTCTGCTCAGTACCATGACTCCATCATACAGCGTAAAAATGCAAGCTTCTCAAAGACCCTACATGATTTGGTTCCACTCTCTTTCTTGCTTCATCTGCTCCAACCGTAATTGTTGGCCTTTTCCCTGCTTCCTGAATACTCCAAGCATATTCCCACCTCAAGGCCTTTGTATTAGCCACTTCCTATGCTTGAATTCTCTCCCCCCAAATATCTGGATGGTTTGCTCCCTCATCTCATTTAGATATATTCCTAAGTGTCTTCACATGGGGGGTGCTGTCCCTGACCACTTATCTTTTTTTTATTTTTAAAGATTTTATTTATTTATTTATTTGAGGGGGGATACAGAGGAAGGGGCAGAGGGAGAGAATTTTTAAGCAGACTCCCCAATGAGCACAGAGCCTGACACGGGGCTTGATCTCACAACCCAGGGGATCATGACCTGAGCTGAAAACAAGAGTTGGACACTCAACTGACTGAGCCACCCAGGCACCACCACCGCCCCCCCAACCACTCATCTTTAACAACAGTCTCCACCACTCTATTTTTGTTGTCTATCTCCATCACCTAAATTGTAAGCTCCACTGAGGCAGGGATTTTATGTTTTGTTTTCTGCCCTTCTCACCTAGACTAGAACTTCGCACATAGTGCACAAGCACTTACCATGTACTAAGAGAATGAAAAATATAAATTGTTCTTGTCTTTTGGTTCTCTGTTGTTCATAATTTTTTTTTGTTGAAAAAGATAATAGAAACCATGTTTTCTAATGGCTAGTAGGATGTGTCCACTTTACCAAAGATTCTGTAAGCTTGCCTATGCTCTTGGTTGAAGAGCAACCTTCCGATCTTGGCAAAGATTTCCTCTTCAAACTTTTAGCTTCAGAGAAATGAAGCTGTACCTAAAATGATGAGGGAGGGAGGCCACCCACCTAGTCAGCAGATGTCCATCAAAGGGGTGATAGTTGTAGGAGCCAAATCACTTTCACAGCAAAGTGCCCAACTGGAGGTGAAAATTATTTGTTTGAGGCTCCCAAGTGGTCCCTGGAGCACTTTTTTTAAATATATTTTTTAAGATTTTATTTATTTGAGAGAGAGGGAGAGAGAGAATGAGAGAGAATGAGAAGAAGGAGGGTCAGAGGGAGAAGCAGACTCCCTGCCAAGCAAGGAGCTTGATGCGGGACTTGATTCTGGGACTCCAGGATCATGACCTGAGCCAAAGGCTGTTGCTTAACCAACAGAGCCACCCAGGCACCTGTGTGGAGCACTTTTGATGGAAGCCCTTAGTGCAGAGACTTGCTGTCTCCCTAGACCAGTCTTCTCATACTTTAGTGTACATGTGATGATGTTAAAAGCCTGATTCAGCAGGTCTGGGTTAGAGTCTATAATTCTGCATTTCTAATAAGCCCTCAGGTGACACTGATGCGGCTGATTTGTGGACCTCACTTCGTAGATCTATTTCGCACAGTACAACCTGCGACCCTTGAATTTATTCCAAGATTTCGATTTTTTTTTAAATTTTATCTTTTAAAGTAATCTCTACACCCAACATAGGGCTGGAACTCATGACCCAAAGATCAAGACTCTAATGCTCTGCTGACCGAGTCAGCCAGGTGCCCCAGGTGTGATTATTTTGAAAGTGTAAATAGAAGACTTGCAATGTTACCTGCCTGCAAGTTTTTAACTCTCCCTCCTTACCTTCGTCTTCATTCAAAGGGGAGTAAAACAACTAATTAGGGGCAAAGTAGAGTCAAGGGAATAAGTCACCTGTGGGTGAATTCAAAAGAGGTGGGTGTATCCCAGTCCTTAGAGAAAGCTCCTTAGAGGAGATAATGAGTAGGGACGTACAGGGGAAAAGAGAGAGAGAGAGAGAGAGAGAGAGGGAGAGAGAGAGAAAAGCTTGAAGAACATTAGAAAGGAGCTCAATTGGGGAAGATAAAAAATCCTTTGGGGGCGCCTGGGTGGCTCAGTAGGTTAAGCCGCTGCCTTTGGCTCAGGTCATGATCTCAGGGTCCTGGGATCGAGTTCCGCATGGGGCTCTCTGCTCGGCAGGGAGCCTGCTTCCCTCTCTCTCTCTCTCTGCCTGCCTCTCTGTCTACTTGTGATCTCTCTCTGTCAAATAAATAAATAAAATCTTTAAAAAAAAATCCTTTGGACTTAGTTACGAAGAGATCACTGGCAGACTTTAACCTCAGCAAAGGAGTGGAGTGGACACTGTGGTACCAGGCAGGGTTAAGACAGGTGAGCAAGAAGCAGACCTCACACTGGGCGCCTGGGTGGCTCAGTCAGTTAAGCATTCTGCCTTTGGCTCAGATCATGATCTGGGGGTCCCAGGATTGAGCCTCATGTTGGGTTCCCTGCTCAGTGGAGAGTCTGCTTGTCCCTTTACCTCTGCCCCTCCCCTCCACTTGTACTCTCTGTCAAATAAGCAAAAATCTTAAAAAAGAATAAAAAAAGAAGCAACTCTCCAGTGCACCATGGAATGTTATGTTGGGTGACCAAAGGGATGGCGAGGTCAATCTGGGAACTAAAGGCAACAGAGCTTTCTTGATACCTAGACAACCTCTAGAAAGAGCGAAATGAAAGAGATCAGTTAAATTAGAGAAGGCAAAGGGATAAGCAAAAGACCAAAGAAACAAGAGGTTATTGAGTAAAGAGAGGAAGAGTGGTTACAGTTTGAGGGATGGAGGGAAGATTAAGAATTTCATTCCTAGTAATTTGTTCTAAGAAAGCCAAAAGGAGGGGGAAAATCTCTGTATACAAAGATGTTCTTTGCCTTGTGACCAATAATGAAGGGGGGGGGTAATGAAAAGAATGCAAAGGTTTAAATATGACATGGTACTTACACAAAGTAGGATGTGTAGTTTACAAACCTGAACCATGCAATGTCATTAAGTCGTGCAAGTTTGAACACCTCATAGCACATCAGAAAGGTTTATGAAATGATGTACAGCAGGAAAAAAGCAGAATACAAGAATGTCTTTGCCTAGTTTCAATCAGAAAAGATGGGTTTTGTCAAAGACTGAAGAAAACATGAGGAAGGTAAGGAAATTTTGGTAGGTAGTGGAAATATAGGTCCTTTTCTTTAATGCTACCACATCTTTCATTGTTTTTGAAATATTTGTCAGTGAGGCACCTGGGTGGTTCAGTCAGTCAAAGTCTGACCCTTATTTTCGGCTCAGGTCATGATCTTGGGGTCATGAGATCCAGCCCTGGGTCAGCTTCTGTGTGCCACAAAGACTGCTTGAGAGTCTCTCCCTCTCCCTCCACCCCTCTCCCCATTCATGCTCTCTCTCTGAATGAATAAATAAAATCTTAAGAAGAAAAGTATGTTGCATACTTTGCTAGAGGTAGATAAACTTTTTTATCTTTAAACTTTATACAGGGCCAGGCTGTACATATTTTTGGCTTTTCTGGCGTGCAATCTCTATTGCAACTTCTCAACTCTGCCCTGTAGCATGAAAACAGGCACAGACAATATGAGAATAAAATAGTTGTAGATGTGTTCCCACAAAACTTTATTTGCGGATGCAAAATTTGAACGTTATGTAACTTTCACAACATGAAATATTATTCTTTCAATTTTTTCCCCAACAATTTAAAAATGTAAAAACCATTCTTAGCTCACAGGCCAAAAAAAGCCTGCCAGATTTGGCTCATGGGTGGTAGTTTGCCAACTCCTGCAACAAAGAATAAAGAATAGGGGTGCTTGGGTAGCTCAGTTGGTTGAGCACTGGGCTCATAATTTCAGCTCAGGTCACGGTCTCAGGGTTGTAGGATCGAGCTCTCCCATGGAGCCCCGACTCAAGCCCCATGTAGGGCCCTGTGCTCAGCAGGGAGCCTGCTTGGGTTTCTCTCCCTCTGTCCCTCCCCCCCACTTGCACTCTCTCTCTCTCTCATTTGGAGAAACAGATAAATCTTAAAAAAAAAAAAAAAAAGAATAAGGAATAAATAACATATAAGAGCAAGGTTAAAAAAAAAGAAAACCTTTACGATAAAATTTAAGTCCCCTTTTTGTCCTTCCTTGATCCTGTTCCCTTCCCTCTCTCCAGTAGAAACCACAATCCTGGGTGCCTGGGTGGCTCAGTTGGTTGGGCATCTGCCTTTGGCTCAGGTCATGAGGCTGGAGTCCTGGGATTGAGTCCACATCGGGCTCCCTGTTTGGTGGGAAGTCTGCTTCTCCTTCTGCCCTCACCCTGCTTGTGCTCTTCCTCTCTCTCTCTCAAATGAGTAAATAAAATCTTAAAAAAAAAAGAAAAGAAAGAAACCACAATCCTGAGTTCTGTGTTCAGCTTTCTATATATGTCGCAAATTTTTACTGTATATGTGGCTATCTATAAGCATGTTTTTCATGTTTTGAAATTTTATAAATAGTACCACACCGTACATAAGCCTCAGCTGCTAGCTTTTATCGCTCAATATTCTGTTGATAAATGGAGCTCCAGTTTATTTATCTGAGCTGTAATATTGAGTTCCATTCTATGAATATTCCTCAATTGTTGTCCCTAATTTTTAGAACTTTGAACAGTCTCAGTTAACATTATTTTACCATGTGATGGGGCACCTGGATGACTCAGTGGGTTAAGCCACTGCCTTCAGCTCAGGTCATGATCTCAGGGTCCTGGGACCGAGCCCCGCATCAGGCTCTCTGCTCACGGGGAGCCTGCTTCCTCCCTCTCTCTCTGCCTGCCTCTCTGCTTACTTGTGATCTCTCTCTCTGTCAAATAAATAAATAAAATTTTTTTTTAAAAAAACACATTATTTTACCATGTGCAAAATTCTCTCTAGTGAGGTATTTTTCAAATTAATCTGTGAACTGTTAGTGAGTTAAAATGAATTTGCAAGTTGGGACCTTTAATGAAATAGAATAGAGAAGAACAGTTATACCTTAAACTTACACAATGTTATATGTCAGTTATATCTCAATTTTTGAAAACAATAGATGGGATTAGAAAAGATCAGAGTGTGCTGCATGGCATAAGGATAGGCAGTGTTTGGAAAAATTTTAGTTTCAACTTTATACACACTTACATGGATGTGTGTTTGTGTGCATGTGTGTGTGCTTGATTGTAATGTCAAATGTATTTCTTTTTTTAAAAATTTTATTTATTTATTTGACACAGAGGGAGAGATCACAAGTAGGCAGAGAGGCAGGCAGAGAGAGTGGGGGAAGCAGGCTCCCCACGGAGCAGAGAGCCTGATGCGGGGCTCGATCCCAGGACCCTGAGATCATGACCTGAGCCAACCCACTGACTCAACCCACTGAGCCACCCAGGCACCCCTCAAATGTATTTCCTAATGACAGGTGATTGTCAGAAATTTTGAAAACTATTGCTTTGAGGCCTCTATGAAATACTTGGGAGAGGCACTTGCTAGATCACAGAATATGTACAACGTCCACTTTACTATATATTGCAAAATGCTCTCCAAAATGGTTTTTCCAATTTATATTCAACCTAGAGGACTGAGTAGAGTTTTCATGGCTTCTTTTTTTTTTTAAGATTTTATTTATTTATTTGACAGAGATCACAAGTAGGCAGAAAGGCAGGCAGAGAGAGAGGAGGAAGCAGGCTCTCTGCTGAGCAGGGAGCCCGATGCGGGGCTCAATCCCAGGACCCCGAGACCATGACCTGAGCCGAAAGCAGAGGCTTTAACCCACTGAGCCACGCAGGCGCCCCATTCATGGCTTCTTATCCTCACCTATGGTAGGTCTTTCTCATGGGATGTTAAATATAGTGTATACACAAGAGAATGTGTAAAACTAATACGTACAGTTCAATGAATAATAACATTTGCACTCCTGGACCCACTCCCCACACTATGCAATAGGACATCGGCAGTACCTTAAAAGCCTCTTGCTGTGTGTGTATAGGAGGGTGTTCCTTCCTTTGGGCGTTCCCCGCACTCCAATTACAACCACTTTGCAGAATTTTGTAATGACCTCAGGGTGCCTGGGTGGCTCAGTCATTTGAGCATTGGACTCTTGATTTTGCTCAGGTCATGATCTAAGGGTCCTGTGATCAAGCTTCTGCTCAGGCTCCAGGCCCAGCGAGGAGTCTGCTTTCCCCCTCTCCATCTGCCCCTGCCCCTGCCCCTGCTCACATTCTCTCTAAAATAAATAAATAAATCTTTAAGAAAAAGGTATTTTGTACTGTCCTCTTGTTTTCTTTATAGTTTTCCACTTATGTTTGTAAACTTAATATATTGTTTATCATAATGGTATTGTATCTATTCTGTTGCCTGCTGCTATTGGACAGCAATAAGGTTTTGAGATTGATTGATTTTAAGATTTTATTTATTTATTTGACAGAGAGAGAGGCAGCATGAGAGGGAACATAAGCAGGGGCAGAGGGAGAGGGAGAAGCAGGCTTCCCGCTGAGCAGGAAGCCTGATGCAGGGCTCGATCCCAGGACCCGGGGATCCTGACCTGAGCTGAAGGCAGATGCTTAACGACTGGGCCACCCAGGTACCCTGGGTTTTGAGATTTAGCTATCGTTCATGTTGGGGAGTGTAGCTAGCATTCGCTCATTTTCACTGCTGTATAATACTCCATTTTATAAATGATAAGAGTTTATCTCTATTACGACTGATCAACATTCAGTTGCTTCATATTTTGTTCTCCTGTGAACTCTGCTGTTATGAACATTCTTATCCATGTCTCCTGAATAAGTGGACAAGTGGAAGGGTTTCTCTAGGATATCAATGTTGGATTGGAAGTGCTGGTCTGTAGTATGTGCATATGTTCAGTTTTGCAGAATAATTTTTTATTGTGTTTCATAGTGGTTGTCCTACTTTATATTTCTACCTGTTTGGGTAAAACTTCCATTTTCATTTCCTATGACATGGTTTCAAAAGTAAATAAAAACTGGGGGGAGAAAGATAGTTCAAAGCCAAACCCTTCAAAATTGGGTTGAACAGGAAGCAGGAAAATAGCAATCTGCTCAGTCACGTAAATCTTTCTTCTTTTCCTTTCTTATTTCATTTTTCTGTTCAGTCACATAATATCTGCTCAGTCACATCAATCCTCTTCTTTTCTTTTCTTCTTTCCTTTTTCTCCCCACTCTCTTGGGTTGAAATTTGTATTGAAAACAAATGTTTTGCTGATTGGAATAATGGGGAGTTCCTGAAAAGAAATCATGGACTTGGGAATTAGTGGGCTTGTGATCAATAACAGGAGTGGCCCACCTTCATTTGAACTATTAGGAACCCTAGAAAAAAATCTCCTATGATTCTGTCAGTGGGGTCCTTCCTTGTTTCCTTTCTGCCTTTTTTCTTTCCTTCTTTCTTTTCTTCAATTTGTACATGTTGCCAATGCAAAACGTGCAGATAGGTGTGTTGTAGATTGAATGTTGGCCTCTGAAATATATACCCACACCCAAATCCCTGAAACCTGTGAATGTTATCTTGTTTGGAAAAGGGGTCTTTGTGGAAATAAGAAAGTCAAGAATTTTGAGATGAGATCATCTTCCTCTACTTGGTTGGGTCCTAAATCCAATGACCAATGTCCTAAACCCCTGACAAGAGAGAAGACATGGACAGAAGAGGGGGAAGTGACATGACTATGGTAGTAGAGGTTGAAGTCAGCCAGGACCCAGAAGAGGCAAGGAAGGATTCCTCCTGAAATCTTCAGAGAGAGCATGGTCCTGCCAACCCTTTAATTTTCCTCTTCCAGCCTCCAGAACTGTAAGAGAAAAACTTGGATTGTTTTATGTCCCCCAATTTGTGATACCTTGTTGCAATGGTCCTAGGAACCTAACATAGGATATCAAGAGAAAGTTGGTCTCTCTCATATCCTTGACCCTTAGACGCCCATTCATCCTTCCCAGCAGCATTCACTCTTGACAGTTCCTTGTGTGTCATCCTTCTAGAGATACTCTTACAGAGCCCCTTCCTAGGTGGCAAGGACATTCAAGATCACTTTATAAATGAGGAGTCTGAAGCTCAGAGGAAGAAACTTGCCCAAGGACCTCCAAATCAGTCGGTGCCAAAGAAGAACAGGAACTCAGGTTTCCTATCTCTTGGTTTTATCCTCCTTCGTTACAAAAGAAGTATTAAGGAGCAGATTTTGATGTCAGGATAGGGAGAGAGAAGAGGAGGATATTAGGTGAATGAAGGAAGGGTAACGTCATGGAGATGATAAAGGAGCACAAAAACGGTTATTATTTAACCTCAGGTTGGTCACGGTTCAACATAGCACTCCACCAGATACTTGACAGACTCTGTCTGTAGATAGAAATTAGTCATTCCATCCAACTAGCTTTTATTGGGCATCTACTATATTCCAGGCACCAAACTATATTAAGAACTGTGGGGGTGCCTGGGTGGCTCATTCGCTAAGCGTCTGCCTTCAGCTCAGGTCATGATCCGAGGGTCCTTGGATCGATCCCTGCATCGGGCTCCCTGCTCAGAGGGAAGCCTGCTTTCTCCCTCACCCACTCCCCCTCCTTGTGCTCCCTCTCTCACTGTCTCTCTCTCTGTCAAATAAATAAATAAAACCTCAAAAAAAAAAAACCACTGTAAAATACAGCTCCCACCCTCAACAAATGTATTATCTAGTAGGAGAGTCAGGCTCCTAAGTAAAGCAGTCTGATAAATGATAAAAATATAGGTGTGCACTAAAGTCCTAAGAAAATAAGGTGGAATGTGGTCCTCTTTGTTTAGGGATATGGGAAAGGTCTTGAAGGATGAGTAGGAGTTTAGCAGGTAGAGAGGGAGGGAAAAGCATCCTAGGCAGGATGAAACATTTAAGGACCTAAGGGAGTCTACAAGAGAAGTTGCATTTGGGAAATCACATAGGAAACACTGTCGATGCCTCGCCCATATCCCTCAACCTCTCTATATATGCTCTCTTTGCCCGAAGTCTCTCCTTTCAGCTCCCAAAAACTGTAAAACAAAACAAAACAAAAAAACATACTGCCCATATTCATGGTGTACTATTAGTGCCTAGGAGTTAATTCCTCCTGGGAGTAGCCCTCAAACAACTCTCAGGAATGGGTGTATTAATTCCCCAGCTCCTTCATCCCTCAGATGGGATAATTCTGAGGCATGTGTTCCCCAGTTTCTTAATAGGATTAAACTCCTGTAGTTGGCTTAATAGCTCTCCCTTAATGGGCTATCTTCCTTCCCTGTACTGCTTCCTACCTCTTCTCCATTGGTGTTCCATCACCTCCCAAATCAACTACTTGCTCCCAAGTCCTTGTCTCAGGATCACTCCTGGGAGAGTCCAAACTGAAATGAAGCCTATGTAGCACTACCTTGTGCTTTATTGTTATAAAGAGTGCAAAGAATGGGGTGCAGTGATAGTAGACATTGGAGCAAGAGCCTACCTATCACAGTGGACTTCTAATGCCCTATGAGAGCTACAGGACCTTTCCCTGAGACAATGTGACATTCACTGAAAGTTCAAGTAGGGGCGTGGCATGACCAGATTTGCATGGTAGAAAGGCCACATCATCACCTATCGAACCATTAAATGGCTTTCACTACACTTAGAATGAAATCCACACTCCTAACCATGCCCTAAAATACACTACATGACCAGGTACCATGCCTGCTCCCCATCCTCTGAAAACTCCCTATTTGATTTGGCAATTTGTAGAGTTCTTATGGACCCAGATGGCTCAGGGAGACAGAGCCCAGTGAAGAGTTGTGGTAAACTGGACTATGGTTATCAGTTCTTTACTCCCTCTTGTAATGTGACCTTGCAGCGCATGGCAGTGGACGGAGCATAGTTCCCCGCTAGACTTCTGGCTAGTGGAATGTGAGCAAAACTGACAGTACGCCTCAAGAGGCATCCCATCTTTCTGTTCACCCTGCTGCACTCCTGCCATTCACCATCCTAGCAGACCCTGAGAGCTGCTGGTCCAAGGAGGATAAGAGACATGTGTAGCGGACAAAAACCCAAACTGAAGCCCAGAACTAAACCCACCAACGTGCAGCCTAAAGCATGAATGAAAGACATAGGTGCTAGTGGTTGTAAATCGCAGGGGACTTATAGACAACAAATTTATTTCTCATAGTTCTGGAGGCTGGAAGTCCAAGATCAGGCTGCCAGCATCGCTGGGTCTGGTAAAGGCCCTCTTCCAGGTTGCAGCCTGCCCACATCTTGCTGTGTCCTTATGTGGTGAAGGGAGGGAGAATTGCTCTGGGACCACTTTCCTTTCTTCATGAGGGCTCTGCCCTTGTGACCTAACCACTTCCCAAGGACCTCCCTTTTAATACCATCACCTTGGGCATTAAGTCTTCAACCTATGAATTCTGGGGGCTATAAACATTCATTCTGTAGCACTGTCACTGTTGTCCCCAGCATTGCCATTAGAATAGGTCTAGGCCAGCCTGTTGGATGCTGAGAGACACATGGCACTCGGCCAAGTCTCCCTGAGCTATCCCAGCTGAGGCCATCCTAGATGAGCCAACAACCAGTTGTGCCTGAGACTTGAGAATGAGCTCGGCCAAAATCAACAGAAATGTCCAGCCAACTACCAGTTGACCCCAGACACTTCAGTGAGTTCAGCTGAGAGAACCCAGCTCAGCCCAGCCCCAGATAAGCCAAACCCCATGGACTTTTGAACTAAGTACTGTTCATTGTTAACAAGCCACTGGCGTTCTGTGGTTGTTTGCGTGGCATTATTGTGGCAATAGATAACCAGCCCTCACCACAATCTGTGAGCTATGCCTTTTCTGCTTAAATCAGGCAACAGTTTGTGTCTGTCTGTTGCTTTCTCTAACACAGAATGTAAATTAAGAACATAGGGTCAAGGGAGAGATTGAGGTGGGAGAGATTTTAACATGCTTTCAGGCAGGGGATTGGAGGCAGTTGTATTTATTAGGGCATAAGTATGCCTTCAAAATAACCGTGCTTTAAACATAAGAGACATTTACAGTTTTTCTCTCTCACATAAAAGACTGAGCTAGTGTGGTAGCTGTGTTCTGTGAAATCTTCAGAGGCCAGGCTCCTTCTCTCTGTGCTCCACTATGTCCTTGCCCAGGGAGTCCAAGATGACTCCCAACCGCATCGACGTTCAACCACTGGGAAGAGGGAAAGGGAAAACGTGACTTTCTCCTTACTATCTGGTGCTTATACTCATTTCTTCCTTTTGGGGCACGTGTCTGGCTCAGTCCGTGGAGCGTGTGACTCTTGATATCAGGGTTGTGTGTCAAGCCTCGTGTCGGGTATAGAGATTACTTAAAAAAATCTTAGAAAAATATATTAATTTCTTCCCCTTTCAACTCATTCTTGGGAATTGGTCATGTGACCACACTCAGCTGCTGGGAAAAGCAAACTTATTTTGGCCATCCATGTGCATACCTAAAAATTCTGCTTCTGTGGAAGAAGGGGCAAATAGATAGCAGTGTTTCCTGCCATGTCGGTGGAGAAGAAAAGTAATTAATGGAGCAAGATCTCTATGGGAGACTTTATTAGCCATTTCCTTCCTTCTCTTTGCTAAGGGGACTGATGTTTTGGAGGGGTGGAGTGTTCTCAGTTTGGGCATCAATCATAAACCAGTTATGGGAATCCTACTCAGTTTTGCCAGGAAGTGGCTTCCCCAGCCTCCCTGGCATATATGGGTGGCCATGTGACCCAGTTCTGACCAGTGAGCCATAAAGGGCAGGCTTCTAGGAGGTTCCGGGAAATGCTTTCCTTCCTGTGAAACAGACAAACATAAAAGACAGCTTACTGGCACCGTCCTGGTTGGGTTACTGGTGCAAGGCACTACAGCAGTCAGCTTATGACCATAAAAGAAAGGCCAAGAGAACCTACAGCCTGACACCTTTTTGAGGATTCAAATGACCTTAAGAGATGAGAGGGGATGAGCCAGGTGGATAAAGATATTTGAGGAAGTGAGTGCATTAAATACGAGAAGAAATGCTCAGGGATGCCCCTGGAAAGTTGGATGGGAGTCAGACAGTGAGGACTTTGTATGTGGCAGTGTGATTTGTCAGCATTACCTCATGTAGAGTTGGGGCTGGTTTCCTTGCTTGCTGGCTGCTTCACCACTGAGGTATGACACAGGCATTTTCTCTTTATAGGTTTAAGACAGCTGCCCATCTCTTTCTCCATTGGAGTGTTGAAAGACTTGTGTTTTGGAAACTCTCAAAGGCAGACACCTAGATTATGAGGGTGGGTAGGGGATGTCAGTTTGAAAAGTTGAGGAAGAAGGGAGCCAGTGGGATTTCCCCACCCTCAGGAGGGTGGGGGGGTGTCTGGTTCTGCCCACCTTGAGGCCTAGGTTTGACTCCCTCCCAGACCCTGGGATTTCTGATGGGTTGGCTGTGTGGTCCACGGGCTGGGGACTAAGCTCTAAGCCGAAGCCTTCAGGGCTATGAGCAGTGGGACCACTGAGGCTTGAACATCAAGCCTCCCACAGTATCCATACCAGCCTGAAGTCCAGAGCCATCCCCTGAGGTTCCAGGTTTGGGTGAAAGCTAGTTCTATGTGAGTCCAGCAGGGAACAGGGAGGAGGGAGTGGGGGGAAAAAAAAAACCAAAAACGAAAACCTGATTGAGATAGAATTTTCCCTAACAGCTTGAAGAAGGGGGCTGAGTCTGATTTTATATTATTTTTTAAAAGGTTTTATTTATTTATTTGACAAAGAGACAGAGAGATCACAAGTAGGCAGAGAGGCAGGCAGAGGGGGAGGTGGAAGCAGGCTCCCCACCGAGCAGAGAACCCAATGTGGGGCTGCATCCCAGGACCCCGGGATCACGACCTGAGCTGAAGGCAGATGCTTAACCCACTGAGCCACCCAGGTGCCCCAGATTTTATATTATTTTAAAAAAATAAAATAATAAGGCTGCTTCTTACATGGGAGTGTTCAATTATGGTACAAATTAATTCTGTGTTTATAAAGCCATGGAAAAGGGAATGAGACGAGATCATAAATTATCTCCATAGCTTTTTAAAAATTGTTAGTTTTTTTTTACAAGAATATATAGCTGTGTCTCTAGGAACTCCAGTTCACATATATACAAAGCATCCATTTTCATTTTTTTTTTAAATCTAATTAAATTGGCTTGATACTGCCAGGCTAGAAGAAAATCCAATCTATATCACTGGGGCTCCTTTGGCTCTCAGGGATGCCTCAGATTCCAAGTGTAAAACCTGGTGCCAGAAATAGGGGCCAGCCTCTTACTGGTGGCCATTGTGAGGGGTGCCGACAGGCACCTCATGCAAGCCTGCAGAATGGAGCCTTGAAGCCCCCCATCTCCTGATCCTAGTCCCACGTGAGACATAGACTATTTCACTGAGGTGTTGAAAAAAGTTTTCACAACACTTATGAAAGACTGTAAGGATGACTTCATTCAAGAGGGACAACTTGCAGTGGAGGTTTTGTAGTAGGAGAGAGAGAGGGAGCCCGACTCTAAGTACAACAAGGGCCAGTGGAGACTTAGAGCTAAGTAGCAGGGTGGGGGTCAGTGGATGGAAAATTACCAAGGCAAACATCAAGGCTAGGGGTATTCTGATCAGATACCAAGGGTGGAGAATTCTTATTCAACTCACTTAGCAGCATTCTTACTAAAACTGGACCTAGCAGGTCAAGGACAGATCCTAAGGTCAGGGCCTAGTCAAAAAGAGGACTCAGGAAGGGGAGCCTGAGTGGCTCTGTTGGTTGAGTGTCTCATTCTTGGTTTCAGTTCAGGTCATGATCTCAGGGTCATGAGTGAGTCCTGAGTTGGGCTCTGCACTTGGCGTGCGTGGAGTCTTCTTGAGATTCTTTTTCCCTCTCTCCCCCTTTCCTCCTCCTGCTTGCCCTCTCTCTTTCTCTCTAAAATAAATAATAAAACAAATAAAATCTTAACAATGACAAAGAAAGAGGACTCAGGAGCCTGACTCAAATTTGCTAAAGAGGGGAGTTCTTAGTCCTTGAGGCCTCATTCCTCCCCAGATAAAATACCCAGACATGCATCTTGAGGTCCTACTCCCCTCCTGCAGCTCTACCACTGGAGATTGCTGGGTCTCAACAGCCACCCACCACCTACATGGCCACCTCTGTATTTTCTTTTTTAACAAAGAGTAATACCTTTATCATATAAAGAATTCATATAGGGCGCCTAGGTGGCACAGTGGGTTAAAGCCTTTGCCTTCGGCTTGGGTCATGATCTCAAGGTCCTGGGATCGAGCCCTGCATCAGTCTTTCTGCTCAGCAGGGAGCCTGCTTCCTCCTCTTTCTGCCTGCCTCTGTGCCTACTTGTGATCTCTGTCAAATAAATAAATAAAATCTTAAAAAAAAAGAATTCATACAAATTTTTAAAAATAGCATCTTAATACATGAAAGTATTAGGTAAAGGACATAAATAACTTATAAAAAGTAATAAAAATGCTTAATGAATACTTTTACAATATTCAACCTGAAGAGTAAAAAATTTTAAATAGGAATTTTCACGTACTATATAGATTGAATGGAAAGAATAAGTTAAAATTTTAAATAATAATAACAAAAAAATTAAAATTAAAAAATAATATATAATAATACCAAATTATGGGGAACCTGGCTGGCTCACTCAGTAGAGTGCATGACTCTTGATCTCAGGGTCATGATTTCAAGCCCCATGTTGGGTTTAGAGATTATCTAAATAAATAAAACTATAAAAAATAATAATAACACCAAATGATGGCAAATATGTCCTAAAACAAGTATGCATATGTATTTTTGGTGGAAGAGTGAGTTAGTAATAATCATTTGGTATTTTGTTTATATCTAGTGTTTTTGTAATTGTGTACTGTCTTGTTTTAACTTTATGCTTTTCAAACACACACACATACACAGTTGTGGCAGGCACTCCAAGTTGGCCCTCATCAATCCCTGCTTCCTCATCGAAATCAGTAAAGAAGTTGTCAAACTCTTACTTTTCATAGATGACATGATATTCTTTGTGGAAAACCCAAAAGATTCCACACAAAAATTGCTAGAACACATACAGGAATTCAGCAACATAGCAGGATATAAAATCAATGCACAGAAATCTGTTGCATTTCTATACAATTACAATGAGACAGAAGAAAAGAAATTAAGGACTCAATCCCATTTACAATTGTACCAAAAAAACAATGAAATACCTAGGAATAAACCTAACCAAAAAGGTAAAGGATCTGTACCCTAAAAACTGTAGAACACTTAGGAAAGAAATTGAGGAAGACACAAATAAATGGGAAAACATTCTATACTCATGGATTGGAAGAAAAAATATTGTTAAGATGTCTATGTTACCCAGAGCAATCTACACATTCAATGTAATCTCTATCAAAATACCATCATCATATTTCATAGAACTGAAACAAATAATCCTAAAATTAGTATGGAACCAGAAAAGACCCCAAATAGCCAGAGGAATGTTGAAAAAGAAAACCAAAGCTGGTGGCATCACAATTCTAGACCTCAAGCTCTATTACAAAGTTGTAATTATTAAGACATTATGGTACTGGCACAAAAGCAGACACATAGATCAATGGAACAGAATGGAGAACCCAGAAGTGGACCCTCAACTTTATGGTCAACTAATCTTCAACAGAGCGGGAAAGAATATCCAGTGGAAGAAAAGATGGTCTCTTCAACATAGGGTATTGGGAAAATTGGACAGCCACATGTAGAAGAATGAAACTGGACCATTTTCTCATGTTATACACAAAAATAGACTCAAAATGGATGAAAGATCTAAATGTGAGACAGGAATCTATCAAAACCTTAGAGGAGAACCAAGGCAGCAACATCTGTGACCTTGGCTGCAGCAACTTCTTGCTAGACACGTCTCCAAAGGCCAGGGAAACAAAGGCAAAAATGAACTATTGGGACTTCATCAGGATAAAAAGCTTTTGCAGAACAAAGGAAACAGTCAACAAAACCAAAAGATAACCAAAGGTATAGGAGAAGATATTTGCAAATGTCTTATCAGATAAAGGGCTAGAATCCAAAATCTACAAAGAACTTACCAAACTCAACAAATGATCCAATCAAGAAATGGGCAGAAGACATGAACAGACATTTCTCCAAAGAAGACACACAAATGGTCAACAGGCACATGAAAAAATGTTCATCATCACTTGGCATCAGGGAAATACAAATTAAAACCACAATGAGATACCACCTCACACTAGTCAGAATGCCTAAAATTAACAAGTCAGGAAACAACAAATGTTGACAAGGATGCAGAAAAAGGGGAACTCTCTTACACTGCTGGTACAAGCTGGTACAGCCACTCTGGAAAACAGTATGGAGGGTCCTCATAAAGTTAAAAATAGAGCTACCCTATAACCCAGCAATTACAACACTAGGTATTTACCCAAAGGATACAAACATAGTGATCCGAAGGGGCACCTGTACCCCAATGTTTATAGCAGCAACGTCCACAATAGCCAAACTATGGAAAGAGCCCAGATCTCCATCAACAGATGGATGGATAAAGAAGATGTGATTGATATATATATTTATTTAATGAAATATTACTCAGCCATTGAAAAATCGAAATCTTACCATTTGCAACAACGTGGATGGAACTAGAGGGTATTATGCTAAGCCAAATAAGTCAATCAGAGAAAGACAATTATCATATGACTTCACTCATATGTGGAATTCAAGAAACAAAACAGAGGATCACAGGGGAAGGGAGTGGTAAATAAAACAAGAGGAAATCAGAGAGAGAGACAAACCACAGAAGACTCTTGACTATAGGGAACAAACTGAGGGTTGCTGGAGGGGAGGTGGGTGAGGGGATCGGGTAACTGGGTGATGGGCATTAAGGACAGCACGTGCTGTAATGAGCACTGGCTGTTCTATATAACTGATGAATCACTGAACTCTACCTCTGAAACTAATAATACACATTATGTTAATTTAATTTAAATTAAACTAAATTAAATTTTAAAAAATAATCCCTGCCTCCTGCTATTTATACCCTTGTGGAGCCCCTTCCCCATAATTCCCTCCGGGGTTCAAGTGTGTGACAGATTGAATACAGCTGAAAAAATTAACAAGACAGTAAACAAGTGTTGGAGAGGATGTGGAGAAAGGGGAACCCTCTTACACTGTTGGTGGGAATGCAAGTTGGTGCAGCCACTTTGGAAAACAGTGTGGAGATTCCTTAAGAAATTAAAAACAGAGCTACCTTATAACCCTGCAATTGCTATACTGGGTATTTACCCCAAAGATACAGATGTAGTGAAAAGAATGGCCGTATGTACCCCAATGTTCATAGCAGCAATGGCCACAATCACCAGACTGTGGAAAGAGCCAAGATGCCCTTCAACAGACAAATGGATAAAGAAGATGTGGTTCATATATACAATGGGATATTATGCCTCCATCAGAAAGGATGAATACCCAACTTTTTTTTTTTAAGATTTTTATTTATTTGCCAGAGAGAGAGAGAGAGTACACACAAGCAGGCAGAGAGGCAGGCAGAGGCAGCGAGAGAAGCAGGCTCCCTGCCGAGCAAGGAGCCCGATGCAGAACTCGATCCCAGGACCCTGGGATCATGACCTGAGCCAAAGGCAGTGGCTTAACCCACTGAGCCACCCAGGCGTCCCAACCAACTTTTGTATCAACATGGGTGGGACTGGAGGAGATTATGCTGAGTGAAATAAGTCAAGCAGAGAAAGGGCACCTGGGTGGCTCAGTGGGTTAAGCCTCTGCCTTCGGCTCAGGTCATGATCTCAGGGTCCTGGGATCAAGTCCTGCATCAGGCTCTCTGCTTGGCAGGGAGCCTGCTTCCACCTCTTTCTCTCTCTGCCTGCCTCTCTGCCTCCTTGTGATTTCTCTCTGTCAAATAAATAAATAAAATCTTTATAAAAAAATAAGTCAAGCAGAGAGAGTCAATTATCATATGGTTTCACTTACTTGTGGAGCATAAGGAATAACATGGAGGACATTAGGAAAAGGAAAGGATAAGTGAATTGGGGGAAATCAGAGGGGGAGATGAACCATGAGAGACTTTGGACTCTGAGAAACAAACTGAGGGTTTTGGGGGGAGGGTTAGATGAGCCTGTGGTAGGTATTAAGGAGGGCACGTATTGGGGTGCCTGGGTGGCTCAGCGGGTTAAGGCCTCTGCCTTCTGCTCAGGTCATGGTCTCAGGGTCCTGGGATCGAGCCCCGCATTGGGCTCTCTGCTTGGCAGGGAGCCTGCTTCCTCCTCTCTCTCTGCCTCTCTCTCTGCCTGTCTCTCTGCCTACTTGTGATCTCTGTCTGTCAAATAATGGGTAAAATCTTTAAAAAAAATTAAAAATAAAAAAATAAAGGTGCTCCTTGTCACTGTTATTTTCCTCCCCCCAACCCAATAATGCAAGAGATCCAGCTGAAAGGAGCTAGTAACAATGTCTTCTGCTGGGATCAGAAATCGAACAATGAGAGGAATCAAAAATAGAAAATTCTTACCATCACTGAGTGAATCTAAAATCCCATGAACTGTAAGATGTACTGTTATTTCAGGTACCACTAGAGGGAACGATACTGTGAATTAAATTATGCCTCAAAGTTTTCTTATCACTTTGAATTTTTATTTTCTACTCATCAGAATGATTTTTTTTTAAGATTTTTTATTTATTTGTCAGAGAGAGAGAGAGAGAGAGAGAGAGCGAGCACAGGCAGACAGAGTGGCAGAGGGAGAAGCAGGCTCCCTGTGGAGCAAGGAGCCCGATGTGGGACTCGATCCCAGGTCATGACCTGAGCCGAAGGCAGCCGCTTAACCAACTGAGCCACCCAGGCGTCCCTCATCAGAATGATTTTTGCGGTGTCTGGGTGGCTCAGTCAGGTAAGTTTCTGACTCTTGATTTCAGCTCAGATCTTGATTTCAGAGTCATGAGTTGAAACGCCACATCCGGCTCCATGCCCAGCATGGAGCCTACTTTAAAAAAAAAAAATTTCCTAGACTTATTTAAACAGAAATTTTTAAAATCATTTATCAATACTAAGAAGAATGCTCAACTTTAGGGGTAAGCAATAAAATGCAAAAAGATTCTTTCTTTCAGTGTTGATATGCCTAGCAGACCTGCTTTTGTCTTCATGCCTATTGCCTTGTAGTAACAAAAAAGCTGCAGAGACTCTAGGCATCACACCATATTCAATTTTTTTTAAAAAAGGGAAGTTGGGGCACCTGTCTGGCTTGGTTGGTAGAACATACAGCTCTTGATCTGGGGGTCATGAGTTTGAGCCCCAAGTTGGGTTTAGAGATTACTTAATAAGATGAAATATAAAAAGAAAAGGAAAGAGGAGGATGTAGGTAGAGATGGTATCAGCCACATTACCCTCTTTTATCAGGAAAAGCACAAGTTTTCTTAGACCCCCCCAGTGGATTTCTGCTTGTATGTCATTTGCTAGAACTGTGTCCCATACAAGCAAGCATCTAGAAAAGCAGATATTTTGCCTGTATCTAGGTTCATTGATATCCCAAACAAAAACAGACTTCTACTAGCAAAGAAGGAAATAGATATTGGGAACGAAGCTAATGGTGTCTGCTACAACACTGCTTAATAAATACTAGTTTTATATCCATAGTAAAAAGGAGTTACCCTTTGGCATAAAGCAAAAAACAATGATAGCAAAAATACTTACACTATGAAGCTTACTGGGTTCCAGACACTGTTCTAAGTATTTTAAATATATTAATTCATTTAATACCTACAGTAACTTTGAGGTAAATGCTGTTATTATCCTTGTTTTATGTATTTTTTTATCGTTCCTCATATAATCACAGACTTATCATAATCCTTGGTTCATGACGTATTCCTCATTGGTCCAGCCGTGACTCTTTTTTTACTTTTTAAATATTAGTACCCTCGGGGCACCTGGGTGGCTCAGTGGGTTAAAGCCTCTGCCTTCGGCTCAGGTCATGATCCCAAGGTCCTGGGGAGCCTGCTTTCTCCTCTCTCTCTGCCTGCCTCTCTGCCTACTTGTGATCTCTGTCAAATAAATAAATAAAATATTTTAAAAATAAACAAATAAATAAATATTAGTACCCTCAAATCTTCCAACCAAAATAAAATTAGGATCTTGTCAGTAATTTGGATCTGACTGCCTGGTCTGCCCAAACCATTTTGCTTCCTCCCCTGGCCTGATGTGACCATCGTCTAGAATCCTAAATCTGTCATTCCTCTGCTTTCCTTATATAGTTTCCTTAAACAGTTTTATAGTTTTATTGTGCCTATATATATCATCATAAAATGTATGTGTGTGTGTGTGTATAATATATACCTAATGTTGTTTAAGATTTTATTTATTGGGGCACCTGGGTGGCTCAGTGGGTTAAGCCTCTGCCTTTGGCCCAGGTCATGATCCCAGGATCCTGGGATCGAGCCCTGCATTGGGCTCTCTGCTCAGCAGGGAGCCTGCTTCCCCCTCTCTCTCTGCCTGACTCTCTGCCTACTTGTGATCTCTGTCTGTCAAATAAATAAATAAAATCTTTTTTAAAATTTTTATTTATTGGGGCGCCTGGGTGGCTCAGTGGGTTAAGCCGCTGCCTTCGGCTCAGGTCATGGTCTCAGGGTCCTGGGATCGAGCCCCGCATCGGGCTCCTTGCTCAGAGGGGAGCCTGCTTCTCTCTCTGCCTCTGCCTGCCTTTCTGCCTGCTTGTGCTCTCTCTCTTTCTCTCTGTCAAATAAATAAATAAAATCTTTAAAAAAAAAAAAAAATTTTTATTTATTTATGAGATAGAGAGAGTGGGAGCACTGCCAAGACCCTGGGAATCCTGACCTGAACAGAAGGCAGATGCCTAACCAACTGAGCCACCCAGGTGCCCTTTTATAGCTGTTTCTGACTGTGTATCTTCTCTTGGTACTTTTTCCCCCTAAATGTTACATTGCTAAGGTTCATTCATATTGTTGTGCGTTGCTATAGTCATTCATGTTGATGACCACTTAACACACCATTGTATGAATACACAGCAGTTGTATTCATCCTCAAACCATTCTCTATTGGAGTACCTCTTACATGCTTATAGATTTTTTTCTTTCATGGTTATAACTGGTCTAACTCTATCACATCCATTTGCTAGTAGTTTTGTGGGATTTGAGAAATTTTTCTACATCCTTTTTAATGGCTCCATAAGATCCCGCCTCTTTCTGCAAGACTTGCAATCATGCTTTGCAAATGATTTGTCTCATGTTGTCAGTTATTTCCATTGGGCTACCAGAGAGAAGTGGACCAATAAAGACTTTGATTTGATGATGGGCTTAGCACACAGAGCCCTTAGTTTCACTCAAGAGGAATGTTGGGGGGAGGGGGGAGAGGCGAAGGATGTTAGATCACTGGTGAATATTTCCTTGTTATGATCACTTTTGCTTCCCTGGGCAACCTGGCAAATCTGAGAATTGGTATTAAGAGCCCTAGGATAAATGGAATCCCCCATACCTGGGTAATTCTTTAACACTCCTCCCACAAGAGGCAGAATCTAATTCCCTTCGTTCTTTTTCTTTAATTGTTCACGTTTTTTTTAAGTTCCATGAATCTTTATTTTTTTTATTATGTTATGTTAGTCACCATACAGTACATCATTAGTTTTTGATGTGTGTTTCATGATTCATTGTTTGTGTATAAACCCAGTGCTCCATGCAATATGTGCCCTCCTTAATAACCATCACCGGGCTAACCCATCCCCCCATCCCCTTCCCTCTAAAAATCTTCAATTTGGGGCACTTGGGTGGCTCAGTCATTAAGCGTCTGCCTTTGGCTCAGGTCATGATCCTGGGGTCCTGGGATCAAGCCCCATATTGGGCTCTCTGCTCAGCGGGAAGCCTGCTTCTCCCTCTCCCACTCCCACTCCCACTGCTTGTGTTCCCTCTCTCCCTGTCTCTCTCTGTGTCAAATAAATAAAATCTTTTTTAAAATAAAAATAAATAAATAAAACCTTCAATTTGTTTCCCGGAGTCCATAGTCTCTCATGGTTCATTTCCTCCTCTGGTTTCCCCCCTTCATTTTTCCCTTCCTTCTCCTAATGTCCTCCATGCTATTCCTCATGTTCCACAGATAAGTGAAACCATATAATAACTGACTTTCTCTGCTTGACTTATTTCACTTAGTATAATCTCCTCCAGTTCTGTCCATGTCAGTGCAAAAGTTGGGTATTCATCCTTTCTGATGGCTGAGTGATAGTTCATTCTCTTTATCTGTTCATCTGTTGAAGGGCATCTTGGCTCTTTCCACAGTTTGGCTATTGTGGACTTTGCTGCTATGAACTTTGGGGTACAAATGGCCCTTCTTTTCACTACATCTGTATCTTTGGAGTAAATGCCCAGTAGTGCAATTGCTGGGTCATACGGTAGCTCTATTTTTAACTTTTTGAGGAACCTCTACACTGTTTTCCAGAGTGGCTACACCACTTGCATTCCCACCAACAGTGTAAGAGGGTTCCCCTTTTTCCACATTCTCGCCAACATTTGTTGTTTCCTGCCTTGTCAATTTTTGCCATTCTGACTGGTGTAAGGTTGTATCTCAATGTGGTTTTTTTTTTTTTTTAAGATTTTATTTATTTGCCAGAGAGAGAGAGAGAGTACACACAAGCAGGCCGAGAGGCAGGCAGAGGCAACGAGAGAAGCAGGTTCCCTGACGAGCAAGGAGCCCGATGCGGGACTCGATCTCAGGACCCCGGGATCATGACCCCAGCCGAAGGCAGCGGCTCAACCAACTGAGCCACCCAGGCGTCCCTCAATGTGGTTTTAATTCCCCTTCTTTTGAATACAGGCCAGCCTTGGTGACTCCAAAGAATAAAGTGCAGTAGAAGCTATGCTGTGGGATTTAAAAGGCTCAGTTAAGAAAAGGTGATATAGGGGCGCCTGGGTGGCTCAGTGGGTTAAAGCCTCTGCCTTCGGCTCAGGTCATGATCTCAGGGTCCTGGGATCCAGCCCCGCATCAGGCTCTCTGCTGGGCGGGGAGCCTGCTTCCTCCTCTCTCTCTCTGCCTACTTGTGATCTCTATCTGTCAAATAAATAAATAAAATCTTAAAAAAAAAATTAAAAAAAAAGAAAAGGTGATATAGGGACACCTGGGTGGCTCAGTTAGTTAAGCATCTGCCTTGGGCTCAGGTCATGATCCTAGGGTCCTGAGATCGAGTCCTCCATGGTCCCCCTTGCTCAGAGAAGAGCCTGCTTCTCCCTCTCCCTCTACTGCTCCCCCTGCTTGTGGTCTCTTTCTCTCTCTCTGATAAATAAATAAAATCTTTAAAAAAAAGAAGTCTACATGAGCCCACATGGAGAGACCCCATGGAGGGGAACCCAGTCCCCCAACTGACAGCCCACAGCAATTACCAGACATGTGAGTGAATGAGTCTTCAGAAGAGGCTTTGCTAGTGGTGTTAAGTCATCCTGGATGTCCCCTGTCCAAATTCCTCATCACACACAGTGTTAAGCTAACCCCACATTGTGTCCAAAGTTCATCCACAGAATTCATGTGCATAATAAGTGGTTGTCTTGGGCTATTAAATGTTAGGGTTTTTTATGCAAAGGTTTTTTATGCAAACTAGTAAAGGTTAGATTAGGTTTTTTTTATGCAAACTAGTAAAATTAGTTTTAAAAAAAAGTAACAAATATACCAATTTAAAGAAGCTGGGGATTCCTGGCTGGCTCAGTTGGAAGAGCATATGACTGTTGATCTCTGGGTTGTGAGTTCAAGCCCCACGTTGTGTGCTGAGATTACTAAAAATAATAATAATAATAATAATAATAATAATAATGAATTTTTTAAAAAAAAGATGTGGAAGTTGAGGCCTGGAGATAATAAATATACAGCAAATGGAAAAGTCGAGATTTGAACTTTGACCATTTGACTTGAAAATTTGCTGTTCTTAACCTTGATGTCTCCCCTTACAAACTGTAAATCTGTTTCTTCCCTTGTATTTTCAGGATACCCTTGATAGCTCAGAATGTGACTAATTAACTTGCTCCCCCAATCCTGTGAACCTGGGAGGGCAGTGCTCCCCCAGAAATGTACTTGCTGATACCCTACATAAAGACCACTCAGAAAAAACTAGACTGATCCACAGGTTGTCAAATAAGACTCACAAGTAAGATAAAGGTTAAAAAGTTTAGTTCAGGGATGCCTGGGTGGCTCAGTTGGTTAAGCGGCTGCCTTCAGCTCAGGTCATGATCCTGGGGCCCTGGGATGGAGTCCTGCATCGGGCTCCTTGCTTAGCGGGAAGCCTGCTTCTCCCTCTGCCTGTTCTGCCTGCTGTTCCCCCTGCTTGTGTGCTCGCTCGCTCGCTCTCTCTCTCTCTCTTAAAGAAATAAATAAAATCTTTAAAAAAAAAGTTTAGTTCAGGGCCTAAAAAATGAAGAATATTTTTAAACATTATAAATGTTAATCAGTTAAAAAAGGATAATGTTAAAATGAAGTGGAAGGATAAAAGTAAACTCTTTTACAATATTTTGTCATATTAATAATATTTTTATTTTTCTAGTGTATAAGTTCATGTAAAAATCAATGTGGAGATATCTTTCATTTAAAAGCATTTAAAATGTCAATATTCAAGGTGCCTAGTTGGCTCAGTCAGTAGAGCATATGACCCTTGATCTCAGGGTCATGAATTCAAGCCCTGTGTCAGGTACCACACTCAGTGGGGAGTCTGCTGGAGATTTTTCATTCTCCCTCTACCCCTCCACCCACCCTGCTTGTTCTCTCTTTCTCTTCTCTCTCTCTCTCTCAAATAAATAAATAAATCTGTTTTTTAAAATGTCAATATTCAGAATCAGAATCACTTATAGTGGTATACTTGGTTGAAATAATGTATCATTTTCAGAACATTTCACAAATAAAAAAGACTTACATGATTATCAACTACTTTTCTTTTTTTAAAGATTTTATTTGAGAGAGAAAGGGGGGGGGAACAGGGGAGAGGGATAGAGGCAGCAGACTCATTAACAGAACAAAAGACACCTTTATCATTCTCAACACTTAGGAAGTGCCAAGGAAGGGTTTGGGGATGAAGACCAAATATATATTTCTTTTTTTTTTTTTAAGATTTATTTATTTTAGGGCACCTGGGTGGCTCAGTGGGTTAAACCTCTGCCTTCCGCTCAGGTCATGATCCCAGGATCCTGGGATCGAGCCCCGCATCCGGCTCTCTGCTCCGTGGAGAGCCTGCTTCCTCCTCTCTCTCCCTGCCTGCCTCTCTTGCCTACTTGTGATCTCTGTCAAAAAAATAAATAAAATCTTTAAGAAAAAAGATTTATTTATTCATCTTTTTTGTGGGAGGGCGGAGCACAGAGAATCTTAAGCAGAATCCATAGTGAGCATGGAGCCGGACACGGGGCTCAATCTCACAACCCCGAGATCATGACCTGAGCCAAAACCAAGAGTCCAAGAGTCAGATGCTTAACCGACTGAACCCCAGGCATCCCAAATATGTATTTCTTTTTTTTTTTTTTAAGATTTTATTTACTTATTTGACAGAGATCACAAGTAGGCAGAGAGGCAGGCAGAGAGAGAGAAGAGGGGGGAAGTGGGCTCCCTGCCGAGCAGAAAGCCCAACGAGGGGCTCGATCCCAGGACCCAGGGATCATGACCTGAGCCGAAGGCAGAGGCTTTAACCCACTGAGCCACCCAGGCACCCCCCAAATATGTATTTCTTATAATAAATCACAATATCATATTTAGCTGTTATCTCTTCAAATACGCTACCCTATTCTTCTCTTTTCCCTTCCTCTTCCTCCTTCCTTCTCTTCTTCTTCCTCCTCTTTTTCTTTTCCTTCTCCCTCTCCCTCTCCTCCCCCTCCTTCTTCTTCTGCTTCTACTTCTTCCTCTTCTCCTCCCCTTCCTCCTCCTCCTTCTCTTTCTCTCTCTCTCCCTCATTGTCTCTCCCTCTCTCTCTCTCTCATCAGACCATCTTATTATATTCTTCCTACCTCTTAACTTCTCATACAGATTTTCCACCTTTTTGTCGTTCTGTACTACAGTCTGGATAATGTCTCCTGACCTATCTTCTGGTTAATTATCACTTCATCTGTGTCTAATCTGCTATCAAATATGCCCACCAAAATTTTAATTTCAGGTCTTACATTTTTCATCTCTAAGAATCCTATCTGGTTCTCTTTCAAATCTGCTAGGTTATTTTCTATGGTGTTTTGTTTCCACATATATTTTCAGTATTACCTTTTATCTATATAAATGTGATCAAAGGGAATTCTGATACAAGCTACAACATAGAGGAACCTTAAAAAAAAAAAAAACTATGCTAAGTAGGGGTGCCTGGATAGCTCAGATGGTTAAGCATCTGCCTTTGGCTTGGGTCATAATTCCAGTGTCCTGGGACTGAGCCCCACATCGGGGTCCCTGTTAGGCGGGGAACCTGCTTCTCCCTCTCTCTCTACTGCTCCCCAACTTGTGCTCTCTCACTCTGTCAAATAAATAAATAAAATCTCTTTTAAAAAATCTTTTTTTTTTAAGATTTTGTTTATTTATTTGACAGAGAGAGACACAGTGAGAGAGGGAACACAAGCCGGGGGAGTGGGAGGGGAGAAGCAGGCTTCGCATTGAGAGGACCAGCACAAAGATGCAGATCTCCAGAGACGATTTGAGTTTGCTTCTGCCAGGAACTTAGAGATAATGCCAGTTCAGGCCTAATTTAAACTAGATTTGTAACTTAAAGGCTTTTTTTTTTTTTTTCAGATTTTAATTTACTTATTTGAGAGGGGGAGGGGAAAGGAGAGGAACCAGCAGACTCAGCACTGAGCACGGAGTCCCACGTGGGGCTGGATCCCACGACCCTGAGCAGAAACCAAGAGCCAGACCCTTAACTAACGGAGCCACCCAGGTGCCCTTTATAACCTTTTTTGAATACTTCATATAATTTGGGCTACAAAGGGACAAAAAGGCTAGCTAGGGTTTCAATGTCCTGAGGAGAGTTTCTCCCCTGAAGTTCAGTGTTGTACTAAGTTCTCTTTTTTGGAGTCTCTTGAGAGAAAGCTGTGGGTCAGGTTTACTTCTGATTCACCTTTCACCACAGCCCTTTGGGGAGCCATGACTAATACAAGGAAGCTTTCTCATGACTCCCCACCTCGGTGGGCCCTGAGCTTTGATTTCATTCATCCTTCGCCTGCAAAGTTTGCTCAGATGGGTACATGTCCTCAGAGCAAACTTGACTCCCACGCTTGCTTACCTCTCCCCGTCTCCTCAAGATTGGCTTCCTACCTCCTCCTTCGCCAGGTCTTCTGTGCTTTTAAGAATATTTTAGGGGCGCCTGAGTGGCTCAGTGGGTTAAAGCCTTTGCCTTTGGCTCAGGTCATGATCCCAGGGTACTGGGGAGCAGGGAGCCCGCTTCCCTTCCTCTCTCTGCCGGCCTCTCTGCCTACTTGTGATCTCTGTCAAAAAAATAAATAAAATATTTAAAAGAATATTTTAAAACTATTTTATCCAGCATTTTTAGTTGTTTTAAGCAGCAGGTTGGCCCCGATAACCCAATCAGAAATCTCTCTATTTTCAATGATTTCCACTCTATGTTTTTCCTCCTACTTTTTTTGTTGTTCCTAATGTTGTGTTGTTTTTTCCCCCTTAAGTATTTTAGCTGAACACACAGCTCATTATTGCTTTTTCTTTTCTATTATTAGGTTACTCCATCCTTGAGGTGTAAATTTCCCTTCAAGTATACCTTTCTTTGTATTCTTTAAGTTTTGATATGTAATGCAGGAGTGATTGCTGAAATCCAGCTGATGCCCACCTGTTTTCATCAACTCCTCACACCGGCAGGGCTATTGTACTGCTTGATTTTTCTCTTGAGACACCTGCACTCAAGGTCTGGCAAGTGCAACCAATTTTCCCCCTCAGGCGGCAGCACCAGTTGCCTAAGGCAATGCCAGGAAAGATCAGAGCATAATTTTTTTTTTAAGATTTTATTTATTTGACAGAGAGAGATCACAAGTAGGCAGAGAAGCAGGCAGAGAGAGAGAGAGAGAGAGGAGGAAGCAGGCTCCCCGCCCAGCAGAGAGCCCGACGCGGGACTCGATCCCAGGACCCTGAGATCATGACCTGAGCCGAAGGCAGAGGCTTAACCCACTGAGCCACCCAGGCACCCCAGATCATAATTTAAACCACATTTTCTACTCCGGGTTTTCCAAGTTTGGCTACCTATGAAAATCACTAGGAAGTTTTGAAAAATACTGATTTCTAGGTCTAACTCAGAGAATGTTCTCATTGGTCTGGGGTGGAGCCTGGGTGTGGGTTCTTGCCTTGATTCTAACAAGAAGCCCAGGTTGGGAACCACTTCTCTCATTTATCTACTCCTTGCCCCCAGACTGCATCCTCCCTCCTCCCCACTCACAGTCCCAAGCAATTTTAGAGTCTGATGTCTTCCCAAAGCTGTTATTTCCTGGTTTCCGTATCTCTCTCTATGGGTTTTCCAGGGTGAATTTTGGGGCAGGAGGCAGAAACCCTGATCACTTACCACATCGGCAGGAACCGGAACTGTCCTGCATCCTGTTTGTCACAGGAGGTCTCAGCATGAAACAGCAGCACTGGTTTGGGATGACTGCCAAGATGGGCACCGTATTATCAGGGGTCTTTACCATCGTGGCCACCGACATGTACCTCATCTTCGAACAGAAGTACATAAAGAGCGAAGATTGCATTGAGCATCAGTCCCAGACCAACAGTGCAGGCTTCCTGGTAGAGCACTTCCTTATCTGCTGGACCTCCAATGTTGTCTTCTTCCTGTCTTTCATGACCATCATCATCAGCTGCTTCCTCCTATACTCGGTCTATGCCCAAATATACCGGGGCTTAGTGATCTATATTATCTGGATCATTTTCTATGAAATTGTAAACATTGTAGTTCAAATCTTTACCAACAACGTCTCCGTCATTGAAGAGGTCAGGGTCGTGCGCTGGTTTGGCTTGCTGTCCCGTATATTCATGCACTGTTTCTGGATATTCTATGTCATCTCCTATGCCCACATTATCTATAAAGGTCAAAGCCAGGGCAATATCATCTCCTACAACAGACGTATTTCTTCAGGCGATGGAGAGTTCCTACGACGGAAATCAAAGATCATCAACTTTACCCGCCACTATAGTGGATAATGTTAGCCCTTGTCTCCCGCCCCGCCACCCCCCCCGCCGGCAGGCAGGAATCCCAGGTTCTGATGGTAGTTCTAGCTCCCTCTCTTTCACTTTTGCTGATCTTTTCCGCTGTAAAGCTCCTACTGCCACCTTTTGGGGGGGAACCTGGAGAGAAATGTAATTATAATCTGAAATGGGACCACCTGCTCATTGAGGGTGTTTAATAAAGGACATTGTTTTATATCACGTGCTCCTTGAGTTTCTCCTTCCTTTTCCAGTCTGCACCACCTCAGAGGTCAAAATAAAGACAGCAAGGGAATGAAATGAAGCTGACTTGTAGGCCGGCAATCCTTTCACCTTGGTGTATGTCTTCCTCCACCTTCAACCCACAGCTCTCTAATTCAACCCTAGGGCAGGCAATCTGTAGCTGTATCTCAGGCAGCTGGGGCGTAAGGGATACAAGTGGTGGCTTGGGGTAGCTTTGTGCCGTGGTCTTTCCCCCTATGTCCTCTATGCTATATTCCAGATAAGTAAAAGAATAAAAAATAGTGAAAATCATTCTTCATTTTCTGTCCTGAGTCCCCCTGGTCCCAGATTTGTCAAAGAGCGCGATATGCACTCGGTTCACCAAAAGGTATTTGTTTAAACTGTTCTGTGTCTGTCACAGTGCAGGCCTTGGTGGTAGGATACAAAAAAGGACAAGGTACAAGGCCCAACCTTGAGGATTTTGCGGTTTAGTGGAAGAAACAAAATCGCCGTTGATGACTTAATAAGCCAGTCATGTAGGAGAGCACAAGACTACACTTAACCATAGATCAACAAACGTCACTTTGCATTCTGTTTCAGAAACTGTTGGAAGCAGTTTAAGCCAGGATGGAAGACAAATTGAGCAAATCTCGACTTCAAATGAGGCATTTTTAAGAAGATTTTCTCCACTTATTTGAGAGAGAGAAAGAGAGCACCAGAGAGAGAGAAAGCAAGCGCAAGGGGAGAGGGGCAGAGGGAGAGGGAGAAGCAGGCTCCCCACTGAGCATGCTTCCCGATGTGGGGCTCAATCCCAGGACTCTGAGACCATGACCCAAGCCGAAGGCAGAGGCTCAACAGACCAAGCCACCCAGCACCCCATTAGGCATCATGTTAAGTATTTGTTTAATAGCTTTCTTGAGGTATAATTAACATATAATAAACTGAAATCAAGACCTGAACTGAAATCAAGACACTTAACTGACTAAGCCACTTAGGCACTCCTAAAGATTTTATTTTTTAAGTAATTTCTGCACTGAACATGGGGCTCAAACCCACAACGCCAAGATCAAGATTTCCCTGACTTAGCCAGCCGGGTGCCCTGAGAAGGGACATTACTGTCTTGTTCCTGATTTTAGAGGGAGAGCACTCAGTTTTTCTCCATTAATTATGGTGTTAGCTGTAGATTTTTCATAGCTGTCCCATATCAAATTGAAAGTTCCCTACTATTACTAGTTTGCTAAAGGATTTTAAAAATCAGGAACAAATGTTTTGTATTGTCAAAATTTTTTCTATTTGACATGATCATATGGTAAATTACTTTGATAGATTTTCAAACATTAAACTAAACATGAAGAGATGCCTGGGTGGCTCAGTTGGTTAAGTGTCTGCCTTGGGCTCAGGTCATGATCCTGGGGTCCTGGAATAGAGTCCTGCATCAGGCTCCTTATTCAACGGGGAATCTTGCTTCTCCCTCTCCCTGCCGCTCCCCCTGCTTGTGCTCTCTCTCTCTGTCAAATAAATAAATAAAATTAAAAGAAAAAACTTTAAAAAATAAAAATAAAACAAACATGAATATTCCTGGAATTGAATAAACTCTGCTTGGTCACGGTGTATGCTCTTTTCTATATATTGTGGAATTAGATTTTTTTCAATTTTGTTTAGAAGTTTTGAATTTATGCTCATAGGGGATATTTGTCTGTAGTTTTTTATAATGTGTTCATCAGATTCTGGCATCAGAGTGTTGGGTCCCCCCATAATGGGTTCATGGTCAAAGGAGCGAGGCTGATACAAAATGAAGGTCAAGCAAAGCTTTATTTCGCGCCAAGCATCAAGAATCAAACTGACCGGCCAGGGACGTCTCTTGCAAAGAAGCGACCCCTCCCTGCCTCCCAGACTAACTTTTATAGAGCAAAGGCCAAGTGGTTGGGCCTGGCCACACACAGGTGGCGAATGAGATTGTAACACACAGAGAAAGCTGCACAGTCATGCTAGGTCACACACGGGTGGCCAATTGAACTACAATTTACCCTGTAGTAGACATTTGAACTAGCCTATCACCTTGGTCAGAATTGGCGCCCAAAAGGGGGGGGGCCCACACTCCTTGGTAGCTAGGGAGACAGTGCGCGCTTTACTGATTGGATGTCTCCACCTGACCCGACTCATCCCCGCATTCAGGCTGTTATCTCTACCTGACCTGACCCACCCTTGTATTTGGGCTTTGTTACCTGGGACTGGTTTACCCCACCTGCTTTTAAATAAGTTCCCGGAGGGGGGCGGGTACGTCAATTTAAGTTTTACTGCATAAACAACAAAATGGGTGTTCAACCGAGGTGGGGCTGCTCTGGCAAAATAGGCCCTTACAAGAGTAATGCTTGCTTCATAGAAAGGAGTATTTCTTCCTTTTCAATTTTATTTAAGAGTTTATGTACAGTTAATTGTTATTTATTTCTTCCTTAAATGCTTGGTGGGATTCAGCAGTGAAGCCATCTGGACCTGGAATTTTCTTTGTGGGAAGTATTAAACTACAAATCCAATTAAAAAAAAACAGATATAAGATTACTGGGGTTATCTATTTCTTCTTGAGTAAGCTTTAGTAGTTTGTGTTTTTTTTTTTTTTTTTTAAGATTTTTATTTATTTATTTGAAAGAGAGAGAGAGAGAAAGCACCATTGAGGGGAAGGGCAGAGGGAGACGCAGACTCTGTGCTGAGCAGGGAGCATAACACGGGACTCCATCCCAGGATCCTGGCATCATGACCTGAGCCAAAGGCAGACGCTTAACTGACTGAATCACCCAGGTGCCCCTAGTTTGTGTCTTTTAATTTGCCCATTTTATCTACGTTGTCAGGTTTATTACCATAAAACTGTTCACAATACTCCCTTATTATCCCTTTTTTAAAAGAGTCTATTTATTAATTTGACACAGAGAGAGAGATCACAAGTAGGCAGAGAGGCAGGCAGAGATAGAGGGGGAAGCAGGCTCCCCGCTGAGCAGACAGTTCAATGCAGGGCTCTCTCCCAGGACCCTGAGATCATGACCTGAGCCGAAGGCAGAGGCTTAACCCACTGAGCCACCCAGGCAACCCCCTTATTATCCTTTAAACATCTGTAGAATGTGCCATGAAGTCACTGCTCTCATTCCTGATACTAAATTTTTTTTCTTTTTCTTTTTCTGATCAGCCAGACTAGAGGCTTTAAGTTTTTAATGACACCAGCTTTTGGTTTCGTTGATTTTATCTCTTCCTTATGTCTTCTGTCTCATTGATTTCCACTGTGATCTTTATTCTTTTCCTTCTTCTACTTACTTTGAATTTAATTTGTTCTTCTTTTTATATTTTTCTTGAAGTAGAAGCTGAGGTCATTAATTGAAGACCTGACTTATTTTCTAATATAGGCACTTAGTACTATAAAATTTCCCCCAAGTGCTACCTTAATGGCTTCACGCAAATTTTGATATGTTATATTTCATTTTTAGTCAGTTAAAAATACTTTCTAACTTCCTTTGGATTTTTTCTTTGATCTATGTGTTATTTACAAATGTGCTACTTTGTTTCAATATTTGAGGATTTTCCAGAAAGTTTTCTGTTAATTATTTGTAACTTAATTTCAATTCAATTCAATGGTTTGAATCATTTTAAATTTACTGAAAACAGTTTTATGGCCCAGCGTATGTTCTATCTTGATAAATGTTCCATGCGCTCCTGGAAAGAACATTTCTTCTGCTATTGTCAGGTGTAGTGTTCTCCAAATGTCAATTAGATCAAGTTGGTTGATAGTATTGTTCAGTCTTTTAATATCTTTTCTAATTTTCTGTCTACTTGTTCTATTAATTACTGAGAGACATGTATTGAAATCTCTGATTATAATCATGGATTTATCTATTTCTCTTTATAACTCTATCAGTTTTTGCTTCATATTTTGAAGCTCTATTAGTGGGTATATAAATGTTTAGAACTGTTATATCCTTCTGATGAATTGACCCCTCTATCATTATGGAATGACCTTCTTTATCGCTGAGATTATTCTTTGCCCTGAAATTTTCTTTATTTGATATTAAAGCAACCACTCCAGTATTCTTTTGATTTGTGTTGACATGGTATATCTTTTCCCATCTTTTTTCAGCCAATTTCTGTCTTTATATATAAAGTATGCTTACTGGGGCACCTGAGTGGCTCAGTGGGTTAAAGCCTCTGCCTTCAGCTCAGGTCATGATCCCAGGGTCCTGGGATCGAGCCCCACATCGGGCTCTCTGCTCAGCGGGAAGCCTGCTTCCCTTCCTCTCTCTGCCTGCCTCTCTGCCTACTTGTGATCTCTGTCTGTCAAATAAATAAAAATCTTAAAAAAAAAAAAAAGTATGCTTACTATAGGCAGTATGTAGTTGGGTCTTCCTTTTTTTTTTTTTTTTTTAATTTCTTAAAAAGTAAACTCTACCTGTTGGGGCACCTGGGTGGCTCAGTCGTTAAGTGTCTGCCTTCCGCTCAGGTCCGGGGATCCAGCCCCACGTGGAGCTCACAGCTCGGCAGGAAGCCTGCTTCTCCCTCTCCCACTCCCCCTGCTTGTGTTTCTTCTCTACTGTCTCTCTCTCTCTGTGTCAATTAAATAAATGAATGGAAACAACAACAAAAAAGTAAACCCTACCTGCAACAGCCCTGCAATCAAGAGTTGCATACTCACTTGGTAGGAGAAGTGTAATCCAATGAAGATACAGGCTAAACTGTAGGCCAGCTAGTTTTCAGGAGAGAAGTGGAGAGAGAAAGAGCTAGGAGAAACTCTCCTCCTGGGGTCAGAAAAAATACCAAACACTGAAACTGTTCCTTAGAAGGAGCCTGAATTTGATTGGATTAGTCTGTAGAGCAATTTATGCCCTAGGGCATTACTGAAAATAATAGAGCAATCAGCCAGCAATTATTAAACCTGAACAACTGAGGTATAATTAGGAAAGAGGGAAGAGAACTTTTCCAAAATTCCAAAACCGCTGTCAACCTAGAGTGGCTATGGGCACACCCTAAGCTGTCCCTCCCTGATAAGCAACATCGGAAGCTTCACACTGTGGGACTCGTGGCTGGCTCAATCAGTAGAGCATGCAACTCTTGATCTCGGGGCTGTAAGTTTGAGCCCCACGTTGGGCGTGGAGATTACTTAAAAAAAAAAAAAAGCTTCACACTTTGGGGTGTTGAGGTGCAAGGGAGAAGAATATAATTTACCAAAATAATCCAGCCAGTCACTAAACAAGGAGCAAATAACGAGCCTAGTGGAGGGGTGGGGGTGTCCCCTTAGCCAGAGTTGCCACGATAGTGGGAAATGAGGTGTAAGGATATTGAGGGCACCTGGGTGGCTCAGTTGGCTAAGCATCCTACTGTTGGGTTTGGCTCAGGTCCTGATCTCAGGGGTCACGGGATGGAGCCCTGCATCTGGCTCCATGCTCAATGGGGAGTCTGCTTGAAGAGTCTTTCCCTCTGCCCCTCCCCCCCACTTATACATCCTCTCTCTCTCTCTCTCAAATAAATATATCCTTCAAAAAATTATTTGGGATGAACTTGAAAAACATTATGCTAAATGAAAGAAGCTGGGCACAAAAAGACAAATACTATATGATTGCACTTAGATGAGGGACAAGAGTAGTGAAATTCCTAGAGACAGAAGGTAGAATGATGGTAACAAGGGCTGGGGGGAGGGGCACAGGGAGTCAGCATTTGATAGGTACAGGATCTTTTCTTGGGGAATATATAAAAAAACTCTGGAGATGGATGGTGAGGATGGTTGCCCAACAGTGTGAAGGTACTTAATGTCACTGAACTGTACATTTGAGAGGGCTAAAATGGTAAAAATTTATGTTATGTATATTTTATCACAGTGAAACAATTGCTACTGCCAAAAAAAAAAAAAAAAAAAAATACAGGGATGATTCCAGGCCCCTGAGGAACCATGCTAGTTTCCTGACATCAGAGAGACGAATACCCCAGAGAAGAGCCCAAAACTGACTCCCTCATCGTTCCAGATGTAGGAGCTTTCTAATTCCCACCAGCCTGGTACCGACGGGAACACCCTTTTTGCCACTTTAAAGCACAGCTGCCTTTCACACAGAGCTGCCTTTCAAACTACCTAAGGAGTGTCCTGGGCCAGTGAGGTCTTCACTTGCCGGTGACGTGATCACCTATAGCTAGTTAGGTCCAAGCTGGGAGCCAGGCGCCCTGTCCCGGGACCCTGGGCCCATTGTCTGTCCACATGCCAATCTACTCTAAGCTCTCCCATTTCCATCAGTGGCTCGAGGAATTTATCAAGGGCTAATTCTACCATCTTGTGATGGACCTCCATTATTTTTACCCCCCTGCAGCGTACGCCGCGATAAAACACGTATAAAATGAAAGACAGAACGTTCTGCCTCGTGGTGGGCATCTTCTCTGCCCTGAACACCATCCAGTTCCTCATCTTTGACCTGAACCACATTTCCACCATCGGCTTTGAGGACAAAGTCAGCATCTACAAGGAAACAAAATCTGAGGTCGTGTCTTGGATGCTGACCCACAAGAAAAGCATCAGCTTTGTGTTGGGCACCCTCACCATCGCCTTCAGTCTGCTGCTCATCTACTGTACCCACTGGAACAAGTACTTGGGGCTGCTGTGCTACACCACGTGGATCATCGCCTATGAGCTCATCAGCTTCTCCATAGTCATACTCATCCACGGCGTCATCGAAGAGCAGTTCAAGGAGCTGAGTTACCTGTACTGGATCTTCCAAATCTCCCGTATGCTCCTGCACTTCCTCTGTCTACCTTTCCTCATTAGGCATGCCTACGGCCTTTACAAGGACCCCAAGATTTTAAGCAAAATAGCTCGCCGCAGGCATTCCTCCGTCAGTACGATGGATTCGTGGTCCCCTGTTGGGATGGGAACGCTGTACCGAAAGCTGAACTGAACCCTGCCAGGAAGAAGAGGAGGAAAGGGATGGCGCTCCTCAGCCATAGCTCCCTTCTCCCTAGCCGGCCTTCCGTCGATTCCGCTTAACTTCTCAGCGTTCCTGAGTTCTAGGTGCTGAAGAGTATTCTTGGCGGAGGGTGGGTTGCATAGACCAGTTACTGTGCACATGAGTGTGACCTGTTTTAAACCTGTGTGTGACCTGTTTTCGCCTTTTACTAAACACCACCTTTGTTCTTGCTTAACCATCTCATGGGTGTATGCTGTCACTTCTCCTGATCCCTTTCTCTCTGCACATCCTTAGTTTCTCATTTTTCTCTTGGGGATTGTCCCACCAATGCCTGGTTGTGCTGACCCCTTGTGGGGCAGTGCCTGTCCTATAGAACTTTCTGTGCTGATGGAAATGTTCTATATCTGTGCTGTCCACTAGTCACCTATGGCTTCTGAGCACTTGGAAGGTAGCTACTACAACCCAGGGATCAATTTAAAAATTTTTTTCCATTTTGAGTAATTTCAACTTCCGTGTCAATAGGCACATATGGCTGGCTCATGGCTACCATCATGGAGAGTGCAGTAACCTGGAGCCTCATTTTGCTCCTGCACATACTTGTACAAGGAATCCCTTTCCAGCTTCATGTATCACTCTGCTCCTCTCATACTTTTCCAATAGGTATGGTCCTATATGTCCATAACATGGCAAGAAGAATCCACATTTAAGGAAGCTCCAGGATTTTTTCCATTTAAGGACTATTGGCATTTTAGATGAGATAATTCTGCCCTATAGAGGGCTGTTCCCTGGATTAGAGGATGTTTAACAGCATCTGTGACCTCTACCCACTGGACACCAGTAGCATCCCCTCACCCTTGTGACAACCCAGAATATCTCCAGATGTTGCCAAATGTTCCCTCGGAAGGCAAAATTGCCCCCAGTTGAGAACCACTTTTTTTTTTAAGTTTATTCATTATTTTTTGGTAATCTCTATATTAAATACTAAATCTCTATACTGAATGTGGGGCTCGAACCCATGACCCCAAGATTAAGAGTTGCACGCTCTTCCGACTGAGCCAGCCAGGTGCCCCAAGAACCACTACGTTTGAGCAATATACCCTCAGCATTGAGAGCTGGTATGCCGCTACTGTTTACGAAGGGAAAGCATCTTTTACTGAGAGCTCTTTTCATTCTCTACCTGGTATCGTTTTAATTCTAATGCTCCCATTTTATGGTTTGGTGGAACTGAGACTCAGGGCACTTAAGCGATGTGATCGAGGTCACACACTAGCAAGATCAGGATTTGAATCTAGATCATCTGACTGTATACACAATATCCTACTTGGTCCCCTAAGAAGCACTCTTATCTTTACCAATATTTAAAAAAAGAGAGAGAGAAAGAGACTTCCTTTTAGGATATTTCCTTTTCATTCAAAAAATGCTGGAAGTGAAGCCAAGGGACACATTTATTTTAAGCAGACTCCTCCAAACCACGAGAGTAATGACAGTAGCCCACTTTTACCGAACGCTTAGTAAGTGCTATTCTAACTCACTCAACTCTTCGCACCACCTTGTAGGTCCCAGATTTAGATCCAGGACAGTTCCTAAAATGACCACCAGATGGCAGTCATCAATAAGCTTTTGCTTAACGCTGTTTGCCTTCCCAGGCAGATCCTCTAGGGGTGGCTGATGAGGGATTTAGGGAGCCTCAAGCCTACGATGGCTGAGGACTAATAGTGTGCGTCCCCACCCTAGTCTCACAAGGCATGCCTTGACTGGTACCAGGAACAAAAAATAAAACCTGGGCTGACTTCAGGCGCTAATCCCTCATCTCCGCTGGGGTGGCGGGGAGGGGAAGGAGGGTGGCGGGGAGCAGAGGATGGGAGACAGGAGACCAGTGTGCAAAAGAGGTGGAGAGGGAAGCAGAGTTCCAAGAATCAGCTCAGCTAAGAGATACCTGATGCCGGGAAGCTTAAGATGATTAGATACAAGGCTGTGCGCCCCTCTACACTAGGACTGCTCAAAGCATTGTCATCTACCGACCTCCCCACCTCAGCTTCCCAGTCTCTCTAGAACCTGTTCCACTCCACCGAGTCTGCTGTTGGTAAGGTGGCCTCCACACTGCCCAGTCCTGAGCTCAGCTTTCTCTTGCCGGACTGCTCCATGGCTTTTGACCTCCCTGATCTGCAAACAATACTCTTTCTTTTGGTCTGTGGGACACCAGGGCCATTACTCTCCATTCACCACTTGCCCTTCTCATCTCCCTGACCTCCAGACATTGGAAGTGCTGCCTGTCATCCCTCTCATCTCCCTTCTAACTGCTTTCCTCCCTCCTTCTGCTGCAGTCACACTGGCCTCCTTGAAGGTCCTCCTCCACACCCAGCACACAGCAGCCTCAGGGCCTTGGCACCTGCTGTTCCTTCAGACTGGTATGTTCTCACTCTGGATACCCACTGGCTTCCAATCTTGTTTCTTTCAGATGTCTGCTCAAAAGTCATCAGAGAGGTTCTCCCTACCAACTTATATGAACTCAGCCGCTCCCCACGTCCTCCCTCTGTAGCCTGCTTTTTTTTTTTGTAACACATATTATCACCTGACTTACTATAGATAGTTACCTCCTCTACCCCCCAAAATATGAGCACCATATTTTCCTCATTGCTGTTCTCCCAGCACCTAGAACAACACCTGGCACATAGCATGTGCTCGATCAATATTTGTGAAACCAATGGACTCAGACCCGCAGCAGAATAGAATGAGCGACTATCGCCCATGTTCCACCTGGTGGTTATGATCTACAGGCAAAGTCCTACTGCTCTTCGGCCTCCTCTTCCTTCTCCTTTCTTCTCTTACTCACTTCCGGAGCCTGCAGAAAGTTACAGGTGGGAAATATTCACAAGGGATACAATTTCAGCTTCCTTGTCCCTCTCCTCCTTCCCTAACTCTTTTCCTTTGCACCGGCTGCTGACACTAGAAATACCACCTCATCTTCCAGTTGCACCTCACCAAGCCTAAAACAAGCCTTTCAAGCAGCGCAGGTGTCACTGGGAAGGACCTATTCCGAGACCGTGAAGATCTCCAACCTTCCATCCTCCCTTGTTTCTGTAGGTTCACTGAGTTTCTGCTGTGTCACAGGCCCTGACCGAGGAACTGGGGAGTATCCTAGAAAGTAAGACACAACCTGCATTTCAAGAAGCTCCCAGCCTAGGGAATACTGAGTCACTCAGGGCCATGTAGACCCATATGGTGGGTGCTGAGGGAAGCACTAGGGGCCATAGGAGCAGTCCTAACTCTTGGAGATTGGAGAGTCAGGGAAGTCTTCCTGGAGGAGGAGACATTTAAGCTGTAGCTGGAAGAGCTGTGAGAAGACAGGAAAAAAAACCCCAGAAGGATAGCAGCCTGAGAAGGTGCAGATATACCCCTGGGATAGTAGAGCTACCTCAGGGTGAAGGAAGCAGATCTGCGTGGGGGACGATAGTGTCAAGAGGAAGCAAGCAGACACAAACTTCCCCAGAGAGAAGAGGGTCTCCCCTTTTCCCACAGTCCCTGCTGGCTGTTCCCGGAAGGCGTTTGCTCTTAAGCATACAACCACTAACTATTTCTAAGCATCTTTCCCACCCCACTGCTGTCACCTCTAACTCTGAGTTTCTCCTAGCAGCCATGGCTCATGGAGGACAGACTTCATTCTGGATTCACATCTCCCCGTTGGTTTCAAGACATGTCAGATATTTCCATCCGCTTTTCTTCTTTCTTCCTCAGGGCCTAGGTGCCCATTCCCCCCACCTCCTTTCCCCCAGAACTGTCCACATCAATTGCTACTCTCCTCAGCCCTTGAAGACCTCGCCCTCTCTCTCTTTTTTTTTTTTTATTTGTCAGAGGGGCGCCTGGTGGCTCAGTCGTTAAGCCTCTGCCTTCCATTGAGGTCATGATCTCAGGGTCCAGCTTGCTTCTTCCTCTCCCACTCCCCCTTCCTGTGTTCCCTCTCTCTCTGTCAAATAAATAAATAAAATCTTAAAATAATTAAAAATTAAAAAAAAGAAATTAGTATTTATTTGTCAGAGAAAGAGAGACCATGAGCAGAGGGTGGGGCAGAAGGAGAAGCAGACTCTCTGCTGAGCAGAGAGCCCGATGTGGGGCTCAATCCCAGGACCCTGGGTCATGACCTGAGCTAAAGGCAGAGGCTTAACCCACTGAGCCACCCCAGCGGCCCTCAAAGCCCTTTCTTTCCCTTTCTTTGGTGTCTCCCAACCCCTAGTCTTCACACATGGCCTGATGCTTTGCTGATTTTCCCAATCCTTTTGCCCACCCAATAAAAGGTTAATAAAGGCCTCTGAGAGCCAGCCTCTGACTCTTGAGCCTTTCACGTGGGTAGATTGCTTAGTGAAACCCCCCTCAGCTCGACAGGGAGGCTGCTTCCTCCTCTCTCTGCCTACTTGTGATCTCTCTCTCTGTCAAATAAATAAAAAATATTTTTAAAAAACTGCTTAAATTTGGGGTGCCTGGCTGGTTCAGTCAGAGGAACATGTGACTCTTGATCTTGGGGTTGTGAGTTCGAGCCCTACATGGGGTATAGAGATTACTTCAGTAAATAAAATGTTTTTTAAAATGCTTACAGGGGCGCCTGGGTCGCTCAGTGGGTTAAAGCCTGTGCCTTCAGCTCAGGTCATGATCCCAGAGTCCTGGGGTCGAGCCCCGCATCATTGGGCTCTCTGCTCAGCAGGGAGCCTGCTTCCCCAACCTCTCTCTCTGCCTGCTTCTCTGCCTACTTGTGATCTCTGTCTGTCAAATAAATAAATAAAATCTTTTTAAAAATTGCTAAAAAAACAAATAAAAATTAAAACAAAAAATAATTTTAAAAATTTAAAATACTTACTTTTTTTTCATAAATGAATAATGATTTTCTTCCGTAGACATAGGTTTTACAAATGCCTTCTGACCATATTAATTTCGTTTCACAAACAAGGGCTTTCTGCGTATGTATTTTTTGCATGTGACTGTGTGTGTTTGTGTATCTGCGTTTGTGTATGTGAATATTCGGGTGTGTTTGTGTATGTTGTGGTTTGTGTGCATATTTATGTGTCTGTGTTTGTGACATGTTGTGTGTTTGTGTATATGTAAAAGGCTGAGTCAAACAATTATCTGGTGATTGTTAGAAATAACTACCTTTTTTTTTTTTAGAAGGGGAATGGGAGGGACAGAGGGAGAGGGAGAGAGAGAATCTTAAACAGGCTCCACCTCCAGCGAGGAGCCCACTGCAGGGCTCGAGCTCACAACCCTAAGATCATGACCTGAGCCAAAATCAAGAGTCGGAGGTTCAGCTAACTGAGCCACCCAGGCACCCCAAAAATAGCTTAAATGTTAAAGACATAAAAAGATTTGGGGGCACCAGGCTGGCTGAGTCAGTGGACTGTGCAGCTCTTGATCACAGGGTTGTGAGTTTAAGCCCCAAGCTGGGTGTAGAGATTACTTTAAAAGAATAAAAAATAAACAAAAATAAGGATATAAAAAGGTTAAAAAGTGCTCAGGCTTTATGCTTTTCCATGTCTTAAAAAAGATTTTATTTATTTATTTATTTATTTGACAGAGAGATACACGGTGAGAGAGGGAACATAAGCAGGGGGAGTAGAAGAGGGAGAAGCACGCTTCCCACCAATCAGGGAGCCTGCTGTGGGGCTCCATCCCAGGACCTTGGGATCAGGACCTGAATCGAAGGCAGACGCTTTGTGCTCTTCTAGAAGTTGCTTCTGGCTTCTACCAAGGCTGCCTTTCCTCTTTAGAAATACATCCCAAGGGACGCCTGGGCGACTCAGCCTGTTACGTGTCTGCCTTTGGCTCAGGTCATGGTTCCAGGGTCCTGGGATTGAGCCCCACATCTGGCTCCCTGCTTGATGGGGAGCCTGCTTCTCCCTCTGCCTCTGCTGCTCCCCATAATTGTGCTCTCTCTCACTCTGACAAATGAATAAGTAAACTTTAAAAACTTTTTTAAAAAGGAAAAGAAGAAATACATCCCAAAAGGGGAACCATTAGAAGACATCTTCTGTAAAAGATGTTTAGGGGTGCCTCGCTGGCTCAGTCAGTGGACCATGCGAGACTTGATCTCAGGCTTGTGATTGCAAGTTGGGTATAGAGATTGCTTAAAAATAAAACCTTTAAATAAATAAATAAGTAAATAAATGAATAAATAAGATCTTTTATATAATAATTAAAAAAAAAAAACTAGGGGCGCCTGGGTGGCTCAGTTGTTAGGCATCTGCCTTCGGCTCAGGTCATGGTCCCAGGGTCCTGGGACCGAGCCCCCCCATTAGGCTCTCTGCTTAGTGGGGAGCCTGCTTCTCCCTCTCCTGCGTGCCCTGCTCGTGTTCTCTCTCTCTCGCTGTCTCTCTCTCTGTCAAATAAATACATAAAATCTTTAAAATAAAATAAAAGGGGATGAGGGGATGTTTGGTTTTTCTCTTGCCCCAACAGCATGACACTGTTAAGACATAGTCTAGGAATGATGTGGAGACCGGAACTTGAGCCGTCCTGCTTCTCAGAGTTTTAGGGGAAAAAATGATCCCTTTCAGAGAGATTGGGAGAAAGCAGTTGTTTTTTTTGTTTTTTTTAATTTTTTTTTATTTTAATAAACATATAATGTATTTTTATCTCCAGGGGTACAGGTCTGTGAATCGTCAGGTTTACACATTTCACAGCACTCATCATAGCCCATACCCTCCCCAATGTCCATTTCCCCACCACCCTCTCCCGTCCCCCCTCCCCCCCGCAACCCTCAGTCTGTTTCTTGAGATTGAGTCTTTTATGGTTTGTCTCCCTCCCAATCCCATCTTTTCATTTTTTCTTTTCCTACCTCCCCCCAACACCCCCCCCGCCTTGCATCTCCACTTCCTCATATCAAAGAGATCATATGATAGTTGTCTTTCTCCGATTGACTTATTTCGCTAAGCATGATACCCTCTAGTTCCATCCACGTCGTCGCAAATGGCAAGATTTCATGTCTTTTGATGGCTGCATAGTATTCCATTGTGTATATATACCACTTATTCTTTATCCATTCATCTGTTGATGGACATCTAGGCTCTTTCCACAGTTTGGCTATTGTGGACATTGCTGCTATAAACATTCGGGTGCACGTGCCCCTTCGGAGCACCACGTTTGTATCTTTAGGATATATACCCAGGAGTGCAATTGCTGGGTCGTAGGGTAGCTCTATTTTCAGTTTTTTGAGGAACCTCCACACTGTTTTCCAGAGTGGTTGCACCAGCTTGCATTCCCACCAACAGTGTAGGAGGGTTCCCCTCTCTCCGCATCCTCGCCAGCATCTGTCATTTCTTGACTTGTTAATTTTAGCCATTCTGACTGGTGTGAGGTGGTATCTCATTGTGGTTTTGATTTGTATTTCCCTGATGCCGAGTGATGTGGAGCATTTTTTCATGTGTCTGTTGGCCATCTGGATGTCTTCTTTGCAGAAATGTCTGTTCATGTCCTCTGCCCATTTCTTGACTGGATTATTTGTTCTTTGGGTATGGAGTTTGATAAGCTCTTTATAGATTTTGGATACTAGCCCTTTATCTGATATGTCGTTTGCAAATATCTTCTCCCATTCTGTCAGTTGTCTTTTGGTTTTGTTAACTGTTTCCTTTGCTGTGCAAAAGCTTTTGATCTTGATGAAATCCCAATAGTTCATTTTTGCCCTTGCTTCTGTTGCCTTTGGTGATGTTCCTAGGAAGAAGTTGCTGCGGTTGAGGTCAAAGAGGTTGCTGCCTGCATTGTCCTCAAGGATTTTGATAGATTCCTTTCGCACATTGAGGTCCTTCATCCACTTTGAGTCTATTTTCGTGTGTGGTGTAAGGAAATAGTCCAATTTCATTTTTCTGCATGTGGCTGTCCAATTTTCCCAGCACCATTTGTTGAAGAGGCTGTCTTTTTTCCATTGGATATTCTTTCCTGCTTTGTCGAAGATTAGTTGACCATAGAGTTGAGGGTCTGTTTCTGGGCTCTCTATTCTGTTCCATTGGTCTATATGTCTGTTTTTGTGCCAGTACCATACTGTCTTGATGATGACAGCTTTGTAATAGAGCTTGAAGTCTGGAATTGTGATGCCACCGACTTTGGCTTTCTTTTTCAATATTCCTTTGGCTATTCGAGGTCTTTTCTGGTTCCATATAAATTTTAGGATTATTTGTTCTATTTCTTTAAAAAAAATGGATGGGATTTTGATAGGGATTGCATTAAATGTGTAGATTGCTTTAGGTAGAATAGACATTTTCACAATATTTGTTCTTCCAATCCATGAGCATGGAATATTTTTCCATTTCTTTGTGTCTTCCTCAATTTCTTTCATGAGTACTTTATAGTTTTCTGAGTATAGATTCTTTGCCTCTTTGGTTAGATTTATTCCTAGGTATCTTATGGTTTTGGGTACGATTGTAAATGGGACTGACTCCTCAATTTCTCTTTCTTCTGTCTTGTTGTTAGTGTAAAGAAATGTGACTGATGGGAGAAAGCAGTTGTAAAAAGTGCCCAGGCCAATAGAAGTCCTCTCAATTCTGCAAGTAGACACTTTGCGACTCCAATCCAAGCATCCCTAGCTCTTTCCGTTTTCCTTCCTCAGCCCAGGCTGAGCTCTCGCCTGACCCCACCTCCTCCACCCTCTGATCTGAGGATCTCTTACATTTTCTGAACTAACTGAGATGATTTTTTAAAAAAGATGTATTGATTTAGTTAGTTATTTGAGAGAAGGAGAGAGAGAGAGAGCATGGGGTGGGGGGTAACAGGCACAGGGAGAAAATCTTCAAGCAGACTCCCTGCTGAGCTCAGAGGCCAACAAGGGGCTTGATCCCAAGACCCTGTGATCACAGCCTGAGCCAAAATCAAGAGTGGGATACTCAACCAGCTGAGCCACCCAGGTGCCCCTGACTGAGATGATTTTATTTATCATTGTATCACCTTGTATAGTAAGTATCCTCCTTCCCCACCCGCAGACATCCTGGAACACACCTCAATGCTCCCTAAACATGTGCATTCATGCTTTCCCTCTCTCTCTCTCCCTTTCTCTCCCTTTCTTTCTTCTTTTATTCATTCATCAAAATGCATGGTTTGCCAACTGTATGCTGGGCGTTGTGTCAAGAAGTGTGGCAAAAATAAAAAAGGAGATGCAGTCCCAGCTCCGAAGCAAGAAGGGGGACATGCAAGGAAGTAATTACGATATGATATGATAAATCAGGTAATGGAGATAAGTGCAAAGTGCTATGTTACCTCTATCCTCAGTGGGTCATTCAACAAATGTTTATTTAGCATGTGCTGTACATCGGGCCCTGTTCTAGATGCTGGAGCTCCAGGGGAGAAGAAAACAAAGTTGCTGTTTTCATGAAACTTCTAAGGACGGAAGATAAGTGATACACAAGTGACCGTGTAAGTATATACAATGATTTCAGGGGTGCCTGGCTGGCTTGGCCAGACTTGGCCATGACTCTTGATCTCAGGGTTGTGAGTTCAAGCCCCACTTTGTGTGTAGAGATTACTTAAAAATGAAATCTTGAAAAAAAAATAATAATTTCAGCTAGTGATGGGCACTAAGAAGAAAATGAAACAAGGTGATAGAATAGCCCTTCATCCCAGATAGTGAGACTTCACCAGTCCTAGGAATTGCTGCCTCTTATGATTGTTTCCAGAACAGCCCCAAGACCCAGGGGAGAGGGCACCTAGAAGGCCTTTGAATAAGGACTGGGGTGGTCTGTGGGAAGGGCATTCTAACCACAGGGAGCAGCAAATGCAAAGTTCTAAGCCAGGGGGACAAGTGTAGTATCTTCAAAGACCAGTCAGAAGGCCAGTGACTGGAGCATAGTGTGTGAGGGCCTGGAGGGATATGGTGGCTCAGCTGGTCTTAGGTTCCTTTCAACTGCTCTGATGTGCCTTCCTGTGTCTCAGAATGGAACCCCCAAACCCCATGTTCCGGACTCCCTTGCAGCTATAGTCCTGGAGACTGGACCCAGAGTGTGGTCTTGGGAAGACAGAAGTGAGACAAAGGGATGGCGGACTAGACCAATGGGTGAAGGGAAGAGGGAGGTACAGACTTGCAGTTGTGGAATGAATAAGTCATGGATAAAAAAGGCGTAGAACAAAGAAGATAATCGATGATGTTGTCAGAGCAATGTATGGTGATTGAGGGTCGCTCTATTCATGGTGAGCATAGCGCCCTGGAAAATGTGTAGAATCACTATATTGTACACCTGAAATTAATATAACATTGTGTGTCAACTATACTCAGATTTAATTAATTAATTAATTAAAGGTGCTGCTGGTCCACAAGGTTATGGAGTAACAAAGTGAACTTTGCTATCCTGGTCCCTGGGTTGTAGTTCTGGTGTTTTCTGGAAATCACCAGTTCCAAGGGTCCTCTCCTGATCCCCACTTTCCTGAGGGGGCAGCAGCAGCCGCTCCCTTGGCCAGAGGTTTGGCAGGGTGACACCAGAGGTTATCCTAGAGGCCCAGCACCAAACCTCTTGTACCCGTCCCAAGACTGTGAAGGAGCCAGTACCTTATACGCAATTCCTTTCTGCCTCAAACACCAGTGATGGTCTCTGCTTTCCTGCAGCTGGTCCTGAGTGATCTGGGGGTTTGGGAGGCCCAGCGCTCACCCTTGAGAGATCCCTCCATTAACAGACAAGTGCCCATCGGACCCTGCCTCCTGTCTCCCAGCGCAGAGCCAACTCCCTGCTTGTAACTAAACATGTCCCTTCACCACCTTAGGATAGTGCAAACTTGGTCAAAGAATTGTTGGCAATCTTTTTATTATTATTTATTTATTTACTTGAGAGAGCAAGAGAGCACAAGCAGGGAGAAGAGCCTAGGGAGAGGGAGAAGCAGGCTCCCCACTGAGCAGGGAGCCCAACGCAGGGCTCCATCCCAGGACCCTGAGATCATGACCTGAGTCAAAGGCAGACACTTAACAGACTGAGCCACCCAGGTACCCAGTTGTCGGCAGTCTTAATAAACAAGTCCACAAGTTTCCTTTTGTCTGCCGTGCTTGTTGAATTGCTAAAAAAAAAAAAAAAAAGTAAGTAGATGTGGCAGGCTTGGTTTCCTCTGGCTGTCTTTTCCTGAGTATGTTATACTTGGCTAGATGTTCATTGACCTGCCCATTATTACAATTCCCACAGGCTAACCAGATAGGGAAATGATACGTCTCTGAATTTCCAGGTGACTTGCCAGTTAAAGTCAAGCCTTACGGGGTGTTACACTAGGCAAGCCTGTACAAAAAGCACCGAGGGAGATGCAAAACTTCCCTCCAGGTTGAGAGTCTAGTAAGGAGTGATGCAAATAGTCACTAGACCAAAAAGTGAATGCTGGGAGAGTATCTGCTAGGCACGCCTCCAAATGAATGAACTAACTGAAATCTTACAACAATGCTATGACATGAATCATACTGTTTTCCCCATCTTACAGATGAGAAAACTAAGGCCCGGGAAGGATAAGTCACTCTTCCAGAGTCACACTTAGAGTGCACTGTCAGGATTTGAACCCAGGCAACATAGCTCCAGAGCCTCTAGGGGCAAGCTACTGGCATCCGGGCGGTGTGTGAGGCTCCATGAAAGTGTTACGAGAGCAAACCAAAGACAGAAGTCATTCAGCCTAAGAGGGTCAGGGCAGGCTTCCCCTCCTCTGAAAGAAATCTCCCATCTTCTGTTCAATCCGGCAAATGTGCATCAGACCTGGATTTTGTGTGGGTTGTCAGGAAGGGTGCTGGGTATAGAAAGGTGAACAAGACCTGTCTTCCTGCCCTTCACAGGCTCATAGGTAGGAGGGGAAGCTGCCAGCTAAGAACATGAATTGTGGTGGGGGATAAGAAGGGCTTCCAAGCAGGGGGAAGCAGAGAAAGCCCAAGGGTATACCAACACCGCAGGGGGACTTCCGGGTAAGAAAAGTCTTCTTCCAGTTGGGGCTTTGAACAATGAAGATGGTTTGCCAGGCTGATAGTTTGGGGTAGGGTTGGCGTGGGCACAGATTGAGGGAAGGGCAGAAGGCATCCCAGATGGAGGGGAACAGCAAGTGCAAAGACAAGGAGGGTGGGGGAACACGAAGATGTGTCTGAGGGTGCGGGAGAGCTCAGCTGGGCTGAGCCGGTGGTGGCAGCCAGAAGGGAGGCTGCAGAGGGAGGGGCAGGCATGTCTTGAAGAGACCACCACGCTGTGCCAAGGAGTTTGGGCTTTCGTGCTCTGGGGAAACATTGTTCAAAAAGAGGGTTGTAACCCATTTGAGTGTGTGAAATCGATTTAGTAGTTTAAGACCAGTATTTTTAAAAATGAAAAGAAAATTGAATGAAATAGACAAGAATAAATAGACACATTTTTTATTAAGAGTAAGTACCAGGGGGGCCTCTGGGGGGGCTCAGTGGGTTTAAAGCCTCTGCCTTCGGCTCAGGTCATGATCCCAGGGGTCCTGAGATCAAGCCCCGCGTCGGGCTCTCTGCTCAGTAGGGAGCCTGCTTCCCCCTCTTTCTCTCTGCCTGCCTCTCTGCCTACTTGTGATCTCTATCTGTCAAATAAATAAATAAAAATCTTAAAAAAAAAAAAAAAAAGAGTAAAGTACCCAGGCCGCCTGGTGGCTCAGTTGGTGAAGCGTCTGACTTTTGATTTCGGCTCAGGTCATGATCTCAGGGTGATGAGATCAAGTCCTGTGCTGGGCTCCACGCTGGATGTGAAGACTTGCTTGAGACTGTCTCTCCCTCTGCCTCTCTCCCCACTCCTCTTTTTCTCTAAAAGTAGAAATAAAAAGACTATACCAAAAAATTTTTTAAAAGTAAGTACCATTTTGGGGTGCCTGGTTGCCTCAGGTAGTAGATCATGTGAGTTTGAGTCTCATTTTGGGGGTAGAGTTTACTTAAAAAAAATAAAGGGGGCATTTTAAAAATGTTTAAAAAGAGTAAGTACCATTTCATGAAAATGTTATTTCAATTGTATACAGAGTAGCAGATACCCCAAGCTTTCCATCAATCCATTCTCCTTTTGAATTTTTAATATCAGATACTCAAGTGTTGACACTTGCCTGCCCAGACTACATTTTCCAGCCTCTTTTGCTGTCAGGTGTGGCCATGTTCGTAAGTTCTGGCCGATGCAGCATGTTCTGAAAAAGAATTGACTTCTTTGTGCCTTTCCCTTTTCCCACTGGCTGGAATATAGACGTGATGGTAGGAACTGGAGCAGTCACCTTGCGCCCCAGAGTTAGAAGCTCTGCATTGAGCGTGTTAGGGCCTTGAAAAAGCGCAATGGCCCCAGACTATAAAAGAGTTGTCAAGTTACGTGAAAGAGAAGTTAATATGTACCTTATTTAAGGCACACTAACATTTTTATTACATTATCTCAGACCAATCCCTAGTGCACATGTGTGTGCATGTATGCATGTGTTCATATATGTATATGTTTCTATACACACACACACAAGGCCATATTGTAAATTATACTTATTACTATGGCTTGTGGTAAAAGAGAGAGAGAGAAAGAAACTCCCTGTCCTTAAAAGCTGTTGTTGTTTTTTTTTTTTTTTTTTTTTTTTTTTTAAAGATT